>NC_064858.1:92464482-92789482 GCF_024139225.1 Suncus etruscus
GCACCAGGCTTGGCTCCAAATAAGCAAAAGATTCTAAATAGAACCAAAAGATTTTCCAGTTTCTTTTTATTTACCTATAATCAGAGAAATCTTGTTAATATATTATTTCCAAGTTAAACTCAAACATTCAACTGAACAGATGTTTACTGTTTAAGACTAGCCTAGACTTTCGTTGTCTAGTTGGATCTTGCCCTCAAGTAGTATATATTACAATAGAGAGAATGGAATTAGGGAATATATTAGGGAGAACTATGACATCACCTAATGTAATTCAAAGTGTATTTTCTTAAGAAACATAGGGCCTCTCTTCCCTGACAATAAAGCGTGCTATTCTCTCAAATGTTAATAATGAGGTGAGAACAGACAATATAAAAACAGAGAATTTGCAGACAGTTTTAGAAAAATAATGTGGGTGACTCATCGGTTCTCAGTCAGAGCCTGACAAAGAGGAAGATTAGAGTAGAAATGGACATCCTGTGGTTGGTTGCTAAGTCAGTTTTAAAATAAGATAAGTAAAAACAAATATAAGCATTAGGAAATTTGATTTTAGAAAATACAGAAACAAGAGTAGAGGTCATCCTACTTAATTTCTAATTTTTAATTCTCTTCCTTTCCTTTATTGTTGATATTATTTCTGTGATAACTAGAGATCGTACTTACGCCTGGCTATGTTGCTCAAACATTCAGTTGTGGTACTCATGGAGTCGCACATCAAGATTAAGTATTCACATAGAAGACCATAGTGCTCAGAAAGATTTGTATATTTTTAGATTTGTGTATTTTTACTGTATCTTAGCATTACTAGCCTTTTAGTTTTACTAGTCTACCAATTCTTTTTTTTAAATCTAATGCATGGTTATTTACAAAGTTGTTCATGGTTGAATTTTAGACACATTTGCATATGTGTTTGCAGGAGGTTGCACTCATTTAGTTGTCATGCTTATACATATTCTGATTGTAGTATTTGCTGGATCTCTGTGATGCTCATACTAACTTCTACATGCTACCTCCTTGCCAGGGTTCTTACTTCTGGGCCATGGTACTCGCATTAATTTCTAAAATGTATTATCCATTAAAGAGTTCCAGCTCACCTCAGGAAGCTCACCACAAAGAGTGATGAGTTTAGTTAGAGAAATAACTACATTTTGAACTGTCCTAATATTGAGAATGTATGAGGGAAATGCAGAGCCTGTTTAGAGTACAGGCGGGGGTTGGGTGGGGAGGAGGGAGATTTGGGACTTGGGTGATGGGAATGTTGCACTGGTGATGGGTAGTGTTCCTTTTATGACTGAAACCCAAACACAACCATGTATGTAATCAAGGTGTTTAAATAAAAAAAAAAAGTTGCATATTTATACCAGCAGTGATAAAGAATCCTCTTCCTCTGTGTCCTCACCTATACTTGTTTCTGGCTATTTTTTTGGTATAAGGTATTCTCCACGGTGTAAGCTGATATTTTCTTGTTGCTTTAATTTGAATTTCCTTGAAAATGGCCAGTCAGAGCATTTTTCATGTGCATGCTAGAAATCAATATATCTTTCTAGATGAAATTTCTACTTAGCACTTCTGTGAGAAACTCTTTGATAGGATATCTTATTTTGTTGTTTTTCTTGTGGATTTTTGTGGGTGTCTAACAGTTCTTGAAAATTTACTCTTGTATGATTCACTCTTGCGCAAATATTTTCTCCCACTTAGTAGGATGTCTTCTTCTTTAAGGTTGTTTCTTTTGCTGTGAGGAAACTTTTTAGTTTGGTGTTATTTTTTGTTTTGAAATGTTTACCTTGCTATTGAATCCCAGAAGTCACCACTGAAGTCAATATCATGAAGTATTTTGCTTATTGGTTTTCCTCTATGTGTTTCATGGTTGCTCATCTACTGCCTTTTTTTTTTTAATTTAATGCATGCTTATTTACAAAGTTATGCATACTTGAGTTTTAGACATACAATGTTTCAGGACCAGTTCTAACACCAGTGTCAACCTTCCTCCACCACTAGTCATTTCCATAACACCCCCCGCCTGCCATCATAATTGACTTCATTTTAAGTTTGTTAAAGTTTGGGTCTCATGGTTTCAGTATTGTTGATTCCATGATTTGGCTATTCAGTTCTGCCCTTCCTTAACATCACCACTGTACCAGAATTCCCCTAGACTTCTGTCCCCTGATATTTTACCTGTCTTTTTCCCCCTCCACTCTATTTCTTTTCTTTTCCTAACTATACACTGGGCCCAAAGTAGTCTATATAATCCCATTTAAAACACTGCATTTTATCAGAGTTATTTTAAATGCCACAGACAAGTGAATGGGATGAAATACTTGTTTATTTCATTTAGCATAATATCTTCCAGTTTCATCCATGTTGTAAAAAACTGTATATTGCATCTTTCCTTATAAGGACCTAGTATTCCATTGTATATATGTATCAAATCTTCCAACTCTTAGCTTTTGTACCGAATGCTGTGATGAATAGTGATGTGCATTCATCCTATCCTTTTGGATGAGCGTATTTTTTGTTCTGGGAATTCCAAAACCATAGTTTCTAGCCATATGTCAGTTAGTTCTGAATTTACTGAGAACTTTCCATACTTCTTTCCACAAGTGTTGGACCCGGCAGCATTCCTATCAGCAGTGGATGAGAGTTCCTTTTCCCACATTCCCACCAACACAAATTGTTTCCAATATTTTTGATATGTGCCATCCTCATTGGTGTAAGATGATATCTCATTGTCATCTTGATTTGGATTTTCCTAATTATAAGCAATTTTTTATGAACCTGTTAGCTACTTGTTGGAGTTCCTGAGAGAGGGTTTTATTCATTTCTTCTCCCAATCTAATGGGGATTAATCTAATCTAATCTAATGGGGATTTTAGATTTCATGGAGTTGTATATCCTAGATCTGATGTGTTGGATACCCTATATGTATTTGATGTATTGAGTGAAAATATTTTCTCCTATTCAGTCAGCTTTCTTTTATTTTCTTATATCCCACAAATGAGTTAGATTATTCTGTCTGTTCCTCTTACTGACTCATTTCACTCAGCATAATATTCTCCTTATCTATTTATGTATAATTTCATGACTTTAGTTTTCTAACAGCTGCATCACATTCCATTGTTTTGATGTATCATGATTTCTTTAGCCACTCATCTAGTCTCAGTCACTTGGGTTGTTTTCAGATTCTGACTATTTTAAATAGTCCTGCGATGAACATAAGAGTTACAGATGGCATTTTTGTATTCTGTTATTGTATTTCAGATCCTCAAATTAATGGGACAGACTTAAATATTCTGAGACAGACCCGTGGGTATATGATCAGCTAATCTTTGATAAAGGACCAAAAATAACAAAGTGGAGAAATGAAAGGCTCTTTAACAAGTGGTTTTTGGAAAAGTTGTAAGTTATATGCAAAAAGTGAACTCAGACCTCTATTTAATGCCATGCACAAAAGTCAAATCAAAATGGATTAAAGACCTTGATATCAGACCTAAAACCATTAGGTATATGGAGGGAAATGTAGGCAGAACAATCCATGATATTGAAGCCAATAGCATCAAGAAAGAAATACCGCTGGGCAAGAAAGTGAAAGCAAAATAAACAAATGAGACTACATTAAACTGAAAAGCTTCTGCACCTCAAAGGAAAATGTGACTACAATATAAAGACTACCCACAGAATAGAAGAATCTATTCACCAAGTACTCATCTGATAAGTGATTAATATCTAAGATATACAAGGCAGTGGTAGAATTCTACAAGAAAATACCATCTAACCCATCCAAAAGTGAAAAGTAAATAGACATTTTCTCAAAAAGAAGAAATACAGATGGCCAAAAGGCACATGAACAAAAATGTTTCAAATCACTAATCATCAGGGAGACACAAATTGAAAAAAAATGAGGTACTGGCCACTGAACTTCGCTGGATCTCAGATGCCAGCACCCTTCTGCCTCTCTACTCTGCTGTCCTGCATTTTTGGCCTGATTTCACCCTTGGTGCGGCTCATCAGCCAGCCTGCCTTCCTGTGAGCTTTCCGGGGAGTCTGCCTTCCCGTGAGCCTTCCGTGGAGGTGAGTCGACACGCCCAGAAAGGGAGGAGCCACTGAACTTTGCTGGATCTCAGATGCCAGCACCCTTCTGCCTCTCTACTCTGCTGTCCTGCATTTTTGGCCTGATTTCATCCTGGGTGTGGCCCATCTGCCAGCCTGCCTTCCTGTGAGCCTTCCGTGGAGGTGAGTCGACACGCCCAGAAAGGGAGAAGCCAGAGGAGCACGGTTGCTCCGCTCCCCTTCGCGACGGTGCACAGCATTTAGCCAATGAATACAATCACAACACGTAGAAAAACACGCAGTACTAGTGTGACAATGGGGAAACAACACGGGCCAGTGCCAGACATAGAGAATGAAGATGGCAACTCTGATGACTTGAACATGACCAACCACCTAGTCAGTCTCTCAGATAAGGAGTTTAGAGTTGCAATATGGAACATGTTCAAAGAACTCAAACAAAGTATAGAAGAGAAAACTAAAAAAGAATCAGGAGAATATGAAGATAGAAATGAGAAAACTCCAAACAGAAATTTCAGATCAAATAACAGGTCTGAGAAATTCAGTAGATGAATTGAAGAAAAACATGTTTGAGATTTCCCACAGGTTAACAGCAGCTGAGGATAGAATCAGTACACTGGAAGATGAGATACATAACAATTACATACAGCAGAAGAAATTGGAAAAAAGCCTCAAAGCAAATGATCAAACAATGGAAAAATTACTCAAAGAATGGGAACAGATGAAAATAGAAGTCTATGATAAGCTCAACAGAAACAACTTAAGAATCATTGGAGTCCCAGAGACTCAGGAAGAAAATCTCCAGGAAGAATCAACAGTCAAGAACATCATTAAAGAGAAACTACTAGAGATAATGAATACATGTGATCAAATCCTGCATGCCCGAAGAGTACCAACTAAAAGAGACCCCAGAAAAAACACCCCAAGACACATCTTAGTCACAATGACGAATCCCATAGATAGAGACAGAATTCTGAAAGCAGCAAGATCGAAAAGAGAAATTACATTCAAGGGAACATCCTTGAGATTTACTGCAGACCTGTCACCAGAAACACTCAAGGCCAGAAGGCAGTGGTGGGACATAGTGACAAAACTCAATGAAATAAATGCTTCGCCTAGAATACTGCACCCAGCAAAACTCACTTTCAGGTTTGAAGGAACAATACATAGTTTCACAGACAAACAACAGCTCAAAAACTTCACAGACTCAAAACCATTCTTAAAGGAAAAACTGAACGGCATACTTTAAGACAAAGCTTACCAACAGACACACCAAACTTTAATATAAAGATGGCACTAACTCCCAGGACAATTCTTTCTCTCAATGTCAATGGACTAAATGCACCAGTTAAGAGACACAGAGTGGCTAAATGGATCAAAAAACTCAATCCAACCTTCTGCTGCCTACAAGAAACGCACCTGAATAGTCAGAACAAACATAGACTCAAAATAAAAGGCTGGAGGAAAATCATCCAAGCAAACAACACCCAAAAAAAAGCAGGAGTGGCCATATTAATATCAGATGATGCAAACTTTATACTTAGGAAAGTTGTAAGGGACAAAGATGGACATTTTGTATTAATCAAGGGATATGTACAGCAGGAATAAATCACCCTCCTAAACATATATGCACCGAATGAGGGGCCAGCAAAATATTTAATACAACTGTTGACAAATCTGAAAAATAATATCAATAACAACACAATAATTGTGGGAGACCTCAACACGGCATTGTCAACACTAGACAGGTCAACCAGACGGAAACCCAACAAGAATATACTAGACCTGAGGAGAGAAATGGAAGAAAGAGGCCTAGTGGATATATACAGGACACTCCACCCCCAGAAGCCTGGATACACATTTTTCTCTAATGTACATGGGACATTCTCTAGGATAGACTACATGTTAGCACACAAAAACATACCTCCATAATATCAAGAGGATAGAAATTTTGCAGGCTGCCTTTGCTGACCACAAAGCCCTGAAATTATATATAAACTACAAAGGGACACAGAAGAAAAAATTTTAACACCTGGAAGTTAAATAGCCTCATACTGAATAATCAGTGGGTCCGAGATGAAATCAAAGAGGAAATCAAAACCTTCCTGAAAACAAATGACAATGGAGACACAAATTATCAGAACCTATGGGACACAGCAAAAGCAGTACTGAGAGGAAAATTTATAGCTTTGCAAGCACACATCAGGAAAGATGAAGGGGCATACCTGAATAGCTTAATGACGCAGCTCATAGAATTAGAAAGTGCTCAACAAAAGGATCCAAAAATAGGGAGGCAGAAGGAAATAACAAAGCTGAGAGCAGAAATCAATGAAGTGGAAACCAGAAAAACCATCCAAAAGATCAACGAAAGCAGAAGTTGGTTCTTTGAAAAAATAAACAAGATTGATAGACCACTGGCAAAACTAACAAAGAAAGAAAGAGAGAGAAACTTGATAACTCGTATTAGGAATGAAAAAGGAGAGATCACTACTGATATGGTAGAGATTCAAAGGGTAATCAGAAACTACTTTGAGAAACTCTATGCCACTAAAAATGAAAACCTGGAAGAAATGGATAAATTTTTGGAATCTTATAATCTTCCACGATTGAATGAAGAGGATGTAGCATATCTAAACACACCCATTACTATTGAGGAAATTAAGAAAGTAATCAAATGTCTGCCCAAAAACAAAAGCCCAGGCCCAGATGGATTTACTAATGAATTCTTTCAAACTTTTCAAGAGGAACTACTACCAATCCTGGCAAGACTCTTTCATGAAATTGAAAAAACAGGAAAACTTCCAAATAGCTTTTATGAAGCCAACATTACCTTGATACCTAAACCAGACAGAGATGCTACGAAAAAAGAAAATTACAGACCAATATCGCTGATGAATGCAGATGCAAAAATCTTCAACAAAATCCTGGCAAATAGGATTCAATGCCTCATTAAGAAGATCATCCACTACGATCAAGTAGGTTTCATTCCAGGAATGCAAGGCTGGTTTAACATCAGTAAATCTATCAACATAATACACAACATCAACAGCAAGAAAAATAAAAATCACATGATCATATCAATCGACGCAGAGAAAGCATTTGACAAGGTCCAACACCCATTCTTGATCAAAACTCTCAGCAAGATGGGAATGGAAGGAACCTTTCTCAATATAGTTAAGGCCATCTACCACAAGCCAGAGGCAAATATTGTCCTCAATGGAGAAAAACTGAAAGCCTTTCCTCTAAATTCTGGCACAAGACAAGGCTGTCCTCTCTCACCACTCCTATTCAACATAGCACTGGAAGTACTCGCTATAGCGATTAGGCAAGAAAAGGATATCAAGGGAATCCAGATAGGAAAGGAAGAAGTCAAGCTCTCACTGTTTGCAGATGACATGATACTCTACTTAGAAAACCCCAAAGACTCTACCAAAAAGCTTCTAGAAACAATAGACTCATATAGCAAGGTGGCAGGCTACAAAATTAACACACAAAAATCAATGGCCTTTCTATACACCAATACTAATAAGGAAGAAATGGACGTTAAGAAAACAACTCCATTCACTATAGTGTCACACAAACTCAAATATCTTGGAATCAACTTGACTAAAAATGTGAAGGACTTATACAAGGAAAACTATAAAACTCTGCTCCAAGAAATAAGAGAGGACACGCGGAAATGGAAGCACATACCCTGCTCATGGATTGGCAGGATTAACATCATTAAAATGGCAATACTCCCCAAAGCACTGTACAGATTTAATGCGATCCCCCTAAAGATACCCATGACATTCTTCAAAGAAGTGGACCAGGCACTTTTGAAATTTATTTGGAACAATAAACACCCTCGAATAGCTAAAGCAATCATTGGGAAAAAGAATATGGGAGGAATTACTTTCCCCAACTTTAAACTTTACTACAAAGCAATAGTTATCAAAACAGCATGGTATTGGAATAAGGACAGGCCCTCAGATCAGTGGAATAAGCTTGAATACTCAGAGAATGTTCCCCAGACATACAATCACCTAATTTTTGATAAAGGAGCAAAAAATCCTAAATGGAACAAAGAAAGCCTCTTCAACAAGTGGTGTTGGCACAACTGGGTAGCCACTTGCAAAAAATTGAACTTAGACCCCCAGCTAACATCATGTACGAAGGTAAAATCCAAATGGATTAAAGATCTCGATATCAGCCCCAAAACCATAAGATATATAGAACAATACGTAGGTAAAACACTCCAGGACATTGAGGCTAAAGGCATCTTCAAGGAAGAAACTGCACTCTCCAAGCTAGTGAAAGCAGAAATTAACAGATGGGAATATATTAAGCTGAGAAGCTTCTGCACCTCAAAGGAAATAGTGCCCAAGATACAAGAGCCACCCACTGAGTGGGAGAAACTATTCACCCAATACCCATCAGATAAGGGGCTAGTCTCCAAAATATACAAGGCACTGACAGAACTTTACAAGAAAAAAACATCTAATCCCATCAAAAAATGGGGAGAAGAAATGAACAGACACTTTGACAAAGAAGAAATACAGATGGCCAAAAGACATATGAAAAAGTGCTCCACATCACTAATCATCAGGGAGATGCAAATCAAAACAACGATGAGATACCACCTCACACCACAGAGAATGGCACACATCACAAAGAATGAGAATAAACAGTGTTGGCGGGGATGTGGGGAGAAAGGAACTCTTATCCACTGCTGGTGGGAATGCCGTCTAGTTCAACCTTTATGGAAAGCGATATGGAGATTCCTCCAAAAACTGGAAATCGAGCTCCCATACGATCCAGCTATACCACTCCTAGGAATATACCCTAGGAACACAAAAATACAATACAAAAGCCCCTTCCTTACACCTATATTCATTGCAGCTCTATTTACCATAGCAAGACTCTGGAAACAACCAAGATGCCCTTCAACAGAAGAATGGCTAAAGAAACTGTGGTACATATACACAATGGAATATTATGCAGCTGTCAGGAGAGATGAAGTCATGAAATTTTCCTATACATGGATGTACACGGAATCTATTATGCTGAGTGAAATAAGTCAGAGAGAGAGAAAAACGCAGAATGGTCTCACACATTTATGGGTTTTAAGAAAAATGAAAGACATTCTTGCAATAATAACTTTCAGACACAAAAGAGAAAAGAGCTGGAAGATCCAGCTCACCTCAGGAAGCTCATCACAAAGAGTGATGAGTTTAGTTGGATAAATAACTACATTTTGAACTGTCCTAATAATGAGAATGTATGAGGGAAATTGAGAACCTGTTTAGAGTACAGGCGGGGGTCGAGTGGGGAGGAGGGAGACTTGGGACATTGGTGATGGGAATGTTGCACTGGTGATGGGTGGTGTAAAAAAAATAAAAAAATAAAAAAATAAAAGTGACCACAAATACCTTTGAAAGAGTGACTAAAGCATTAATTCCCAAAATAGAGAAGAGGAGGAAACAATATGAAGAGTCAACAGTTCTGAAAGCATATAAAAAGTGAGGATGCTAAAAAAAAAAAAAAATGAGGTACTATCTTACACCACAGAGATTGCCACACAACACAAAGAGCCAGAACACCAGTACTGGTGCAAATGTGGGGAGAAGGGTACTTTCTTTCACTGGTTTTGGGCATGCCAACTTGTCCAGCCTTTTTGGAAACATATGGTTATTCCTCAAAATACTGAAAATCACTCCCTCCCTCCACTATTTGGGACAAACTTCCTACCATGGACTAGTCCTCTTGCCACTCATCTCTAATATCTTTGGATATTATTACTATAGTATTTTCTATATCGTACAAATGAGTTAGATTTTATGTTTATCTCTATGACTTACTTCAATCAGCATAATACTCTCCATATCCATCAATGTATAAGAAAATTTCATGACTTCATTTTTCCTAAAAGTTTATAGTATTTCATTGTTTAACTGCATCACAGGTTTTTTTTGTTTTTTTTTTTTTTTATCTATTCTGTCCTTGGACACTTGAGTTGTTTCCAAATGTCATTTCTAGATGTGACTCAACAACAATTTAAATAAAACATATCTTCAGGGTTTGAAGTAGACCACAGAGTTGATTGTGTTGTGCAGAGTCCTACCACTCTAATAGCTGAGTCTTGCATCTTTTCTTATTAAAACTTAAATCTTGCCTGAATAGAGTTTCTGTTGAGATAGATGCTCAAAAATGTAATTCTGGGTCATATTAAAATTTGGTTCTTAGGTTTTTGAGAAGTTCCCATACTGTTTTCTGTAAAGATTAGACAAGTTGACCTTCTCACCATGCGTGAATAAGGGTTCTATTTCCCCAAAATCCATACTAACACTGGTTATTTTGTCCTTTGTGTTAGTCTCACTGGTGTGAGATATCTCATTGTTTAGAGCCACATTTCCCTGAAAGGTGGTGGTGCAGAGAATTGTTTCATACATCATAAAGCTATTTGTATATCTTCACTGAGAAATTTTATGTTCATTTCTTTTCCCCAATTTTGGATAGGGTTATTTGCTTTCTTTCTTATTAAGTTCCACCAGTGCTTTATATATATGTATATAAATTAATATATATTAATATATATATTTAAAGCATATCTATGCTTTATATATTAATATATTATATATACCATATTATAAATATATTTATTTAGAAAATAAATATTTAGAAAAATATTTACATGTATTATATAATATATATTATAGAATAGCTCTTTGTCAGATCAGATGAGTGGTGGGCAAAGTTCTTTGATGGACTGTTGGAATATTAATCAGCTATTAAAATGAAATAATGTAATTTTCTGCTATGTAAATTGATCTAGAAAGTGTAATGCTGAATAAAGAAGAGAAACATATACAGAATTTCTCTCATACAGGGGTATAAAGAAGCATAGTAGGGTTATACCAAATACCCAAAGGCAACAGAAACAGAACTGTTTTTCAGTAGGAAGCATACCACGGCAGAAGAAATGGGGATGGAGTGAGCTGGGGAGACAATGGAAAAATGGTGGAGGAAAGTGTATAAGCTGATGGAGAATGGGGTGATGGAATGTTTTATGCATAAAATTCTGCTATTGATAGTAATGTAAATTATGGTTCTTAAAATAAAATTCATTTTTAAAATAATTAAGCTGAAGATTCATGCCTCTCTTTGTATATATAGACTTTTGATTTCCCCCTCTATTTATTGGTCATCAGATGTGCTTTCTAACTTCTGCATTTAACTTTTATTCTTTTCCCCTAAAACAATATGATTATCTTTAAGGAAAAATAATTTATTATTTCCTCCACTAGTAGAAGCAAAATTGCTAGTTCTTTACTGTCTCTTTGATAGGTTTGATTACACACAAACTATGCCTCATCTTTTGTGAGGCATGCTTATCTATAGACATAAAGAATGGATTAGTCTGTGTGCAGCAGAAAAGACAAAGATAACACTATTCTCAAATTCAAAGATCTTTAAAAGCTTATAAAGAACTAAGAATGGGTAAATGGATATGAAGTCTGTCTATATACAAGTTGAACATGGGAATAGTAATCAGGCAAGTGATGTTAAATAGGCAATGATGCATTCAAAATATGATTACTATAATAGTTGAGAAAAATGAAAGCAGATTTCTCTATGTAGTGATAGGAATTTTGATTGAATACAATATCTCCACAGCTTGCAGAGAAAATGGCATGACTGCATCAAAAGGAACAGGTCTTTTCTGGGGAGAAATAGCATCAGAAATAGCAGGCAGACAGCACAAAACAAAAGGACATTTTGGTCAGAGTAAAAGTTTACATGGGGCAGAAGAATAAGAGCAATATAGAGAGGTGACTTGAAATTTGTTAGTAGAGGAATATATTTAATCTATTACTAATCAAATAATTTTTCTCGAGGAGTTTTTGAAGCAGGTAAACATGTGAGATAAAGAAGGAAAGACCAGAAGGGATCAGTCAAGATGTAAAAAAAAGGGTTAAGAATTTAAAAGATGGGTAAGAAAATAGATAAAAAAAAAATAAGACATGTCAAACTTTTGATTTATGTTATCTCATTTATATACTAAAAGGCATGTAAAAGTACCAGATATTAGTCTTAGTGATGAAATCTTATCTGTGAAGTTCTGTTCTATGAAGTGTAATGGAACTCATATTATACAAACTCTCCCAAAGAACTGCTGTGGTGTGCGTGTATCTGTAGCAGTTAGGAGTAAAATCTTTTGAATACAAACAATGTAAATTTGCTATTGTTTGAGTCAGTCACCAGTGTCTCACAGACATCGCCTGAATTCAAGATATATCATTTTCTCTAATATGTTTTTACTAGCTATGTGTTGCAGCAAAAATTTCTAAGTCAAATTTTGTTCCTACGTGGATCTTGTTATGTAATATATGTCCTGATGAGTTTACCAGTTGTATTAAAAGGGGGAAAGGTTCATTACTTCCTTAGTCAGAGAAAAATAAAAGAGGAGACAATTGTCTCTTACTGGACCCAACATAAAAATTCCTCCCATATTCTTTGCGAGATTTTCTACTGTTCTGCTTACTTTTGTCTAATTTTGTCTTCTATGTGACTTTACCTTGAGTTGGGGTTTAGGGAGGGTCTAAGAACTGACGGCTTGGGACTAGAGTGATAGCATAGCAGAGAAGGCATTTCTCTTGCATACAACTTTCTCAGGTTCAATCCACTACATTCCTTATGGTCCCCCTAGCCTGACAGGAGAAATTTCTGAGTGTAGAGCCCAGAGCAACCCCTGAGCACCACTAAGTGAGGTCCAAAAACAGCAACAAAAAGAACTCATGACTGGACAAAAAGAAACTATTATATATATATATGTATGCATAAATATATATGTATGTATAGTTATATATACAGTTATATATAGTTATATATAAATATTTAATTGTATAAAATGTGTATGTTATATAATTATACATAAACTATGATGTGTGTATATATATATTCAATGTCATACTACTTGATCCTGAGAAAAGATTAAATTATCCAATTTGCCTCTATGTAGGTGAACTTGAAGAGTAGCATGCTGAATAAAGTCAGTATGGAAACTGAGATGGAACATCAGAGGTCACATATCCAGGATGATCTGTCTCATATGTGGGGCAGAAAGCAACATAATAAAGGAATTACAAATGGTCAAAGGAAACAGAACCTGGAAAGTGACCTACAGTACTGAGATTACCATGAGAGGGGGACTATGGAGATGGGGGTTAAATAGAGGAAGGGACAATCAGTGACAAAAAGAGGCAGATATTCTGGTACTAAATATGGTGTTGGAACATTCTCTGCATAAAACCTTATCACAAGCAGTTTCACAAATTATGGTGTTTAAAATAAAATGTGAATGTTTAATATTTGCAGTTAAGGGGCCGGGCGGTGGCGCTAAAGGTAAGGTGCCTGCCTTGCCAGCGCTAGCCTTGGACGGACCATGGTTCGATCCCCCGGCGTCCCATATGGTCCCCCAAGCCAGGAGCAACTTCTGAGCACATAGCCAGGAGTAACCCCTGAGCGTTACCGGGTGTGACCCAAAAAAAAAAAATATTTGCAGTTAAGTTGAAAAAGCAGAACACCTAACTTGTATACTAATTATTACTTTTTGTTTATATACTTTTATATAGCAGAATACCTCTAAGGTGACTTATAAGAGCAATGAACATTTTATTAGCTTACATTATTTCTTCAAGTAATATAGTTTGGAATAGATAGAATGAATTGTTCTAGGAGATTCTCAGGAGGCGATAGCCAAGATGCTGTCCAGGGCAACAATAACCTGAATGCTAGACTAAGCTGAAAGATCTGATTTCAATCTATCATGTTTTTATGTCAGTCGTTTGGAGCTGGCTGTTAGTAGGGAACTTTTTTAAAGTTGTTGTCTTCTTGACCTAATGACTGACTCAAACCAGAATGAATGACTCAAATAATCCAGTTTCTAGAATTTGGTTTTGTAAGCTCCAAATCATAATTCCTACCATATTATGTTGGTTACAAAGGTTATACCTATTCAGCATGAAAACTATAGAAGTACAAGAATAGCAAGGGGCAAGGATCATAAGAATCATTTTAGAGAAATGTCTAAAGGAGTTAAGTCATAAAAAGGTGCTCTAGAAAAATATTAAGTTCTTTAATTAAATTGCTATAGAAATAAAAGTGGTACTAATAAACATGTAACAGGTTAGTGCATTTCAAATAGACCTTATTTCTATTCAGAAATAAACGTTTAAGAAAGAAAAATTTAAATAATATAATCCTATCTAAAGCCTGGCATTAATTTTGAACTTTGTTATTTATTTTAGATGCATTTTAAGCAGATTTACTTTTGCCGAGACTGCAATAGAAATTCTATTACAAATCCACATTATTAAGCTTTAGACTTAATTTTCAGCTCTATATAGATTAGAGTCTGAGAGAAACTTTGCCACTAGAGCTTATATCAAATGATGCAGCTTAATGCACTTAATGCATTAATCCAGCTTAATGCACAGTTGAGAAATGAGTAAGAAATGTTTAGGAAAGTCAGAGACTCAAGATAGTAAGAAAAGAAGTGTATGGGGACAAGAATTGCCGTCTGAAGCATGGATGATCCTCAGAGGTCCAGTGCTAGAGTAGCCCTACAATGGGCTATTTTGGGGATAGAAGAAAAGACTAGGGTATAAAAGGTGAAAATCTGTTAGTCTTCCATTTAAAAGCAAAAATTACATCTGTCTACCAAAAGACATGTTCTATTTTGTTGTTTTTCGTTTGGGGGCCACTACCAGCGGTATTCATGAGTTCTGTGCTCAGGAACTATTCCTGACAGGCTTGGGGGATCAAATGGGATACCAGGGATTGAACCCAGGTTGGCCACATGCAAGACAACTGCCTTCCTGTTGTGCTAACGCTTTGGGTCCCCCAAAGGACATTCTCTTCAAAAGAGGAAATAAGTTATGTGTTGGTAGGGAGGCTCAGAGGATTAAATATTGGCTTTCTGTGTGCAAGCCAGTGGAAATTTTCTTGTCTCTTCATTTGTTCTGATGAGCAAGCAGAAAATTCTTCTTCCGGGTTTAGACTATCTCTTCCAAGAGGCTTGGAATAATAAATAAAAATAAAATAAAAATAAAAATAAATAATAAATAATAAAACATAATAGCATTCTTAGGAACAGATATGTCAAACAAACAGACAAGCAAAAAGCATACTTTTTTTTAATGAAAAATGTGTTTTAAATACAAACTTCCAGTAATCTATTCTTTCTAATGAAATTCTATCTTTGACAATGGCTCAAAATAATAACTAACTAAACTCTTTAAGGAACAAACTTTCCTGAGCAAATATTAGCTAACTTAACAAACAGTAGCTTAATGTCCTCCAAGATTATAGATTTTGGAATTATCAGTTAAAGACTTTATGTACATATTTTCAATATGTTCAAGTTAATAAAAGAAGATATAGAAAGTAACATTTTTATAAAACTATCAAATTGCTCAGAATGATTTGGGAAGTAGTTATAATTAGCACTACGCTACCAATATTGATTAGAAAAAAATTCAAAAATAAAACCAATTTTAAGGAGAAAAATAAAAATTCAGTATTTCAAAGTGAACAGCAAACTTATATCAATTTAAAAAAGTACTAATGGCGGTGGTGGTGTTTTGGCCATAACAATAACTACAGTTCAGGCCTGTCTTCATGGCATTAGGCTTTGTTGGGATATATTGGAATGATATAGTAATCCTAGATGACATAGATTTCAAGCTTAAAAGGTTATAAGAGAGAGGGTCACTTCTTAATAATCAAGGAATATGTTCATCAGGAAAAACTCACACTCCTAAACATATATGCACCCAATGAGGGGCCAGCAAACTACTTAAAACAACTGCTAATAGACTTGAAGAAAGACATTAATAACAACACAAAAGGAGTTGGAAACTTCAGTACCACTCTGTCACCTCTTGATAGGTCAACCAAGCTAAAACTCAACAAGGATATACTGTCTTTGAAGTAAGAAATGGAAAAGCAGATAGATAGGGCTTTTTTCATCCCCCAAAAGGCCAATGCACATGGGACAATTTCCAAAATAGAATTCTCCACATGCTAGGTCACAAAACATACCTCCATAAAATCAAGAGGATAGAAATTGTAGCAACTATCTTCTCACATCATAATCTATGAAAACAGAAGTGAATTGCAAACAGAAATAGAGAAAGAACTTTAACACCTGGAAATTAAACTTTAACACCTGGAGATTGAACAACCAGTGAGTCTTAGAGGAAATCAAAAGATTCCTGGGAACAAACAATAATGAAGACATGAATATCAGAATTTGTAGGATACAGCAAAAGATAAAAATTAATAACTTTGCAGGCATTCGTCAGAAAAGAAAAAAGGGCCTACCTGAATAACTTAATGGCACGGCTTAAGAAATTAGAAAATAACTAACAAATGAGTCAAAAGCAGGAGAAAGGAAATAAAACTTAGAGCAGAAATTAATGATGGACACCACAAAACAATTCAAAAGATCAATGAAAGTAAGAGTTTATTCTATGAAAAAATAAATGATTGATAAATTAGTGGCAGTACTCACAAACAGAGAAAATTTTAATAAACCGTCATAAATGTAAGTGGAAAGTCACAACATATACTACAGAAGTTCAAAGGGTAATCAGAGACTACTTTGAGAATCTTTATGCCATAAAACAAGAGAACCTAGAAGAAAAAGGTAAATTCTTGGACTCCTATAAACTCCCAAGTTTGAATCAAGATAATTTGGAATATTTGAACAAACCTATCACTATTAAGGAAATTGAACTGATAATCAAAAGGCTTCCCCAAAAATAAAAGTCCAGGCCCAGATGGAGTCACTAGTGAGTTTTTTCAAACCTTTAAAGAGTACCTACTATCTTTACAGGCTCTTCAAGGAAATTGAAGAAACAAAAACACTTTCAAATAGTTTTATAAAGCTAAAAGCACTCTTATATAAAAAGCAGACAGAGACTCAATTTAAAAAAGAGAATTCACTAAGATATCCTTAGTAAGCAGAGATGAAAAGATCCTCAACAAAATATTAGCAAGTAGAATTCAATAATTCACCAAGGTCATACACCACGAACAAGTAGGATTCATCACATGGATGGCAGGATTATTTAACATACACAAGTCAATCAATATAGCAGTAAAAGAAAAAAAATCATCTGATCATAACAATAGAAGCAGAGAAAGCATACGACAAGGCCTAGCATCCATTCATGATAAAAAAAAAAAAACCTCTCAACAAGGGGCTTGAATAATAGTATGGCTATAGTAATAGTAGGGCTTTTGCCTTGCATGAGGCAACACAGATTTAAACCCTAACATCAGAAATTTTCCTCAATATAGTAAAAGCCATTTACCATAAGCCCATTCTACTCAATGGGAAATAATTAAAAATCTTTCCTCTGAGATCTGGCACAAAACAGGTTACCCCTCTTGCCACTTCTTCAACATAGTAATGGAAGTACTTGCCATAGTAATTAGACCAGAAAAATATATCAAGGCCATCCAAAATAGGAAAAGAAGTCAAGCTCTTACTTGACATGATACTATATTTAGAAAAAAATCTAAAGATTCTACAAAGATGCTTCTAGAAACAACAAATTTGTTAGTAAAGTAGCAGACTACAAAATTAATAAGCACAAATACATGACTCTTCTATGTACAAATAATTAAAGAGAATAAATAGATATTACAAAAGCAACTCCATTCCCAATTGTGCCTCAGAAAATCAAGAACTTCTAAATTAACTAAAGAGGTGAAAGACCTATACAAAGAAAACTACAGAACACTGCTTCAATAATTCAAAGAAGATACAAGAAAATGGGAAAATGTACTCTGCTCATGGATTTGGAGGATTAACTCATTAAAATGGAAATATTTACCAAGGCATTTTACAGATTTAATGCAACCCCTCTAAGAATATAGCATTTGTATTTCCCTTATCTCATTTAGGATAATGTCCTTGAAGTCCATGCATGTTGTGACAAGAGGCAAATTTTTTTCTACTGTAAGATAGTATTCCATTGTACATAAATATATATTTTCATTATATATAAATACACCTTCTCATGACATTTGTAGTTTATCTTCTGATGAACAATTATGATGCTTCCATGTTGGCTTTTGTAGGGATATGGTACTATAGTCCAGACATACATAGCCTGTATAAGACCCAAGACTGAATATACACACAGTACTCTATTATGTTTCTATCATAATGTTAACTTTTCTGGTTTTTAATAGGCATTTAGAAATGAGGCTCTTTGAAAATGGTTTACTTATTGTGCTCATTGAGGTCATACCCCTTTGTTGTGTTTACAGACACCTGACTACAGCATGTTCAGAAATCACAGACAAAAGAAGTGCTTTTGGTAACTTGTAACCACATGTTTCTAAATCAAATTTTCAATGCTATTGCTCTATTTCTCCAGGTCTTAGATTCAAAAATTGAAACTATCTTAATGTGTTTGTTGCATAATGAAAAAGAAATAGTTTTCAACTGTATGAAATATGTTATAATAAACTTAAACAAATGGTGGTTTCAAACACAAATAGCACATGGCACCAATAACTTAATCTTGCAGCTGGAGAGACAGAATGGGCAAATATGACCCCCCCAAAACAAATATAAAAACAGTCTCACATAGCAAAATATGTATATATATAAAATCATATTTAAAGATATTATACTTAAAATAACTGATTTTCCTATGGAATAAATATTAATTTGTGAAATAATTTTATTGAAAGAAATTCACAAAATCTAGGAAAGGAATGGAAATATAAATGTACAAATATGTGTGGATATGTGTATATATACACACATATAAATGGAGAGAGTGAGATAGAGGAAAAAACTTGACAGAGATAAGATAGGGATAAGCTTGTACAAATAAGCCTGCTATAAAATAGCTTTATTTAAAGAACTTTGTTTAGATAAATATGAGGGGAGCAAAAGAGAGATAGAACACTACTCAATCAAGTAAGAACATTGTCTTCTTCAGACAAAAAAATGAGGATACAAACCTCAAATTGATGTGTGCCTATCGCCAGGATGGAGAAAGGGCCATTACTATAATTCTTAAAGAAAAGGAAGATATATAATCCTTAAAAGAAAATTCAATTTTCGGCTATATGGATGAATCTGGAGAGTATCATGCTGAGTGATATAAATTAGAAGAGAGACAGATATAGAATGATACCTCTCATTTGTGGAATATAAAAAAAAAAAAAACATAGAAAGAGAATAACAAGTCCCCAAAAGCAACAGAGACTGAGAATTGATCTACAAAACTAATTTTACCATGGTGGGGATGGGCAAAATGCATAAAGTGAATAGGAGAGAGAGCTAATTCTGTTGGAAGGTGTGCTGTTGGAACATTATATATGTGAAACCCTCACATTTGCATTATTTGTTTAGATTAGAAAATTACATACACATCTATAAAAATAATTTTATCATTTATTATTTTAAAAAAGTTTGCAACTATATTTGTAAAGACAGCTGATTTCCAAATAATTTATTTACTTTAAATTGTGTTTTAAATTATTTCAATCACATTAAAATACAGTCAGAACATTAAATGCTCATGAAATAGTAAGTTTATTGAAATATATTAATTTTATTGATTGCATATAGATTTATATCTCTGAGTTTAAACTTTATATTATAAGATAAACTACCTTCCAAGCTTATTTCTAGTCGCTTCACTTCATTAAAATCTTAAACTCATTTCTAACTTGAGGAAGTAAACACTGACATTATATGGAACAAATGACTAAGAAAAATCAAAGGTACTCATAAAAAATAATCAGGTAAATTTCTTGCATTATAGAAAAGTCAAATTATATTATAAAGTTAAACTGTTTAAACAAGGTATTATGAATGAAGGAATAATTACATTGATAAAAGACCTGAAACTTGAGCCTGGGAACAAAACCAGATAAATATGAATCTGAAATTGTTGGCATCTGGTATTTCAAATGAGAGAGAAGGAATGACTATTTAAAATATGATCGTGGTAAATGGTGATAAGTAGAAGGAAGATAAATTTGGATCTAAGTGTTATACACAAAATTTAATTCCAGTTTTTCCAAAACATAAACATGAAAAATAAGTTTTTAAATCTTTTAGAAGAAACCATATGAGAATAGTAGATCAGTTTCTGGCATTCTTAAATAATTTAGGAGAACATACTTATCACTTTTTGGTAGGGATATAAAATAAAATATAAAATGCAAAATAAATGCAAACCACAAAAGCAGAGTTAATACATGGAGAACTTTAGTTGCTCTGGTGCCGTTGTAAGGACATGTAATTGAAAGATAAACATATAGTTGGTAAGGAATGTCTGCAACAATAAATAATGAACAATTGAGCTGTATTCGGAATATACAAAATATTTCTGATGTGGTAAAATGCTTAGATAAACTCACCATTAGAGACCAGTGACCATAAGAAGATTTGATTAAGTTGAAACATATGTAAGTTATATAAATGTATATTATACATATTATAAGAATATGATTTATGGTAAAGAAAATATATTAAAATAAACATCATCATATGAAATACCATGAGCTAGATAAAAATATAAAATACATAAAACACCAAATTTGGGCAAGTAGGTTAGAAAAAGGTAATCTAAAGTAGTGTTTCTCGATCTTTTTTCTGATTTTTTGAACCTTATTTCCTTCCTTTTGCCCTTCTCTCATACTGGTTGGTACCCAATCTCATTCTGTAGCCCCTCATTTAAGTGATTTTAATCTGTTACCCCCTGAATTATTCTTGGGTCCCATATATGACCACATGTCCCTCAGTTGAGAAATGTTGGTCTAAAGCATTCTTAAGTCTCTTATGCCAATAATACATTTCTATTTATATATACCAGAGAAACCCAAGAAAATCTATCTGATGAGACATGGTTTAGGATATTCATTAAACAGTTTTTACTCATAGGTGAAAGTAATTCTATTTCACATACAGTATAGTTCTACATATGTTTATTTATAAATATACAATAATACTTTAAAATATGAGGTAGAGGTATTATTCTAAGAAATCATAGCTCGATAAAGTCTAATTTGTTTTTAATTGCTCTGTGACTGAAAAGAATTATATTATTATTCAAGGTGTAGCATATTTTCCAAAATATTTACATAAATTACAGATTCAGCATATAACCAGAATTAAATTTTCATCTTCTCATGATCTCTTCCTCAGCTCCCAGTCTCCCAGTAAGGTATCAATTCATTAATTTTCAGTTTTTAACAGTGTATTTGTATGCATGTCCAACCAAAGATATCACTGCCTAAATCAACAGATTTCTACTTCATTACTCAGGGTGAAAATGACATCTGTGTTCAGTTTTATCAACATGTTCTGAATTCTTTTAATCAAATCAAGGGGGAAAACCAAAACTTAAGTAAGTCCCAAATTATACTATTTGCCAGAAAGTGAACTTATTGAAAAGAAGTAGATGAACGCAGAGATATTTTTCTCTTAAATATCTCTCAGGATCAAGGCTAGTAAATGGTAAAATTGGGCACCCATGTCATTCAGGTTGAATATTTAGGTTCTTTTCTCTGTATCAGGGCACTGAACCCAACTGCTTTTTTTGTGTGTGTTTTTTTTGTTGTTGTTGTTGTTTTTTTTTATTGAATCACTATGAGAGACAGTTACAAAGTTGATGATGGTTGATTTTAGTTATACAATGTTCTAACATCCATCGCAGTATATCTCAGTTTATACTATCTTCCACCAGTTTCCCCCAATTTCCCTATAGCCTCCATCCCTTAGTGTTGTTTTGTTTTGTTTTGTTTTTTGCCTAAGGGTCTAGTAGTTACATTCAAGGTTCAGAGTATAAGGTGCAGCTTGACTCCTATAGTGCTTGGGATTACTCAGTTTACCCCAGTGAAGTTTGAGGTTCCCAGAATCCCACAGAGAGTACGAGGGACACTCTAGAACTGCACCCACGGATTCTCAGGAGACCATGTGGTGCCAGGGATTGAACCATGACTGACCACATGCCAGGCACATACCTAACCCCATGTTATCTCTTTGGACCCCAGACAACTTTTAATGGAAAAAACATTGAAGCATTGCTTCTTTCCATCATCCAATATTTTGTGGTGTGGGTTTTGTTCTTGTTTATAACTCCTTATGAGTGCTCAAGGGTACCCTCATGAGGTACATAATAAGCATAATCACAGCACAAGTTTGACATTATTGAAATTCCGCACAAGAACAACACATTCCCTTCAATTGTTATTTTTGATGACTACTTAGTGAACAAGAACATCTCATTGAAAATAAATGTCAGTCCCGTTAAGATATAATTATTCTTTTCTGCCCTTAGAAAGAACAAAAATCTCTAGTCAAGTGTAAGCTTAATGTTAGCATCAGAAGTTTAAAAAAAAAAAAGCACAGAATTATAGGAGCCCTTGTTTTCACAAAGCTAAATCACAACAAATTAAAAACATAGGCGTCTTATAATACACAGCTTCTTCCTAAATTGAAGTTGAAGACAAAGGGGCTGCCTACACAATCTAGTACTATTTCAGCCCTAAGTAATTTCCAGGCTCTGTTCAGCTTCTGAGTTTTGCCACTTATGAGGCAGGCATGTATGAATGGGTTTACCTCCACCTCTGTACCAGCTAACTCTGATAAGAACAAAGCAGCATTTGGCTTTATCTGCAGTCTATTCATAATCTTATAAAACCAACATTACCCCCATATTTATTTACCCTACTTCTACGCCAACAGAATAGTAGACAGACCACACCATGTAAATCAGACTAGTTCTCTCACAGAAGGAATCTTATTTGTTAGTAACAATAACATTTTATTTACTAGATGACTAAATAGTCTTTCTGTGGAAGAATTCATATTTTGATTGTCTTGGTTTACGCTCATGGCCACCTTTGCGTGCATCAACACCTACATTCCATTTATTGGTTTCCTTATTCATATTCATACACAGTATTTTTATTAAAATCAATTGTAGAAATTTCTGTAAAAACTTAAAAGCAAATGTAGATGGTTTCTAGCAAGCATTATCTATACCTCATCAATGGGTTGAGATATATAGGTAGTGTACCAAGAAGTTCTAATTTTTTTGTTTGCATTTCAACTAAACTTCTACAGATATTTGTGGAACAGACATGTAGAAAGCAGAAAGTATACTATTTGGAGGAATGAGAGAATCAGGATTACAAGTAGGAAGGAATTAGTATCTCTTCTGTTGAGTGAAAAAGTCAGTTCAGGTTCTAAATTGGAAAAACTACTTTGCAAACTGAAAGTTAAACAATTGACTACTGAATAAATGAGAAATAGTCTCTCTGGAATCCAGACTGCACTATTTGTAGCAAATTTTCATTTTTACAGCTGGACAACAAAGCCAACGTAATCACATTATATCCAAAGTTGAACTGTTGAGTCACAAAATTACTAATAAATCACTTTAAAAGTGATTTCTTCTTCCTGATCAATGATATTCTTTGTTCTACTTTTATCATACTGCCTCTGAACCAAAAGTTTGGAAAAAAAAAACACTCTCCAATTGACCATATTTCTATATATCACTCATACTAAGGATAGCTTTTGATTCTCTAGCAGTTTTGCAGAAATATCTGCTACAGGCCTGTAAGACACCTCTAATTAGTATTTTCACTAAAATACACCCCCCAAAATTTTTATATGACATATACAGCTACAATAAATTAAAAAAAGAAGAAAATTATTTCAGAGATTCTGATGTGTTCCTGTTAGTCTTTGGTGTTTGAGTGTTATTCTGACTTCTATCTTTTTTTTGGTGGGGGGGGCACACCCGGTGATGCTCAGGAGTTACTCCTGGCTATGTAATCAGAAATTGCTC
This sequence comes from Suncus etruscus, assembly GCF_024139225.1. Classification (NCBI taxonomy): domain Eukaryota; kingdom Metazoa; phylum Chordata; class Mammalia; order Eulipotyphla; family Soricidae; genus Suncus; species Suncus etruscus. The sequence goes on from NC_064858.1 coordinate 92,488,425, forward strand.
CTTGGTTGGGGGACCATATGGAACACCAAGGATCAGATCGAGGTCCATCCTAGGTCAGCTACGTGCAAGGCAAACACCCTACCGCTGTGCCACCACTCTGGTCCCTCTGACTGCTATCTTAACAAAAATTCCACAATCCCTTTGGATCAACCTTTGAATGCCACTCTTTTTTGTTAATTTATTTTTTTATTTTGGGCCACACCTGGGGTTATTCCTGGCTATGCACTCAGAAATTGCTCCTGGCTTGGGGAACCATATGGGACACTGGGGGATGGGACCTTGATCAGTCTGGGTCAGTCACATGCAAGGTAAACACGCTACCACTGCTCCATCGCTCTGCCCCTTGAATGCCACTCTTACATACTTAAGAATTTTATCCAATTTTAAGAATATTTTTGAGAAAAATTCTAGTAAGAACAAATATCTTCATTTAGAAAAATATTTGTGAGCCTTCTAAATACAAAGCTTGGCTAAACAGGCAGGAGCAGAGACCAGGAGCTGCAATGACAGTGGGCAGATTTGGGAATCAAAAGGGCTATTTTGAACTCAAGTTAATCACTGAGAGAAAAGTATGGATACACTGATACACTCCTTGATTGCACATTTGTTCTAATTAAAGAGTCCCAGAAAAACATTAAAAACACCAACATACTGTAAGGTCACAATGGGAAGGCAACTAGTGAACAAAGATGGTGGTTTTGAGGCAAGAACTACATCAGCCACTTATATAGCCTCTCTGATAAGGACTTTAGAGAGGAAATGTGAAAGATGCTCAAAAAAACTCAAGGAAACCATGGAACTGATGGCCAATAAGATTCAAGAGAATATGAGAGTAGAAATGTGAAAATTATAAAAAAAAATGATGGAAATAAAAATCTTCGTAGACAAAATAAAAAAAACTCACTGGAAGGCCTCCTCAGTAGAATAACAGCTGCTGAGAACAGAATCAGTGAGCTGAGAGATGAGCTTACCTTCTACAACAGAAGAAGCTGGAAAAGGGCCTTAAAATAAATGAACAAAAGATGGGGGGAAAATCTTTAAAATAAGTGAACAGATCCTGGGGCTTCCTTGTGGTTGTCTGATGCAGCCAGGTGTGTTCTCCTGCATGCAGCTACTGGGCCCAGTCCAGACACGAACCCAGCTGTCAGAGTTGCACAATCCATAGCCAAGGAAGCAATATGTGGAGACCTGACTGAGTAGGATGACAGACTTTGGAACTGGGGAACTAGAAGGTGAAATTCTGGAGCTGGACAATGGCAATGTTATTCATTTTGTATTAGTCTTTTCAATATGAAGAAGCATAGCATGACTGACATATAGCAAGTATATATAATAAGTACTTGTGAGGCTGGTGAAGTATTTCCAGTTGCTCCTTACTAAGAAAAGCTAGAAGATTTTTGTTTTGCTGCTTTGAGTCCTTTAAATACCAGAAAGATTTTACCTGGAACAAAAGGAGAACTTAATAGTGAAAGGAGAAAAAAAGGAAAATAAAAGTGTTTTTTTCTTTACACTGTGTTAATTAAGAAGCCTTACAGGATCCAGAGTGTTTGAATTTTAGAAATTACTGGTCCAATAAAAAGCTGCTGCCTCACTTCCTCCCTGCCTGCCCTTCTGCTTTCCTGCTTGAGGCAGCCAAGATGATGACAGAGATCATAATGTCTTCAGGACCACAACATGTAGTGAAAACCATACTAGATTGTGTGGCAATGAGGAAACAGCACAAGACAACACCTTGCATAGAAAATGAAGATGGCAGCTCTGATGACCTGAAAAGTACCAACCACCTAGTTAGCCCCTCAGATAAGGAGTTTAGAGTAGAAATAAGGAGGATGTTAGGAGAACTCAAAGAAAGCATAGATGGGGCTGAACATACCACAAAGATAGAAATTAGAAAACTCCAAACTGAAATAACAAGACTGAAAAACTTGGTCGATGAAATGAAAACCTCAATGGAAAGCCTCTCCAACAGAGTAACAGCAGCTGAGGACAGAAGTAGTGAGCTGGAAGATAAGATTCAGAACAGCTCCATATAGCAGAAGAGATTGGAAAAGAACCTTAAAGCAAATGATCAGACAATGGAAAAAATCCTCAAAGAATGTGAACAGGTGAAAATAAAAGTCTTTGATAAATTCAACAGTAATAGCATAAGAATAATTATTGGAGTCCCAGAGACCCAGGAAGAAAATCCCAAGGAAGAATCAACAGTCAAGGACAACATTGCAGAGAAACTCCCAGAGCTAAAGACTGCATGAAACCAAATCCTGCTTCCCAAAGAATACCAGCTAATGGGCAGGAGAAATAGCATGGAGGTAAGGCATTTGCCTTGCATGCAGAAGGACGGTCGTTCAAATCCCAGTATCTCATATGGTCCCCCAGCCTGCCAGGAGCAATTTCTGAGCATAGAGCCAGGAGTAGCCTCTAAGCACTGCTGGGTGTGGCCTAAAAACCAAAAAAAAAAAAAAAAAAAAAAAAAGAATACCAACTAAAAGAGTCCTGAAGAAAAGCACTCCAAGACACATCCTAGTCACAATAACAAATCCCACAATTAGAGATAGAATACTGAAAACAGCAAGATCAAAAAGGGAAAATACATTCAAAGGAGCATTCATTTTATTGTGTTTTGTCACTATGTCCCACACTGCCTTCTGGACTTGACGTTTTCTTGTGACAGGTCTGCTGTAAATCTTAAAGATGCTCCTTTGAATGTAATTTCTCTTTTTAAAACCTTTAAAAAGGACCTGTTGCCAATCTTTTTCAGGCTCTTCCAGAAAATTGAAAAATAGAAACACTACCAAATAGTTTCTATTCAGAAGCTAATAGCCCTGTAGTATAAAAATCTGATAGAGAGGCCCAAGAGAGATAGCACAGTGGTAGGGCATTTGTCTTGCACACAGATGATCCAGGATAGATGATGGTTCGAATCCCAGCATTCTATATTGTCCACGGAGTCTGCCAGGAGCAATTTCTGAGCACAGAGCCAAGAGTAACCATTGAGTGCCACCGGATGTGACCCAAACACATACCAAAAACAAACAAACAAAAAAGGCAGATAGAGGCACCACACAAATAAAGAGAGTTACAGGTTGATATCCTTGATGAACATAGAAGCAAAAATCCTCAACAAAATGCTAGAAAATAGAACTCAACAACTCAGCAAGGTTATATACTATGACCAATAAGATTCATTTCAGAGATGCAAGGAAGTTTAATATACACAATCCAATCAATATATCATATCAATAAAAGAAAAAACAAAAATCATATGATTGTATCAATAGATGCAGAGAAAGCATTTGCTGTGGTCTAGCACCTGTTCATGATATAAACTCTCAATAAGATTTGAATTAAGAACTTTCCTCATATAGTCAAAACCATTTGTCACATCCTATGGCAAACATTATACTCAATGGAAGAAAAACTTTTAGAAAAATCTTTCTTCTAAGATCTGGCACAAGCCAAAGTTGCCCAATTTCATCACTTCTAATCAATATGTACTAAGGTACTTTCTATAAAAATTAGACAAGAAAAATATATCAAGGACATCAAGATAGGAGAAAACAAAGAAGTTAGTCTCTCACTGCTTGCAGATGACATGATACTATACCCAGAAAGCCCTAAAATACAAAAAAAAAACTTCTAGAAACAAATTTGTATAGTAATGTGGCAGGCTACAAAATTAATATTTAAAAATTTATGATTTTTCTATTTATAAGTAATTAAGGAGAAGAAAAAGTTATTAAAATAGTTACCATTCACAGTTGTGTCTCAGAAAATCAAGTACCTTAGAGTCAAATAAAGAACTAAAAGTTCTAAATATCTACACAAAGAAAATTACAAAATACTGATTCAAGAAATCAATGACACAAGGAAATGGAAACATATAAGCTGTTCATAGATTAGGAGGATAAACAACATTAAAATAGCAATAATATCCAATGTATTGTAAAGATTGAATGTGATCACTATAAGGACACCCCTGATACCTTTCAAATAAGTGAACCAAACATTCCTGAAATTCACATGGAACAATAAATCTCCACAAATAGCTAAATTAATCCTTCAAAAAAAGAATATGGGAGGCATGACTTTCCCCAATTTTAAACTGTACTATAACGCATTAGTCATTAAAACAGCATGATACTGAAATAATGACAGACCTCCAGATCAAACAATATTCTTAAATATTCTGAGACTACCCTCAAGTATATGATTAATTAATCCTTGTTGAGGGGCAAGAAATGCAACATGGATCAAGAAAAGCCTTTTCAACAAATGGATTTGGCAAAGTGGTGAACTACATGCAAAAATGTGAATTCAGACCTCTAGAGGAAAATGTAGGCAGAACACTCTATGACACTGAAGCTAAAAGCCTCTTCAAGGAAAAAACACTATTCACCAACCAATTGGAACAAAGATAAATAAATAGGACTATATTAAAATAAATGAGAAGATTTGCATATCAAAGAAAATAGTCATTAGCATATAAAGACTACCTACAGAATTAAGAAACTACTTACCCTATATCAAACTGATAAAGGGTTAAAAATCTAAGACATACAAAGCACTGGTAGACATAGCAAGTAAAATGTACCTCATACCATCCAGAAAATAAGAGTCTCAATTAGAAGACATTTCCTAAAAGAAGAAATACAGATGGCCAAAAGTCACATAAAAATGTTCCATATCACTAATCAGGGAGATGCAAATCAAACAATGAAATATCATCTCACATCACAAAAACTGGCATACATCACAAAGAAAAAGAACAACCAGTACTTGTGTGGTTATGGGGAGAAAGGGACTTTCACTGAAATGGGAATGCCAACTGGTCCACCCTTTTTGTAAAACAATATGAATATTTCTCAAAAAAATCTAAAAATTGAGTTTCCATATTATTCAGAAATACTACTCCCAGGAATGCCAAAACACATTACAGAAAAACCTCCTGCATTCCTATGTTCATTGCAGCACTATTTACAATAGCCAGCATCTGGAAACAACCCAAATGCTTGAGAAAAGATAAGTGGGTAAAAAACCATAGTACATCTATACAATGGAATAATATGCAGCTGCTATGAAAAATGAATTAATGAAATTTGTTTATACATGGATGATATGGAAAATATTATGCTCAATGAAAAGAGTCAGAGAATTGGATAGACAGAATAATTTCACTCATATAAGGAAAAATATTGAAATAATATCTAGAGACAATTGAGATGAGGCCATTAGGACCAGTTCATCATAAAAATCTTGCCACAAGTAGTCGAGCAGTACATTTATAGTAGAGAAGGTACTACTATGACAATGATATCTGGAACTGATCACTCTGGATGAGAACTCATACTAAATAGAGATAAAGTGATATTCACTGTACTCCTTCATTAACAACAGTGCACACTACCATTCCTAAAAGGGAAAAAAAAGAGGAAGATATAGAGAAATAGAGAATTCCTGACCCAGACAAAGGCAAGGGGCAAAGGGGAAGAAAACTAGGGCACTGGTAACAGGAAATGTGCAAAGCTAAAGAGTGGTATATCTTGTAAGATTGAAATCCAATCACCAACCACTTTGCAATCATGATGTTTAAATAAAAGTAAAATAAATAAGAACCTTGCTCGTTTCACCTTTGCCTAACCTTCAGTTCCTTTTCCTCCATCCCCAGCCATTATCCATAAACAATAGCAAATAATGATTGATTTAAAAGATAATGACTTGGTGCACCATAGACTCTTTTTACAGATAACAGTATTTAGACTTGTATCTTTGATATCTCTGGCAGAATGCATTTTCATAACAACATGGATTGTGCTAGATTTCTAGTTGGCAAATCTTTCTGATATATCCTGTACTACATATATACATATACATATATATACATTGCTTGCTGATAAAAACCATTCTTTGCTTGATTTTGCTAATGCCAGTGATATATGTTAAATTTAGAAGGCAAATAATCTGCAACAGTCAGAAAACAAAAGTATCTTCCTGGCATTAGCATATATTATGAGTTCTTTGCCATTGTACACATGTGGTTTTGAACTGGCTTCGATCATTCTCTATAACTTACCTGACTTAATGCTGTCAAAGATGAAATTGCTGTTGTCATCTTAATTAAAATTTTAGAGTTGTTCCAGTTTCTCAATCCAAACTTCTTGATTGAAATAGCAAATAAGACCTAGATATAAAAATCTGAAAATATGCTTCTTCTTTGCTTTGCAACCTAGAGGAATTCGCCCAACCTTGTCAGAGTTTTTGTTTTTGTTGTTGTTGTTCATTAGAAACAAGTAAAGAAGGATGTCAGATGGCCTCTGAGATCCAGAGAAGTCCTAGCATTTTATGTTTCCATATTCTAAATTTCAGTCCTTCACATCCTGGACAACAGTTAACAGTTTGAGACAATTAAAATATCCCTAAAACCTACTTGTCAACAAAAGAGTCTGGCTTTATTTTAGATCTTACTTGAAGCACTTTGGAAAACTTGAAAGACACTTTATCTGGTAGAGAGGTACTTATACAAAAGAGAAAACCAAATATTGGAGTAGAATTATTTTATTTCTCTAATTTTTATAGTTTTTCTTTTAATCTTTTAAAGTAAATGCAATGTTTTTGTTTCCAAAAACTTCATCAAGATGATTATAAGCTCAAATGTCAGATGAATATTGTTTGAAACTAAGTTGTACCTAGATATCTAGTGCCAAACAAAAAAAAGTATAGCACTATAGGAAATCCCTAGAATAAGTAATAAAAATTGTTAAATAGTATTCTAGATCATAAATCACCATCCAGTATTTTGTGCTCTGATGAAATTTTGTTACCACTGGTCATTTTTAAAAAAAGTTTGTGTTTAAAGATTATTTTTCTGCTTGATCACAGTAGAATGCTTTATCGATTTGCTAGCTGAGAAGAGGCAGAGAAAAAAATCCTGTTAAAAGAGTCACTGTGGAAAAATACTAGTTCTCAGCCAAATTTATGAAGAACATCATCTAACAGCTTGAAAGTATTGCTTTAATCAAATGAAGAATATTTCTTTAATTTTAATTCAAGTAGTGTTCTAAGGGAATGCAGCCTAGAGAGCAGAGTAAAAGGGTGCCCTGAGAACCTTGCCTCTGGTATAGTCCAAGTAATGTTCCAACCTGATATACTGTACCCCCTGAAAATGTGGAAAGGCTTTCAACAGATTTGTCAGCATGGAGTTTTTGCTTGAGTTTATTTTCCTGTTGTGGAGCTAAGGAATCAAACCCAGGACCTCACACATGCAAGACAGTATTTAGTTATATCTCCTGCCCCATAGATAGTTTTAAAGTAAACCATCTCCAAATCTTCATCTTACTTATATTTTTGTTTAGAGCTGATCTCTAAAAAATACTTCTCTGATATATAAACCATTGGATTATTCTCCTCTGCCCCCAACTGCATTTTCATAATTGTTCGTTTTCTGCTTTATAAAAAGTCACATTAATCTTTCATAATACTAATACATGATTTTGTTCCATAAAACTAAAGGGTCACCAAGAAAAACAAATGTTACTATTGAGTAAAGAAAAGATGTTGAATATCAAGAAGCATATTTTTAAGTCAATAGCAGCTTATTTCTCAGCAAGAAATAAGAAAATACTAATCAAATGGTGAGCTGATAGATTCTTTAAAGGTTTTTCCAATAAACAACAATAAATGCTTTGAACTTGAACAGGTGCTTTCCCAAGAAAGACACAAGAATAACCTATAGGTATATAGAAAAGTGTTCATTATCATTCATGATTATGGAAATACAAATCAAAACAACAAGGAGATATCAAATCTCATGCCAGTGAGAACAGCACATATCAGAAAGTCTGGAAATAGTAGCCGGAGAGATAGCACAGCGGTAGGGCGTTTTCCTTGCTCACAGCCAACCCAGAACTGATGGTAGTTTGAATCCTGGCATCCCATATGATCCCCCCCATGCCAGGCACGATTTCTGAGTGTAGAGTCAGGAGTAATTCCTGAGCACTACCGGGTGTGACCCCAAAATACAAAAATATAAAAAAAAAATAAAGTCTGAAAATAGTCAAAGTTGACAGGATTATAATGAAAAAGGAAACTTCATTTACTGTTGATAGAAATGCTGTCTGGTCATGTCTCTATGAAAAGCAACATAGAAATCAACCATAACACTGGGAAGAGAACTACCATATGACCCAACAATACCACTTCTTGGCATCTGTAAACAAAATACAAAAACACTGATTTGCAAAAGCACAGCCACACTTAGTACAATAGCCAGGATATGGAAACAACCCAAGTGTCCAACTCTGGATGAATGAATTAAGAAGTTGTGGTATATATGCACAGTAGAGTACAGTGAAGCTCTAGGAAGAACAAAATCATGCAATTTGTAGCAACATAGATGTAATTACAGAATATCATACTGAGTAAAGTCAGTCAGAAAGAGAGGGACACAGAATTGTTTCTTACATGTGGAAGTTAGAGATACATAGCAAAGTAGCAACAAAAGGCCAACAAAAGGTAACACAATGGGAAAACTGATCCACATATTTGATTTTCTAGAGAAGAGAGAGGTGGGTATACTAGTGATGGGTATGGTGTTGGAATTAAGTGCATGAGAAACCAAAATTAACACTAATATAAAACATAGAATCTCAGTCAATTCAAATAATAAAATAATTTTAAAAGATAAAATATATAGTTTTTTCTAGCACTGGAATATAATAAAAGCAGTTAAGATTGAATTTGTTTTTATTTCTTTTTTATATATAATGTTTTTTATTTAAACACCTTGATTAACACATTGATTAAACACATGATTGTGTTTGGGTTTCAGTCATGTAAAGAACACCACCCATCACCAGTGCAACATTCCCATCACCAATGTCCCAAGTCTCCCTCCTACCCACCCGACCCCCCCCCCCGTACTCTAAACAGGCTCTCCATTTCCCTCATACATTCTCATTATAAGGAAAGTTCAAAATGTAGTTATTTCTCTAACTAAACTCATCACTCTTTGTGGTGAGCTTCCTGAGGTGAGCTGGAACTTCCAGCTCTTTTCTCTTTTGTGTCTGAAAATTATTATTGCAAGAATGTCTTTCATTTTTTTTAAAACCCATAGATGAGTGAGACCATTCTGCGTTTTTTTCTCTCTCTCTCTGACTTATTTCACTCAGCATAATAGATTCCGTGTACATCATGTATAGGAAAATTTCATGACTTCATCTCTCCTGACAGCTGCATAATATTCCATTGTGTATATGTACCACAGTTTCCGTCTGTTGAAGGGCATCTTGGTTGTTTCCAGAGTCTTGCTATGGTAAATAGTGCTGCAATGAATATAGGTGTAAGGAAGGGGTTTTTGTATTGAATTTTTGTGTTCCTAGGGTATATTCCTAGGAGTGGTATAGCTGGATCGTATGGGAGCTCGATTTCCAGTTTTTGGAGGAATCTCCATATTGCTTTCCATAAAGGTTGAACTAGACGGCATTCCCACCAGCAGTGGATAAGAGTTCCTTTCTCTCCACATCCCCGCCAACACTGTTTATTCTCATTCTTTGTGATGTGTGGGGTGTGAGGTGGTATCTCATCATTGTTTTGATTTGCATCTCCCTGATGATTAGTGATGTGGAGCACTTTTTCATGTGTCTTTTGGCCATTTGTATTTCTTCTTTGTCAAAGTGTCTGTTCATTTCTTCTCCCCATTTTTTGATGGGATTAGATGATTTTTTTTCTTGTAAAGTTCTGTCAATGCCTTCTATATTTTGGAGATTAGACCCTTATCTGATGGGTATTGGGTGAATAGTTTCTCCCACTTAGTGAGTGGCTCTTGTATCCTGGGCACTATTTCCTTTGAGGTGCAGAAGCTTCTCAGCTTAATATATTCCCATCTGTTAATCTCTGCTTTCATTTGCTTGGAGAGTGCAGTTTCCTCCTTGAAGATGCCTGTAATGTCCTGGAGTGTTTTGCCTATGTGCTGTTTTATATATCTTATGGTTTTGGGGCTGATATCGAGGTCTTTAATCTATTTGGATTTTACCTTCATACATGATGTTAGCTGGGTGTCTAAGTTCAATTTTTTGCAAGTGGCTATCAAATTGTGCCAACACAACTTGTTGAAGAGGCTTTCCCTGCTCCATTTAGGATTTCCTGCTCCTTTATCAAAAATTAGGTGATTGTATGTCTGGGGAACATTTTCTGAGTATTCAAGCCTATTCTACTGATCTGAGGGCCTGCCCTTATTCCAATACCATGCTGTTTTGATAACTATTGCTTTGTAGTACAGTTTAAATTTGGGGAAAGTAATTCCTCCTATATTCTTTTTCCCAATGATTGCTTTAGCTATTCGAGGGTGTTTATTGTTCCAAATGAATTTCAAAAGTGCCTGATCCACTTCTTTGAAGAATGTCATGGGTATCTTTAGAGGGATAGCATTAAATTTGTATAATGCCTTGGGGAGTATTGCCATTTTGATGATGTTAATCCTGCCAATCCATGAGCAGGGGATGCGTTTCCATTTCCGTGTGTCCTCTCTTATTTCTTGGAGCAGAATTTTCTTTGTATAGGTCCTTCACATTTTTAGTCAAGTTGATTCAAAGATATTTGAGTTTGTGTGGCACTATTGTGAATGGGGTTGTTTTCTTAATGTCCATTTCATCCTTATTACTATTGGTGTATAGAAAGGCCATTGATTTTTGTGTGTTAATTTTGTAGCCTGCCACCTTGCTATATGAGTCTATTGTTTCTAGAAGCTTTTTGGTAGAGTCTTTAGGGTTTTCTAAGTAGAGTATCATGTCATCTGCAAACAGTGAGAGCTTGACTTCTTCCTTTCCTATCTGGATTCCCTTGATATTTTTTTCTTGCTAATCGCTATAGCAAGTATTTCCAGTGCTATGTTGAATAGGAGTGGTGAGAGAGGACAGCCTTGTCTTGTGCCAGAATTTAGAGGGAAGGCTTTTAGTTTTTCTCCATTGAGGATAATATTTGCCACTGGCTTGTGGTAGATGGCCTTAACTATATTGAGAAAGGTTCCTTCCATTCCCATCTTGCTGAGAGTTTTGATCAATAATGGGTGTTGGACCTTATCAAATGCTTTCTCTGCATCTATTGATATGATTATGTGGTTTTTATTTTTCTTGTTATTGATGTTGTGTATTATGTTGATAGATTTACGGATGTTAAACCATCATCAGCTTTGTTATTTCCTTCTGTCTTCCTATTTTTGAGTCCTTTTGTTGAGCACTTTCTAGTTCTATTAGCTGTGTCATTAAGCTACTCAAGTAAGCTCCTTCTTCCTTCCTGATGTGTGCTTGCAAAGCTATAAATTTTCCTCTCAGTACTGCTTTTGCTGTGTCCCATAAGTTCTGATAGTTTGTGTCTTTATTGTCATTTGTTTCCAGGAACCTTTTGATTTCCTCCTTGATCTCATCTCGAACCCACTGGTTATTGAGTATGAGGCTGTTTAACTTCCAGGTGTTAAAGTTTTTCTTCTGAGTCCCTTTGGAATTCACAAATAATTTCAGAGCCTTGTGGTCAGCGAAGGTAGTTTGCAAAATTTCTATCCTCTTGATATTATGGAGGTATGTTTTATGTGCCAGCATGTAGTCTATTCTGGAGAATGTCCCGTGTACTTTGGAGAAGAATGTGTATCCAGGTTTCTGAGGATGGAGTGTCCTGTATATATCCACTAGGCCTCTTTCTTCCATTTCTCTCCTCAGGTCTAGTATATTCTTGTTGGGTTTCAGTCTGGTTGACCTATCCAGTGTTGACAAAGCCGTGTTAAGGTCCCCCACAATTATTGTATTGTTATTGATATTATTTTTCAGATTTGTCAACAGTTGTATTAAATACTTTACTGGCCCCTCATTTGGTGCATATATGTTTAGGAGAGTTATTTATTTCTGCTCTACATACCCCTTGATTAATATAAAATGTCCACCTTTGTCCCTTACGACCTTCCTGAGTATAAAGTTTGCATTATCTGATATTAGTATGGCCACTCCAGCTTTTTTATGGGTGTTGTTTGCTTGGATAATTTTTCTCCAGCCTTTTATTTTGAGTCTATGTTTGTTCTGACTATTCAGGTGCGTTTCTTGTAGGCAACAGGAGGTTGGATTGAGTTTTTTGATCCATTTGGCCACTCTGTGTCTCTTGACTGGTGCATTTAGTCCATTGACGTTGAGAGAAAGAATTGTCCTGGGATTTAATGCCATCTTTATATCGAAATTTGGTGTGTCTTTTGGTTAGTCTTGTCTGGGGTGTAGGCACTTTCCTTGCATATTGTTGTTTGGTTCAATCTTTAGTTCCATATACAGTCTCCTGAACAGATCTAAGAGTGATCCCTGAACATAATTATAATAGCCCCAGGTATAGTCCCATCAAAAAAAAAAGAAATTTTGAAACACTGTAATTCTTAATATTTTTTAATTTTGAAAAGATTAGCAATTAACAAGTTTTTTCTTTATGTTTAAGTAATCACAACATATATGATTTCCTGATTTCAAATATTGACCTTTTAAAATAAAATTGCTACATCACCCTTATAAATGTAGTCAATGTAATGTAAATAGCTAACCTAGATAATGTGACTGCAACCCATGTTAAATTGTATAACAGAGATTTTATATTTTTTCATTGAACATTAGCTTCCACTCAGATGTCTATCTTTTATGTTTCAAAGTTTATGTTTATGTTTCAATCTTTTATATTTTAAAGTATTTATGGTCTTTACTATGGCATATTACTCTCTTTATATACATTCATATGTATATATTGGTATTATTAAATTTATTTTGTGTTATATTATAATTATTATTACAAAATTGATAACTAAGTATAATGATCAAAATGTGTACAAAATAAATTATATATTTACATACTTTATTTTTAATTAGTAAGAACTATTAAAGGAAAATTGTTAAATATACTGAAATATTAACTAACAAAAATGATCAAAATACATTCTTTAGATGTATTCTGCCAATAATTTATGCATTTGGTATGTGCTAGTCTTTGCTTAAATAAGACAACATTTAGAATTAATTCTACTGCAATATTTCATTTTGCTGTCATTAAGAAAATTTTTTATGCATGAGCTATAAAGAAACATAATAAAGGTACAACAAATAGCCAAAGGCAACAGAAACTGACAACTGGTCTACTGAATTGAAGTTACCAACAGAAGGCAGTGGGACCAGGAGACAATGGTAGAGGGAAGCAGAGGCACTGGTTAAGGGAGCGGTATTAGAATGTTGTATGCATGAAACCTATCATTGACTGTATTATAAATTATGGTGATTCAAAGTGAAAAATTTTAATTAAGAAGGCAAACTTTCTTCAAAGAAATAATACATGGGAATAAAGAATGTTATGAGTTACTGCTGTTCAAAATAAATATTATTAAACAGCCTACAAAAATTGCATATTGATCTAGAAAGAAAACAACATTTTTTTTGTTGGATAATGGTTCGGTTGAGACTGAGAAGTCCTTAGAGATATCCAGTCATACTTAGCCTATGAGGCTGATTGGTTCTATACTAGGTTTGAGGTTCTACTGTGCCAAAGACTACCAGGGTCATTCTGAAGCTGCTCTAGGTCTCCAGGGCCACATGTGAAAATGGAGAAGGAGCACATGGTAATAGAAATAAAAACAGAATTGGGGGAAGGTTAACACTAGTCACTGTTTCCTTTGAGGTGCAGAAGCTTCTCAGTTAAAGGGTCACAGCCAATGATACTCAAGAGTTACAGCTGGATCTGCACTTAGGAATCACTCCTGGAGGTGCTTGGGAGACTATATCAGATACCAGGAATAAAACCTAGGTCTACTAATCCGGGTCCCCTATTTGTGACATCAAGCTGGGAAAATCCACGAAACTACGCCTGCCCAGTGGGGCCCAACTGTGAAAAACTGTGAGTGCTACCTGTGTATGTCTGTCTACTGTCCTCTTGCGTGAAACTCTTGGGAGTGGGGCGAAAAGAGGCTCCAACAGAGTTCTAATGTACTTAGAACATAGCAGGATTCTCTTCTCTGTTTCTCAGGTCCATCTCCAACCCACACTTAATGCTTGAATTGGCTTCTTCCTGTGTCAATGCTATTCTTGGACACTGACTCTTGTTCTTACACCAGAATCTTTACCCACGTCCTGTGTTCCTAACTCAATTAGATCTTTAAATCCTCTTCACAGGCCTACTAGTCATACATCACACATCGTTGCATTTTCCAGGCTGGCCTAACACATGGTACTCTGATTAAATTTTCCTTCAGGCTTCTAGATGACTTCACTCCAGGAGGAGTCATTGGTCTGTGTATCTGATATTATATTCTGCTAATCATTCTGACTCAGTTCTCAATCCAAGTATCTTGTGGTATGTCTGGGTTTTTTTTTATTGCCCGATATATAAAAGCAGACTTAGTAAAGTAATTAAAATAATTAAAACAACTACAGATTAATGAGAGAGTTACTGCCTGCTATTAGACTTTACTTTGCATTTCATGTCACATTTATAACCCTAAAACTAGCACTTATTAATTTGATTGAAGAATATTTTTTAAAAGGAGAATATGGATACTTCTCTATAGGCAGATGAGATTGTGCTGATAAGTTACCAACCATGACTGCTCACTCCCACTTTCCTATCAGAAATGTCTCAGCTATTTTTGATTCTTTTGGACATGTTTAGAAAAATAGTATTGAACTGGTGGTGGGAATGGTCCTGATTCATTGTCACTATGTATCTTAAATATTACTGTGAAAGGTTTGTAATTCACTTTGGTCATAATAAAAATTATTTTAAAAATATTATTATTAATGCTATATTTTTTCATTTAAAAGTTTTTTATTGTTTTAGTACTGTTAGAAAGACAAATATTTTTCTATGTGCAAAATTTTTACCAAGACTTAAGAGCTAATGTATATTTCGTTTACTCCTACCAAAAAAGAAAAAAAAAAGGAAAGAAAAAGATTGTTGGAGTTTTACATTTGTTCCAAGTCTTCTGTTTTGGGATTATTTTATTGTTCCCTCTCTAATTTCTTCCTGTGACTCTGAGCTCTGTTGACTGCTGATAAAGCAATGGTGCAAAAGAGTGGTAGAAAGCAACTATGTGAAAGCGAACAACTTGGGCTTCTATACCCTTATTTATTCCATTAGCATAGTTTTCTATAAATATAGATAAACAAAAATAAAACAGTAAAATTAGCTATGTATCAAATCATCAAAATACCTAGGATACTCCATTATTCATAAATGTACATAGGTAAAAACTGCTACTTGGTAAGTAACACTGCCACAAAGAGTCAAAATATCTAGGAGGAAGGAATTAATTTCTGAACCGCTGAACTTAAACCACAATCATACGTTTTTTGATAGAACTGATGCTAAAACTTTGCCTTCCCTTGATTTTCCTTAGCTGACTTATCTTAGTTAAAATATTTAACATGTGCCTCAGTTTCCTAATCCCAATGTAAAGATAATAAAATTATTTATTCTCAAAAGTTCATTGTAAGAGTTTACAAAGCTTAGTGCTTTGTAATATTTGATATATAAAAAGGCTTCTCAGTTTAAGCAGACAAATAATTGTGCACTAGAAAACCCAGGAAATAATTCTACCATGGTATATGCACTACATTTTAATGTATTTCACAACACCTCTGCATATATATGTGCTTGTGTATGTTTTAATACTTTATCTTTCATGGGACTGTGAATAGCTATGGAAAACTGTATCACAATTTTTATTATTGGAGATAGCTTTTCTAAAACATGGATAGCTTCATATCAATCCATCGCTTTTGTTGTATGACTTTCAGCTCTATGAAAGCCCTATCTACAATGTGGTAAATGAAGAGTGTACACATCAGGCTGACTATGTCTCAGTTATTTTGGTTTGGTTTGGTTTCTTTGGGGGTTAGAATTTAGAGGTGCTCAGGAATTACTCCTGGCCACACTCAGAGGACTGTTAAGATGTGTTCGGTATCTAACATGGCTGGATCAGCCACAGGCAAAGCAGCGTCTGAACCGCTGTGCTCATTCCAATCCCTAAGCATGCCTCCTTTCAGAATTTCACAAACAATTCTTCCTTCTGCTTTAGTAACTGATATTTTTTTGGCAGCAGTCTAGCATTAAAAGAAAAATAATATAAGCGAAGTGATGAAAAGGATCTTGGAAATCCTATATGTCCCTCTCCTACTTTTAGCAAACAGAAGTAACTTCACATGACAAAGAAGTGAATTTTTCAAAATGTTATGCATTTAATGGTACATTTGAAGCTACATTATGTCTGTGAATTGTGGAAGCAATGAAGATGCATAATGTGCCAATATTTGGATGTAATTAAATTTTCATAACTCAGTATCTGTAAAATGTTTGTACTTTCAACTGAGTTGAGGGAGCTTTTACTTTAGGGATTTTTATCTATTGAAATGTGGCAAATAATATTTAGAAGAAGTGGATTAAGATCTATCTTTAAAAACTGCATGACCAGACTGCAATGATTAACAGTAAATAGACTCCTAAAATAAATAAAATTGCTTCCACATTTATTCTAGGGCTTTCTACATTACTATTTTATAGTGATTACACACTGTGTAGACAATATTTTATTTTAGCTCTTTATTCTTTTTGCTTGCTCAATTTTGTTTTATTTTAGGTCATACCTAACAGGTGACTATAGCTTATTCCTGGCTCTGTGTACAGAATTTACTTCTGATGTTGCTTAGGAGACAATATGTGGTGCTAGAGACAGAACCCAAGTCAGCGCCATACAAATCAAGTGCCTTACCACAGCCCTCAATGTTGTCTTATAATTACATATTTTTCTCACATGTTTACTTCTAAATCATGAGGTTTGTTTCAGAAGAGTGAGAAGATAAACCTATCACTTAAAAGAAGATGGTTGGAATATAGAATCAAATGAGAAATTATAGAATTATACTTGTGGTAGATCTATGTATTTGGTAGATTCTCAACAAGTTGAGATAATCAAGCATACTCAGGAAGAGGGAACAATTTGATGTTTTTTTTGTTTGTGTTTCATTTTGAAAAGATACACCAGTGAGGATGGAATATATCACAAATACTAGGAACAATTTGTGTTGACAGGATGTAACTAGTGGGAATGCTGCCAGGACCAACCCCTATGGAGAATACAATAAAGAGATTTTAGTAAACTGATAATTGAGTTAACATATAATTCAGCAATCCCACTTTTGGGTGTTCATTCCCACTAAAGAAAGTCACACAAAAAGTTGTATGCCCACCATTATTCATTGCAACACTCAGTACAAATGCTAGAAGTTGGAATCAACCTACATATCCAACAACAGATGAGTGAATAATAAAGATTTGGTACATAAATACAACGGAACACTACAGAGCTGTAAAGAATGGTGCATTCATGCAATTTGCTGCAACCTGGATGGAACTAGAAAATATTATGTTAAATGAAGTAAGCCAGAAGAAGAAGGATAAATATAGGGTGATATAACTTATATGTGGTCTTTAGAATAACTGCATGAAGGAATTCAATGGTTGAATGGGGGTTTTAGCAAACACTCTTGGCACCAGAGTATAGTAAGGAGAAGGAAAGAAATTGAGTGGAGAAAGAGAAAAACAAATATGAAAGAATGGGGACCAGGACCGAAGAGGTCTCAGGTGTACAGTGATGTTAAGAAAGGACAGAACTAAAAAGCCAAGCCACAGAGTTAACAATAAAATCATGAGACCCAAATTAACAATCAAACTTCAAAGGTTGCCAGTTATGATGGCAGGCTTGAACGGGTGGTGGTGGCATGGGATAAACTCATTGAATATTAGTGAAGGGAGGTTGAAAATGTTAGTGAGATTGGTGATGAAATATTATATGTCTAAAACTCAACTATGAATAAATTTGTAAATCACAATGTTTTAATAAAAATTTTAAATAAAGGGGGCCGGGCGGTGGCGCTGGAGGTAAGGTGCCTGCCTTGCCTGCGCTAGCCTAGGACGAACCGCGGTTCGATCCCCGGCATCCCATATGGTCCCCCAAGCCAGGAGCGACTTCTGAGCGCATAGCCAGGAGTAACCCCTGAGCGTCACCGGGTGTGGCCCAAAAACCAAAAAAAAAAAAAAAATTTTAAATAAAGACGAAAAAACAAAAAACAAAAACCTGCGGCCGGCGAGGTGGCGCTAGAGGTAAGGTGTCTGCCTTGCAAGCCCTAGCCAAGGAAAGACCGTGGTTCGATTACCCAGCATCCCATATGATCCCCTTAAACCAGGGGCAATTTCTGAGTACTTAGCCAGGAGTAATCCCTGAGCCTCAAACTAGTGTGGCCCGAATAACAAAAACAAAAAAGAAATTTTAAATAAAGAAAAGCTATCACACATCTGAATGTGATCAACTATAATGCCTTTAGTATTGGTGATGTGAGAATGAACTTACATTTGCCTATGCTTACCTGCAGGTAAAATGACAGGTTTTAGAATATTCCTCAAAAGTCTTGTGAAATAACTGCAATTATGACCTACAATCTATAAAGTCATATTAAGTAGATTTACTGTTAAACAGTTAGAATGTATTAGTCTCATAGGGAAAACTGTATGCTAAAGCGAGGTGTTAAAGTAAATTTAACTTAGAAAGTCAAAGTAAATTTAAAATGTTCAAGTAAATTTTGCCAAGAAAAATGTTAAAAGTGCAAAACTTTGTAATTTTGGACACAGTTATACTGAGAGTACTTTCAATCAAGTTTTGAATTGGCTGAGAAATCCATCATTTCAGGTGTAGAAGCAGCAAAGTGCAAAATGTTAAAAATCATATATTAACTATCATAGTTATGGATAAGTTTGTTTCACATTGGTTTTAGAAAAGTGCTGTTTTTAAGAAATATTTGGACAACAGGTGTCTGCTAGTGTCAGCATGAAGCATGATGTAATGGGAGCTTCCTGCTCCCATAAATAAAAGGCAGACTTCCCTTGCATAGCAGATGTGTACATAGTATGTTTATGTTGCATTAATAAAAAATTTGTGCTACAACATTGTATACACTAGGATCCATTTTGTGGAGATAGATATTGTAAAGGTGATACAACAAAATATAAAATAAATATATATGATAGTGTACATGTACATGGTGGTTTTTATCTTTTTCCTGATTATTAGATTATATTTTCTGATTCTTAGATAATGAAGGTATTTTAATGTGTTTAAAAATATTTTTCTATAGAAAGAACTGAAAAATCAATGTACAAAACTACAAAGAATATTCTAGTGAGTTTAGACTATAATTCATAATGGACGAAGTAGAAAACTGAAGACAGATTAAGTAGAGTGAACACATCTGTGTTTAAACACTTGACAATCTCGTGTTTGTCATTTCTGCCTGAGAAAAGACAGTATTGCTCTGCTTCCTTTCGAATTTTACTTAAAGTTGAAAATAGTACTCACACAATAGACATTTCAATGAAAACAGTGTTACTAGATGAAGCAAAACAGTAGGTTGGAAGAAATGTGGTTTTTATCCGTGATACACAACTAAGAATTTAAATAAATCAAATCTTGATCCATTGCCCATGTAAGTTGCTAAACGTAAGAAATAACTTTAAGGATTTGTTTTGTCTTATTTTGTTTTGGGGCCACATGTGGCTGTGCTCAGGAATCACTTTTGGCAGGCTCAGAGGACCATATGGGATGCCAAGGATCAAATCCAGATATGCTGCATGCAAGGCAAACACCTTACTCACTGTGCTATTACTCCAGCCCCACTTTAGGTATTTTAAATAAGAAAACACTGCTTTAATTTAGTGAATACTTATTGGGCAACAAGTTAGCCTGTTCTAAGTACTGGGCATAGAACAGTAGAAAAGAGATACTCCCAATGTAATGATGCATTCTTTCTATTTATGGAACTGATAAAGAGCCAGCAATGAGAACAAAGTATTAAATATAGATGGAGAGTTCCATAAAAGGGGAAAGGCAGCATGCTCCACTGACACTCATCAGGGGAACCTATTCTGCACGGAGCTGCCGGTGAAGTCATTCCCAAGAGACATAAATTTGAGGCCTAATAATGAATAATGATTTATTAGGGCAATGATGAGAATAAGCAGAGGGAGAAGGACCTTTGGGAAAGTGGGAATGTGGAGAGAAATTTATCTTAGAAGATTAATAAATTTCAAGAAAAAGGGAAGCAGACACTTGTGAAGATATGAGTGCTTAAACATTGAGTACAGCTCATGCGTTAACTACTTTATCACTTTGTATCACATGTGTTTTTTAATAAATTTTAAAAATTTATAGAAAATAAATTTAAAGAGAAGTGGGATAAAAAATAAGTTTAAAGAAAGAAATGAGATGAGTAAAAAAAAAGCATGGTAGTTTATAAGCTGTTAATACATTTAGATATACTCATAGAGCAAAAGAAAGATTTGGGGGCAGCCAAGTCAATTTTGTTCAAATAGTAACTAAGTTAAAATTATTTTATTTCGGGCCCAGAGAGATAGCACAGCGACGTTTGCCTTGCAAGCAGCCAATCCAGGACCAAAGGTGGTTGGTTCGAATCCCGGTGTCCCATATGGTCCCCTGTGCCTGCCAGGAGCTATTTCTGAGCAGACAGCCAGGAGTAACCCCTGAGTAACGCCGGGTGTGGCCCAAAAACCAAAAAAAAAAAAAAAAAAAAAATTTTATTTCTTGGTCAGCATTGAGCAATAAAACTACAGAAGTTTCAAAAAACACATTTTCTTATAAGTAAGAAAAAAATTAACAAAAAATAAAATTTGTTGGTAGTGTGATTTTTTTTACTATCATAACTGTTATACAACACAAAATACAAACTCATCTCAAAATGCTAATTTCTTTGAAGTCCCCCCCTGTTTCTTTTGGACCAGAATTTCATAATATCTTTCTGGAAACATTCTTGTCCCTCAATTTATCTAAGAAGTTAATTATCTCAGTTTATCTAAGAATCTAATTTATCTCAGTTCCAAATATTCCAGCATCGTAAACTCGAAGCAAAAAAAAAAAAAAAGACACTTGAACTTTAATGTGATTATTTATGATTAAGACAGGATAATATTTTCAATTTGTTTTGTTTTTAGATCATTCCCAGTGGTACTCAGGGTTTGTTCGTGGCTCTATGCTCAGGGACCACTCCTAGTGGAGGTCAGAGGACCATATATGGTGCCATGTATTGAACCTGAGTTAACTACACACAAGGAAAAACCATCCTATTCACTGTTCTTCAACTCTGGGTGATACTTGTGAGTGGTTTTTCATAGCAAAGCAGACTATGCCTCTCCACTTATTCCGGATAAATAATCATTAATTTCTTAATTATGATTCCCTGGTAATAACCAGGGAATCCTGGCAATGGGAGTGGCAATGTATGTTTCAGTGCTCTAATTATGATCACTATTCTGTATTATATTCCTTGTCATGAAACATCTCAAAGATACGCCAAAATACTATATACCCATAACCCTGTTTCACCTGTTTTAGCTCTTGGATAATCTTAGTTACCTATACTTTTTTCTGTCTCACTTTTAGTCCAACCCCCAATATTATAAAGAAAAATCAAGATGCTTAAGTTGAAATAATATTTATAGCACTAGAGATAAGGACTAGAAAAAACTCTAAAATAATAGAATGATAATATTCCAGTTATATGCAAATGACAGGTCATTCTTATCATCCAACATCAGTGTTTAAATTTCTGAATGTCTCAAAAATGTGTTTCATATATTTCTTTTGAAATGTGTTCAAGTCGGAATTCAAATCAATTCTATACATTGCCATCAGGTCACCTAAGGTATTTGTATTCCACATATTTACCCATTAAAATATTCAAATATATACATATATTTAATGAAATTATGCAATTTGTCCTGTGGTATTTTATTATATTTATTATTTATTTATTATTAACATCATTAATATGTTCTTTGTACCTTATATATTATTCGGGAATTGATAGAAACTTGATAAGATTCAGGTTGGACTTTTTTGGAGAGTTCAATGACATTATGGCTGTATCATGTGCTTACATCAGGAACATTTTATATCTGATTATCTTTCTGAGATCTTAGAAAATATAAATAATCATTGCTTGATTTATCAAGATGTTAATTATAATTTGCAAAAAATGATATTCTTTATTTTCTTCTTCAATCATTGACTTTTGATATTTCAACCTTCTTAATATAATTGCTTAATTATATCCCAAATTATGTGCAGAAAAGGCAGAATAATAGCTCAATGTCTAATTGTTTCGATGTTTAATCATTTCTCTTTAATAATTTTTAAAATAACATGATAATTTTTGAAAAGGTGACCAGTATATTTTATTTTTCATATATTACTACAAAGACATGAATTCAGATACATTTGTTTTACTTCAGCCTATGAATTTTTATCTATTTTTGGCTCATGATTACTTGACATAATCTATTGTTTTTTTAATTTCCAAGTTCCTGCCTTGAAAAAGTTTCAGGATTACTCTATAAATTTCTGAACATTTTTTTAGAAGAAATACAGATTTTAATAAAAGTTGCCCATTCTGCATGCCTGCAAGCATGTACTGGCCCACTGTGGTCATGCTGTCCCGCACCAGGAAGTCTGCAGCAGAGTCTCAGCTTCCCATAGAACCAGATTTCTCCTTGGAGTTGCTCAGCCATGGCTGCTGCCATCACTACTACCACTGCTGGGGTGCTTGGGAGCCCCTCAAGGCATCTTCAAAGGACTCTTAGGGATGTAGAGACAGTAAGGAAAACCAGACCTTTGGACAGGGGAAGGCCAGCGATACAGAGCACACCTAGTCGCAAAGCCAAGTGGGAAGAGGCAGTGAGCAAGGTGGAACACACTCATATCAAAGAGGTCTCTGGGTGTGCTGCCACTGACAGCATTGCTTGCCAGGGCTGGTCCAGGTTTTGGACATTAACATAGGAAGGGTCATTGAAGAACTCTCGGCCTGGGCAAGGTCGTGGAGGTGACATCTGTTTAAGGACTTCCAGGTCTCCCCCCACTGGCTGCCCCACTGGCAGCTTTGCACCCAAGTGGCTGGGAGGTTGAACACTGGGCAGGGTAGGCCAAGCCATCCTTGGGGATGCCCCATCTCGAAGTCTCATATCTACCCAGAAAGTCGTAGTAATACTGATGGTCAGGAGGCTCTTCCTCCTCCTCCTCCTCCCAAGCAGACCCATCAAAGCCGGCCATCCTGTCATGGGCGGTAACCAACTTGGGCGAGTTCCGGAGGAACTGTTTGAAGCACAGGTCAAAGGCCTGGCAATGGTGCTGATGACGTCCTGAGCAAGCCCTTCAGAACACTGTAGAATGTGGCAGGCTCTCTGATTCACTGGGTGTTGGGCAACATAGGCAACATAATCAACCGTGCCTGGGTCCTCCTGAGATACAAAGGAGCTAGACTACATGTGGTGATTGGCAATGATCTGCGTGCAGTCTGAGGCCATAACCCTCAACTGATGGTGGAGGCTGCTGGTGGAGACGGTGAATGTGATGGGCATGTGGGGGAACTTTAGGTAACTCCTGCCCAGGAGTGGGTGGCAACATGGCTTTCTCTTCCTTGTTGCCCCTGGGCACCAGGCACTGACTCACACATCAGACTGATGGCCTCCCTGGTGACCTGAGTGCGTGTGTTGAAGTCCAAGGCATGCCTTGACTGCAGGACCTCCACACAGCCCATGTACCCAACCAAGTAGGAAACCTCGGGTCCCATGACTTTGTCGTTCTGGTGCAGCCAGCCCGGTGTGGGCTTACTGACAAAGCTCCTGCCCCTCACCATCTTCAGCCTCCCCCTTTGAGCCCAGGTGCCCCCAGCAGGATTGGCCAACTTTAGGTGGCTCACCCACGGGAAGAAGGAGCACAGGGTGGGGGGACTCTTGAACCTGGCAGAGGCAGAGGGTGGGCCCCAGGGAGGCTGTGGAGGGGGAGGTAGATCCTCCAGTGGGCTCCTCAGGTGTCCTCCTCCAGAGACAACAGACACTCATTCCGAAGTAGATTGTACTTGGGCTTGGGTGGGGGGTGGACAGGAGATCCATGGCTGGAGAGGGAGGCTGCTGCCTAACCAGGCCCCCCTGGCAGTTGGGGGCAAGGGGGTCAGGTAGTGGGCATCCCCAGGCCCTTAATCCGACCTGGCCGCCATGGCCCAGGGACCTGTGAGGCCCTGGGAAGGAAAGAGAACAGGTGGCTCAAACTCCTTGGGCTCAGACGCCCACTATTTTGTTGTTATGCTTGGGCCATGTCCATAGGTACATAGTGCTTAGTTCTGGCTCTTTGCATGGATCAAGCCAGAGATACCTGCTTGCAAAGCAAGTGCCTTAGCCCCTGTACTATTTCTATGGCCTCATATTATAAATTTTTGCCTCAGATCTTTAATCAACATTTTATCCTAAGTAGATTTTATTCTTTTTATTGAAAACTGTTATTTAAAGGCCATAGTTTAGGTACTTGGAGCTTCCAATGGTTGTCTATTATTTCTTGGCCTCTTGAAAGGGGTCAAAGAGGAATTTTTTTTACTCTTACCTCAATTATACTATAATTTCATCATATCTATTTTTTTCCTGCAAATAGGTGCAGGACCAGGCCCTGCGCTGGATGCTAATTTCATCATATCTAATAATAAAATTCACAAATTAGAGGTTTTTTACATGAGTATCAATAGTTACATCTTTATATGTTCTCTAATGCTGAAATTCTCTATGACAACATAATTTATTTTATCCCATAATTTACTCATTTGTAAATTTTATTCCATAAAATACAAAAAAAAAATGTCCCAGTGTAACACTACCAACATCACTAAGACAAATAGAAACTCAAAAATATTTTTTAATTTTTTTCAGTCTTTATGCCATTAAGTTGTGGTCTATAAATAATTTATATTAAAATGACTGTGTATTGTATCATTTGGCTTGTTTCTCCCAAAATGTTAAGCCACTACTTGATAAAAAGTTAACACATGCCAGGGCATACCTAAGCTTTTATAAGGGGCTCAGCCCACCAGATGTATCCTCAGATTTTCCTTGTGGGTAGAACTAATTTAACCCCCCTGGGGTTCCTCAAAAGGCCCGCTGTGGACGCCTTTTTCCCCTGCGTGGATGGTTGAGGAATTTCCAAAGAGTCACCTGGCATTACATATTCAGCCAGTATTTGACTATCTCTCCTTTGTATATGTCAGGCAAAATAATGGTCTCTATCAAATAATTTGGCTCAGAAATTCCAGTGCCAAAGTTTATTTGAGAACCCCTTTTTTCTGGATATAGCCAGCCCTAAAAGCAAAGACAATTTTTCTCTTTGCTACTGCAGTTTCTGGTAATCAAGGGCGTAACCAGAATGCAGATCTTGACCCTCCTTTAGAAATAGGGAAGCTCATTCTTGGGGATTTGGTTCCTCCCTTCACTTAACTCTAAAACTATTGAGTCCAGCCTAGAAAGATCAAGTTTCTAGATATTTCCTACTTCCTCCTAATCCTGATTTTGCATTTAAAGTAAGCTTGCAAGGAGTTACCTTGAGTTGTGACCTTCTCTCTTGTAACTTAGAATTTTTACAGTCACACCCATAGCTTAGGTATTGTTGTTATAGTAGGCTTTGTGATTACAATTATTCTTCACCTGTGGCTAATTTTACCCCTATAAATTCCTCTGCTCAAAAAATTAAACTTGTCGCACTCCTGCCAGAAACGTGTTGACCCCACATTCTCTGTGTGGTTTCATTTATTTCATATTTCATATTAGGCCGCTTGTGTTACCCATTTTCCTCCCATGAAAGGACTATGACCCACGAGAGTTGCTGAGACGCAGCACATCTACAGCAAACACATATTTTTACTTGTTTTCAACTTTTAGGTTTCAGGCTAGAGCGGTAGTGCAGCAGAAGAGCACTTGCCTTGCACGCGGCTGACCCAGGACAGACCTTGGTTGAATCCCTGGCGTCCCTTATGGTCCCTAAGTTGGAGCAATTTCTGAGCGAATAGCCAGGAGTAACCACAGAGCATTACCAGGTGTGGTCCAAAAACCAAAATCAAAAAAAAAAAAAAGAAGTTTTAGGTTTCAACTCTAGGTGTTGTTTTTATTAATTAAATTTGAATTATTTTATTTTCTATTATTAAATTATTTGATGCTGTAGTCTTGTGTAAATATTGATATGATCCTAAAGTAAAACTTATGAGAAAAAATATTTTAATCTCTAGTTTCCATTTTGCCTTTTCTATGCTAGTTCTTCATAGTAACGTTTTATTTGGAGGGATGGAGAGACAGTCTGAAACTATTGACAGCACTCTGGGAACCAGATAAGACACCAGGAGAAAACCAGGATTAGCTTTGTTCAAGGCAAACGGTTAATCATGTACTCTCTCACCTGCCCTTAATGTTAAAGCTTATTCGAGTTGTGCTTCAAAGTTGTGTTTCATGAAATGAAAGCAGACTTTCTGCCTCAATTAGGGCTCCATGTAATTTAATAGCACTCAGGATAATGCCATCAAAGTCAAACTAGTATTTGTAAAACAAAGAACAATTTAGTAAGGCAAAGAACTTGAAACATCTCTTAATTGACTTGCTTTTGTGAACTCAGGAAACCAGGTTCTGTTCCCAACAATACTCAGTCTGATGGTTGGGTGCTTGGGACTGACTATGTACATGTATATATAATATATATATATATATATATATATATATATATATTTCTAATTAAGTCACCATGACTTACATAGTTGTTCATAATAAAGTTTCAGGTATACAATGTTTCAGCACTAATCTAACACCATCAGTCTTAGTTTCCCTCCACTAAGGTTCTAGAGTTTCTTCCAGGTTCCAGCCTGACTCCTCTGAAGGTACATTTTTAAATTGTTATTGTAGTTTCTGTCTCTTGTTTGCAGTGTTGTCTCAGTGGTCAAGACATATATGTTTACTTTTATAAAGTAAATGATGTAATAGGAGACCCTAGATTTGTCCCTTTTAACTCCCATTCCTACCTTTGCTTTTAAAGAAACATTTGATTGCACCGTAGAGGGAAAATGATGTTGAAGCTAATGTTATTATGTCATCAATTGATCTTAGAATAAGGATAATGTCTTGGATCATGGTAAATGTTTAATTAGCTACACACAGCACAAACCAGGTTTCTGGCTTACTCAAGTCATGTTATGCTTGTAAAGGTAACAAAATACTTTTTTCTTAAATATGGACCGCTTCACGAATTTGCATGTCATCCTTGCGCAGGGGCCATGCTAATCTTTTCTGTATTGTTCCAATTTTAGTATATGTGCTGCCAAAGCGAATACAACAAACTATTCTTTTAAGGCTTTTTCTTTCTACTATCCCTTCTATGCACTAAATGAACAAGGTTCTTAGTTACACCAAGAGTTCAAATAGAAATATTTTCAGTGCTAAGAAAAATCTGATACTAGATGTATTGGAATACACTGTCATGAAGATTATTCATTTATGAAATTTGGGCAGCTGAATACTCTTCAATCTGGTGTACCAAAGTTAAGTGCTTTCTGACACCTCATGTATAAAGAAAATTAATTCTCTAAATAATGAGTACATCAAAATTAAAATTCTTAAAATTATGGGTGTTTTGTCTCTTTTATATTGCAGTAATGTTGGTTGATAAGACAATATATATTTTAAGAGTACAATTTTGCACCTTTTTAAATGTCCACATCCTGCCTCCAATGCAAGTATCAATATCGTCTTCTTCCAATGACCAAAGGACTCTTTTATCTTTCAATTGCTTTCCTCCTTCTATCTTAATAAGTCCAGTTCTGTAATCAAAGTTTGCTTTCTCTCAGCACTTTCTGTTCCCTCACTTTATTTTTATTTATTGGTATTTTGGCCACACTTGGTGATGCTCAGGGGTTACTCCTGGCAATTGGCTCAGAAATAGCTCCTGGCTTGGGAGACCATATGGGATGCCAGGGATCAAACCCAGGTCCATCCTGGGTCAGCTTCATGCAAGCAAATGCCCTATCGCTGTGCTATCATTCTGGCCCCTTATTTTTCCATATATCACTTGTGAATGAAAACATTAAGTATTTTTCTTTCTAAATTGTTGGTTAGCATTACCCTCTGAAGTTCCATCTATGTTGTTACAAATGACATTCCATCTTTTCTTAGAGTTGAGTACTTTTATTGGACACAAACACACCCCCACCTACATGTATCTCACAACTTCTTCAAACAAAGATCTCTTGCTGCTTATTTGAGTTGTTTGCATATTTTGTTGAATGTAAATAATGCTACAATGAACATAGATGAGCTATAATTTTCTTAAGTAGTGCTTTTGTGTCCTTTGGGTAGATGCATAAAAGTAGAATTGCTAGATCATATAGTAGATCAATTTTAAATTTTTTGAGTTTCCTTCAACAATAGATCTGGTTCCTTTTTTCTCCACACCCTTGTCAGCACTTTCTGTTTCTGACTTTTTAGAATTTTAATTATTTTAATTTTTCATTCTTTTTATTGTTATATTTTAGGAAATATACAGTTATCACATCTCATCACTATTGAATTCCTCAAAACTTCTTTCCACAATAATCTAATATCATTCTAATTCACCTCATCCTTCCCCTACCTCCTCCCATTAAATGTTGTCCATTCCCAATTATTTCCCGCATACCTCATATGAGTGAAATCATATGCTATTTTTCTTCTCCCTCTGATTTTTTCACTATTCTGATACTCTCTGATTCAATTTGCAGTGAAATTGGAGATTGCATCTTTTCTTACATCTGCACAGTACATTATGTACATGTCATAACTTCTTTCTTCACTTTTCTTTGTTTCTGATATTTTTATTTTTTTATTTTTTATTTAAAGAAAATGCATCACATAGTTGACATAACTGATCACAATACATTAGTTTCAAGATAAGGGAAAACAAAGTTATTGAAAAATTAAAAAGAAGGGGCCGGAGAAATAGCATAGAGGTAGGGCATTTGCCTTGCATGCAGAATCCTGGTTCAAATTCTGGCATCCCATTTGGTCCCCCCAAGCCTGCCAGGGGCGATTTCTTAGCCTAGAGCCAGGAGTAACCCCTGAGCACTGCCGGGTGTGACAACCCCCCCAAACCCCCCCCAAAAAAAACAAAAAAGAAAAAGAAAATAGAAAGAGAAACTAAAAATAAAATGGAAGATTAGAAAAAAGGAAGAAGAAAAAGTTCAGTAGCAAGTATATTTGTGAAAATTATTGTATCTCCAATAAAGTCATTAATAGTAAATAAAGTCATACAATAGTAGAATATTTTTTAAAAGATTATTTCTGGCCTTTTTAATATGTCGCATATTTCACTGATGTGAGGTGATATGTATTTGCTTAATTTTCATGTCTCTGATAATAATTGGCAATGAGCATTTTTCCATGTGTCTGTTAGTTATAAAAACACTCCTAAGAGCTGGGGCACTAGTCCAGTGAGGAGGTCTTCTGCTTTGTAGTGGTCGATCTGGATTTGATCCAAAGTATTCCTTATGGTTCCCTGAGTCCACCAAGAATGATTCCTAAATTCAGAGCCAGGAGTAATCCCTGAGCATTGCCAGGTATGGCCCCAAAACAAAACAAAACAACAACAAAACATACACTTCTACTGATGAAGGGGAGGATGGACTTTTTATAACTGAAACTCAAGTACAAACATGTTTATAATCATGGTGCTTAAAAATATTATAAAAAATAGACTTCTGTAGTTTGTGTATGCATAGGGGGAATTCCCTGTATTCCCCAATACTTACTGTGCCTATGTAAAAAAAAAAAAAAAAAAAAAAAAAAGTGGCATAACACCAAACCCTGCCACTCCAGCACTTCTTTTTTTTGTTTTATTTTGTCTGTCTTTAATATTATTTTTCTTCTCTTTATTCTTCCACTTTTTTCTTTCTTTTTCACTCGTGTGGATATTATTTGTTGGGTGTTTTATTTCTCTTTTTTTTTCTTTTTTTTGGTAATTGCTACCAAATTTTTTCTTCTCTTTTCCTTATTCTTTTTATCTCCAACAGAATCACATAACTTGAATCATTCAGCCTCATAAATTGAGGGGGGGGAATGATGATCCCAGGACCAGTCATATGAACATGTAGTGAAAATAAAAAATGATCAGACTTGAACACCAAACCCAAAGTCAATGACAACAGACTAGATATCCAATCTACAACAAGCTGTAAAGTGGAGAGCAGTTACACTAGTATTCTGGGGGGTAAAGGAGGGAGATATGGGATACATGCTGGGAACAGGGGTAGAGGGAGGACAATGCTGGTGGTGGGAATTCCCTTCATTCATTGTCACTATGTACCATAAATAATTCTGTGAAATACTTGTAATACACTTCGATCACAATAAAAATTTATTTAAAAAAATAGACTTCTAAATATTCAACATAAGCACCACAACTTTCCAAATTTATTCTTAGTATGGCATTACCTCAAGTTTTTCTGATAATGTCAGTTAATACTAAATTTTAAAGTATGATACAAAGTAAGACAATAATTGCTTTATAGATTTGAATAAATTTATTATGATACATATTTACCAAGTAAATGTTCTTCCACATTTTTTGTGTTCCTCTGGTGTCTTAGTACAGAAACAAAATTTACATAGGCAAGTGAATATTAAGAACTATAAATTGGCATTAAATTTATTATAATAATATTGTAGTAAGTCTATTTTTTACAAATATCCCATTTTCAGATAACTAAGGGCTTTTCTTTGTTAAAAGCAATCATTCTTTTTCTACCTCCTTTTGAAATCACATAGCATTTGGCATGTAATGGTTTTATAACACAGTATCCAAAAGCCATGAGATACTGAAATTTTTGTAACTAAAGGTTAAGGTTTGAGCAAGATGAATTAGCCACTGTCCCATGCACAAAAGTGTAATTTAAAATTATGTGAAACGTAACTATCAACTATTGCTTTGGGGGCATACAAAAGTCAACCAAATGATGAACCTATTTTCAATTACTGTCTCTGGGAGTACTTGGCAATTTGTCTGAAAAGTTGTCTATACAACAATTTCTGTAATAACTGGATTATTACATTTAAGTAAACTCTCCAGGTCAGATTTGAAACTACCAGACAAAGCATTTGGAGAAAGCCATCATTGCTGCTCTAATTTTTAATCATTATGTGGCCCAAACTACTGCTATCCTGTATATGACTAGAGCTTAAGAGATTCTGGAACAAAAGGTGCAAAAGGTAAAAAGTAAAGATTTTAAAACCATATTCTGTTTATACAAATATTCTTCCTCAATCATTGCTACTGTCATATGGAATAAACGAGAGGAAGTTTAGAATATTGCTTATTCTAGACATTTCTATACTTGTAAAGTTTAAAATGTTGCTGTACTTTAATCTCATTTATAAATAAATTTTATTTTGGTTTATAATTTTTTTTGATTTGGGAATTTTGATTCAGGATCTCATGATCAAATTCAAAGCATGAAACCAACTATTAGAAACATCTCATTAAAATACATCACTTCAATTGAATTATTCTTGATTTGTTATTGAGAATATTGCTTGTCTCCTAAGTTGAAAATTTCAAAATAACTTTAAAAGTTATTTTTGTTCTATTGTTCTTTTAAAAAAGTAGCAAAGTATTAATATGCAGAAAGAATAAGATTTATAGTTTGTTGCAAATATTGTGATATTAAAGTAGTTATGAAAAAAAACAAGAAGGTCTTCTGTTTAAATATTGTTTCAATACCTGTCAAAGTTTATTACCCAATAGGGGCTGGCGAGATAGCATGGAGGTAAGGCGTTTGCCTTCCATGCAGGACAGTGGTTCGAATCCCGGCATCCCATATGGTCCCCGTGCCTGCCAGGGGTGATTTCTGAGCATAGAGCCAGGAGTAACTCCTGAGCACTGCCGGGTGTGACCCAAAAACAAAAACAAAAACAAAAAAACAGTTTATTACCCAATCTTCAAAAATCTAGCTGACATGATAATTAGAAGGGAAAAAAGCACTTTACCAAAATGTAGTGCAGGCAAACATTTTTCTCAAAATGTTTTCTCAAAAAACATTTTCTCAAAATGTTGTTATATTTGAATTACTTTAAAATGAAAAATTTGAGTAGAATTTAAGAGGTTTACTAACTTTATGAATACAGTATTGATCCAGAAAATTATAAATGCCTACATCTCATGCAGAGGTTTATATTTATTGCATATATTAATCATGAGTTGGGGAAATATAATTACTGCTTTCTAAAGAAAGAGTCAGAGTCATAGATGAAGTTAATTTTTCTATCACTGGATAAATAAAGGATTTGCATGACAGAAAATCTAGTACAGTTTCTCATTTTTATTTTCTACTCTGACTACTCATGTGTCCAATTAAGCAGTTCCTAATGCTCTATTTTTTTTTTTTCAATTTCCCATCTGCAAAATGAGAGAAAAGACTGTTTTATCTCAGGGGATCTAATGTTGCTTCCTCTCCACTATTAACACTAAAATAGGTTCACTCAAAGCATTTGTACCTCAAAGGAAACAGTGACTAGTATACAAAACTACACAGGGAATTGGAGAAACTATTCATCCAATACCCATCTGATGAGGGTATACTAAAATATACTAGGCATTGGTAAAACTCAACAAGAAAATTATATCTAACCCCATCCAAAATGAGCAGATATTTTTTCAAAAAAAGAAATACAGATGGCCAAAAGTCACATTTAAAAAAAATGCTCCACATCACTAATAATCAGGGAGATTCAAATAAAAAACAACAATGAAATCATGAAATCTTACACCACAAAAACTGGTACACATCACAAAGAACAAAATCAGTTCTGGCATGGATCGGGGCGGAGAAAGGGACTCATTCATTGCCAAGGGGAATGTTGACTGGTCCAGTTTTTTGGGAAAACAATATAGATATTCCTCAAAAAAATAGGAACTAAGTTACTATATGATGAAACACTACCACTCCTAGGAATATGCTCTAGGAACAAAAAAAAAGAAAAGAGTGTAGAAAAACCCTCTGCATTCCCATGTACACAACACTATTTACAATAACCAGAATCTGGAAATAACCAAGCGCCTGAGAACAGAGGAGTGGCTAAAGAAACAGTGGTACACCTACACAATGGAATACTTTGTAATTTTTAGAAAAAATGAAGTCATGAAATATGCTTACACATGAATGGATCTAGAGAATATTATGCTGAGTGTAATGAGTCAGTGAAATTAGGGAAAGGGATAAGCACAGAAAAATCTTGCCCATTTTTGGGATTAAGGGGAAAAGTATTAAAAAAAATAATATCCAGAGACAATAGAAATGAGAACCAGAAGAACTAGCCCATGGTAGGAGGCTGCCACAAAGAGTGGAATAGTGCAGTTAGAGTAAAAGGGAACACTATAACAATGATAGTTGGAACTGATCACTCTGGAGAACTGTGTCTTATTGTCGATAAACTAATATGCACATACTCCTTTATTATCAATAATACAAAACATGGTGTCTAAAAAGGAAAAAGGGAGAGGAGAGAGTGTGTGTGTCAGAGAGAGGAGTAAAACTCAGGGGGAGTGTGGGAGGGAAACTGGGGACACTGGTGGTGGAAAATATTCCCCGAGGAAGGGTGGTGTACATTGTAAGATCGAAACTCAATCATAAACAATTTTATAGCCATGATGTTTAAATCAAAGAAAAAAATACAATAGTTTGCTCCTTGCTTGATGAGATTTGTATTCAGTGAGCTTTTGCAAGGTTTCAAAATACTCTCCAAGCATTACCACATGTATAAAATTCCCAAGGACACAAAGCATACAAAAAAAAAAAAATAATGAGGAGTTCTTGCATGTTCTAACACCAAACAAGTTTCTATTTTGTTAAGAAATTAATTGAAGGGCCTGAGCACAATATAGAGCATTTGCCTTGCACTGGGCCAAACCAGGAAGGATGCAGGTTTGATTCCCGATAAGGTATCCCAGATGGTCCCCGGAGTCTGCCAGTAGCAATTTCTGAGCACAGAGCCAGAAGTAACCTTTGAATGCCTCCGGGTGTGGCTCAACTCCCTTCCCCCGCAAGAAAAAGGAAAGAAAAAGAAATAGATTGAGAGAAGCAATCCTGGTGGCAGAGAGAAGCAAGCAATGTTGGAGACAGTATCATTTCAGAAATTTGCATCTCAACCAAAATAAAAACATAATTTTATGAGCACAATGAAAGGGAAAGTAGGTGGCATCTTTAAACATAATGATTTCCTTTTGGTATTGGTAATTGGATCCATAGATTCTCATTCTTTATTCCAATCCTTACGCCAACGGGCATCGAAATTTATTGGCTGGGTATGTACAAGTATAGGAGGACAGTTATTTACACACACACACACACACACACACACACACACACACACACACACACACACACACGCGCGCGCGCGCGCGCGCGCACTCGCGCACACACACGTCCAGAAGGCGTCACCGCCATGGCCTCAATGTGGCTCCAAGGAAGCCTGGGAAACAGTGAGGAGCAAAGTGAGAGGCTGAGCAATACCAAAACGTGGGCTAAGAGGAGGGTAGGCTAGTCTTTTTTAAATTCTTTCTCCTCTTTCCAAATCCTCGTGCTTTAAATGGTAGCCTAAACCCTAAAACTGACATTTTCCCATTAGATCAAACTGAACATATGGAATACTTATAGAGCTTCTTCTCTATGCCATTCCTATGTGAAGTTCTAGAGATTTATTTTAAATGTGTGTGAAAGTAACAAGAGAAAAGATCACCCATGTATATATGAGAAATTTAAAACATGACAAAAATGATTCAATTTCAAAGCATTCAAGAAGAAATATTCTATTTGCCTGAGATTAATCAACAAAATTTCAATTTTCAGTTTATTTAGGAGCTGTTAAGGAAACTGAAGCTAATATTGGTTAGTTGTCTTTTTTGTTGGGAATCCCAACATTTTCTCTTTCTTTCCCTTTCCTTCAGAAGCGTGGGGGTTTTTTTCCAGATGAAATTTTGCTACAAATATACAAACATGGTCAATCAATTTTGTATTCCATAAACATCACAACATGACATAACACATAGATAAAATGTGTAGTCTAGACTTGTTCTGCTCCCTTTGTCCAAAATAATACTAATTAAAACCCAAATTGAATTTCAGATCTGAAAAAGAACCCTTTAGCATTTTCCATGGGCTCTAGAACTTCTATGAAATTGCTGTAGATCCACCCCTCCAACCAGGTAATTATAGTAGCAAAGAGGTCAGAAATCTGTCCAAATCATTGCACAGATGTTTTCTTTGCTTCTTTTCTCCATGTTGACATTCTGACAGAGTCTCCCATCTTGTTGATACTTTAAAAATAGATTTTGGGTTCCCAGGGTGAAAGCTCAAAGAGATGAATCCCATATCTTGCACTCCTTGTGACCATCCCTCTTAGCCCTCTTAGTTCTGAGCACCCCTGGGATGTGGCCTTAGTGGTTCACAGCACCACCATCCAGAGCAGCAGTACATCACCTGCCTGAACACCTGGCCGGCTATAGTGCATACTGCATGGGAAAGAAGGATATTGAAGTCTAATCTGGGACACATAAAATCACTACTGAAATTTTGATGATGGCTATAGTTTTTAGTAATCTAAGTAGACTAGACACAGGTCAATATATAGGTTTTTTCTTTGAGGTAAAACTAGAAACTCAATCTATAACTAAAAGACTACTTCTAAAAATGTTCCCTTGACTTGTTTGTCAGTTATGGAGTAAAAAGAAGTCACTGAAAAAATATGACACCCTTCTGAAAGACTGACATAGTTAGAAATAAGGATTTCTTGAGTATCTCAAGGGGAAATGAATTCACTTTCTTGTAAACCTATCTTTTCATATGTTTTATTTTCTGTGCCACACTCAGCTGTGCTCAAACCTTACTCCAGATTCTATGCTCAGTGATCCCTCCTAGAAGGGCTAGAAGTGGGTCAACTGTCCTCAAGAAAAATGCTATATCAGCTGTACTATCTCTCTGGTCCAATTTATTTTTAAATTGGGAACTTGAAAATTATTTTATTTTTTGTTAAGACACCTTGACTTATAAAATTATTCATAGTTAAGCTTCAAGAGCACCAATATTACAACACCACCAGTGTCAATTCCCTTCCCCAGGTTCCCTCTCACTCCCCACCTCTTCTTCTCCAACCTGCCTTCTTGGCAGGTACATTTTTATGTTTGGTTGTTGCAGTTTGAATATCTTGTTTAGAATCATTAGCTTTATGGTTTAGATATACATATAAACCATGTCTCTATATTTCAATCTGCCAGAGAGGCTGCCACTGTCTCCTGCTCATAACTCATCTGAGATCATCCGGTATTTGTCCTTCTTCTGACTTACTTCACATAATATCCTCCAGAGTTATATAAGTTTGAGTAAATTGCATGATTTTAAGTATTTCATGAACCTGTATAGTATTCCTTTGTGTTTATACTATACCTTTATTATCCACTCACTTGTCATTGGATACCAAGGTTGTTTGTATATCCTCGTTATAGTACTAAGTGCTGCTATAGATAATGCTCTGCATTTATCTTTTAAATAAATGTTTTGTGCCCTATGGGTTAATACTCAGAAGTAGAATTTCTGGGTATGATAGTAGTACTATTATTTCTTATATTTCTTGTATATCAGAACACTTTTATTTTAAAATTTATTTTAGGGCCTGGAGAGATAGCATAGTGGTAGGGCATTTGCCTTGCACAGGACAGACCTGGATTAGATTCTCAGCATCCCATATGGTCTCCTGAGCCTATCTGGACAATTTCTGAGCTCAGAGCCAGGAGAAACCCCTGAGCACTGCTGGGTGCAGCCCCAAACCCAAAAATATAAGAATAAAAATAAATAAAAGAAAATTTATTTTAATTTTTTATTTAGACATCGTGGTCTAGTTACTCATAATTGATTTTTAGAGTCCAATGTTGCAGCACCAGTATTACCCTCACTGTCAATTTTCCCCACCCCTATCTCAAAGTTCCCCCATACCCACCAACCTTCCACCTTGACAGGCAGATTTTTAAGTTCTTACTTTCCTGAGAACTCCCACAGCAGTGGTGGAGAGTTACATGTTTTATCACATTTTTGCCAATACATATCATTTTCAGTTTGTTATTTTTGATATGTATTTAATGGTTATTTTGATGTCGATTTTCCTGATAATTACTGATGATGAGCACTTTTTATTTGCCTCTAAAACATTCATCTATCTTCTTCCTGTCCCCATTTTTTGACTGGGTTCTTGTGTATTTCCTTAAAGATCTAGTACTGATGCAATTTACAAAATGTCGCATGCACAGATCCTCATCTATCCAGAGACTTTATTAGGACGAGGTAGAAGAAAAGATGGAAATAATAAATAAGGCAGTCTCCTGGGATTTTTGGCTTTTCTTGGTTTTTTGCTTCATCAGAAACCTCACAGGGGCTCCCTGCTTATGTTATTTTAGTATAAGTATTTCCATCTCTAGTTCCAGCTGGAACTAGGCACTGTAGTCCATGTGAAAATTCAGCAAGAACACACAAAATTAGCCCTTAGCTTTTGAACCTTAGAAAGGTCTGGGTCAAGGCTGAGTTTATCCAAGATTATTTACAAGTCCCTAAAGATCAACAGTGTTACTTTCCAATAGGATTCCCTAAGCTCCAAACTTCTATTTTCCACATTTATTCAACCACACACTGGTGCATTATTTCTTCCTCCTGACCTATTGCTTGTGAAAAGCAAAGCATCCTTTGGAATTTGAATATATATCATATATTTATGAAATACAAAAGCAAAGCTAAATATTTTTTGTAGAAAGATCAAACATTGGAGCCTCTAAGTATATTTTTTGGATAATTTCAGGGAAGGGAAGAGTAGATTAGGACCTACTGTAAAAATCAAATCATGCATTTCCAAAAAAAATTTACAAGCCATGTATATGACGTATGCACCTTTGTAAGAGATAGTTGTACCTTCAGCTTCCCAACAAATTACCTTTAAAATGTTTGTAAATTGATCTGAGATTTCTGGATCTGAAAAGCCATTTTTTTTAGAAACAATGTTCTGAGTTAGTATTTCTTGGCCTTTTTATGACTTGAGCTTTTAAGAATCTATTAAAAGCTAGGAACACATAGCCATGAAAAATTCTCATATACACAAAGGCCCTAAGTTTTAGGGCTCTAGAGGTTCACTGAAGAGTGGGTATCCCCCCCCCCAACTTCTTGTTTATCTCACCTGAATGATCAGAACAGCCCACACCTGGAATGGGCCTGCAGAGAAGTCTGCCAGGGGGAGAAAAAGGAGATAAGAGAGAGAAAAGCAAGGAATCATGGAGGGCTGCTAAGGAGGAGACAGAGAGAGAAAACTCATGAGAGAAAGAGATGAGCTAGGCAGGCATGGCACAGAGTCTGTTCACGACAGAGAAAAAGTCGTGAGCCATTAGACTTTATATTTTACATCAAAACAACAATGAAGAACTTTTTGATGAGGATTATCTGTTTTCATGTGCCAGACTAGCTCAAATGCTAAATTCACAGCCACAGAGATAACTATATAGTCAGACACTATGCTCAGGAATAGATATGGAGTCCTATACCAACACACTAACCAATACATTTGCAAATTGTGACTGAACACTAGTATCGAATCAGATCTCTGACAGTTGCCACAATAATTCTGGGTAGCAGAATAATAACAGTCCTGCTTTAACATGAGGCAAGTTATAATCTTTTTCACTGAGGAGTGTATGTCTTTTATGCAGGGTACATATTTTAAAATGTCTTTTGTTTTAAGTAAACATTAAATCCATGATGAGGTGCTAAAATGAAGAGGTATTTAAGCAGCATTTCAGTTCATTCTCAACCAGAGATGCCTAGAGTTCAAGTCAAACTGCCTACAATGGCATTAACCATTTAACTCTTCCCTTTGATAGCTCCTAAATTGGTAAAAATTTCTCACATTTTTTAAGGGAGAAGGCTTTTTTTGGGGGGGGCCACACCCAGCATTGCTCAGAGGTTACTCCTGGATGTCTGCTCAGAAATAGCTCCTGGCAGGCACGGGGGACCATATGGGACACCGGGATTCGAACCAACCACCTTTGGTCCTGAATCGGCTGCTTGCAAGGCAAACGCCACTGTGCTATTTCTCCAGGCCCAAGGGAGAAGACTTTTAAGTGTTTCAAATAGAAAGTATACATGTTTTTAATATATTGGAAAATGATGCAAACAGATAGTGAGAATCTTATTTTATAGAACTGACGATTTCTAGAACTCATTCAGAAAAATCTTTCTCTGGAGAATATTTTATATTGCCATATTGTCTACTAACATTTTGGGGAAAGTTTTTCATGATAACAATTGACTCCATGAACTAGCGATACTTGTAACAGCAAGTTCATTTCTCAGTATCAACCTGAGGGCCCCAAAACAGTATTTTATAAAGACATTTATGCCCTTCTATTCATTGAAGAACTGTTCACAATAGCCAAGATCTGTAAATAACCCAAGTAACCAAGAACAGTTGATAGAAAAATAGTAATTATATATAAATGCTACATGTTATATATACACATATCATACAGATATATCAATTGTGTATCAGTTGTAAGAAAAAAGAAATAATTCCATTTTTTTACTATGTGGACAAAGCTAGAAAGAATCATGCGGAGTGAAGTCAGACAGCAAAAGTGGAGCAGATATAGAATAACCTATTCCATGTGTGGTATTTAGAGAAATATAGTAAGGGAATCCACAAATGCCAGAATGAAACAGAACATGAGTGCTGGAATACAGAAATAAGCTACTTTGGGGAGAAGATTCCAAGTGGTATTTGGGACATTTGTGGAGGGAAATTCTAATGGTGGCTTTGGTGTTAAAAGTTTTATGCATGAAACTCAATAAAATTCAGTAATAGTATTGAATCGGAGTGATTCAACAAAAATTAAACAAAATATAAATCTTGCTATTTGTGATAACATGGATAAAACTAGAGGAATTATGCTAAGTTAAATAAGTCATAAGGAAAAATCATGCATAGATACACACAATGGAATGCTATTAAGCTATTAAAACATAAAATAGTAGACTGGAGAGTTAGTGTGGGTTAGACACTTGCATTACATGTGTCTCTAGCACCCCATATAGTAGCAGAGCCCATCAAGAGTGAACCCTGGGTACTGCTGGTATGACTCCAAAACAAAAACGAAACATAAAATTAACATTCATAAAACATGGATGAATCCTGATAGTATGCCAGGTGATATGCCAGATAGAAAAATACTGTGAAATTTCATGTGTATGGAATATGAAGAAACATAAGTTATGAACAAAAAAAAGCTAAACTAAAACTCAGAGTTACAGAGAACTGACTGATGATACCCAGAGGGGATATATTTTAAGGATACAATGGATAGGAATCAAATAAATGTAGATAGATGAAACTAGACATATTGAGGTGATCATGATGATGTTGAACTACAATGTTACATGACTAAAACTGACACAGTTCTGTATATCAATGTCACCTTCATTAAAATGTTAAATAGAAATGTTAAAATATGTTGAAATGTTTTTGAAGCCAATAATAGCTAATATGGTTTCAATGATTAATCTTACTAAACGAAGGAATAAATATCAATTCTACAAAAATTTCTTACAGAAGTGAGGAGGATAGTAATTTTCAACCAATTCTACAAAATCAAGATTATTCTGAATTCAAAAATCAGACTGAACAGCATTGTAAATTTTAGTGCCTTAAATGGAAAAAATTTTGTATAAGAATCATACCTGGTTAAACTCAGGGATTATTCTAGACATGAATATATGTGATGCCAGGGTTTAAGTCATGACAAATGCATGCAAGGGAAATGCTTTATTCACTAGACTGTCTCTCTTTCCCACACCCAGATTTTAAAAGGAACTAAAAATAATTATTTTGTAAATGTGGTCATAAAAATTACATACAAAATTATTTAGTGAATTGTCTTGGAAAGCTAAGATTTCACAATTATGATATGAAAATGCTCGATCCATGAATGAAAAATTAATTATACTTAGTCCCAATTAAGAAGACCTGCTCTTTGAAAATCACACCATCTACAATTAAAATTATCCAGGTTAATGATACCATCTGAGTAA
Organism: Suncus etruscus; assembly: GCF_024139225.1. Classification (NCBI taxonomy): domain Eukaryota; kingdom Metazoa; phylum Chordata; class Mammalia; order Eulipotyphla; family Soricidae; genus Suncus; species Suncus etruscus. Next base: position 92,529,476 of record NC_064858.1, read on the forward strand.
AAAGGTAGACTGCAGGAAGAAACATAAAACAAAAATATTTAATGACTCCTTTAATATATTCTAATCAACTCAATGATCAATTTTTTGTGGGGGTGGGGAGGAACTACACCTGGCCATGCTCAGTGCTTACTTCACTCGGGACTCAAGGGACCACATGGAGTGCCAGAAATCAAACCTGGATTGGCCAAGTGTGAGGAAAATGTTCTACTCACTGTACTATTTTTTCAGCCCCCTTCAATCATATCATTTCTATATGCCTCTCCAATGGTAAAGGATTCTGTCTACACAATTTGGAAATGGGTATTCATAAAATCTTTAATATTAATAATAAAAAATCTATCCAATAGACATAAACTTTTTGAAGGATTTTTGTGCCACAGTGGACTGTACTCAGAGTTTACTCTTGGCTCTGCTTAGGTATTATTTCTGGCTGTGCTCTTGGGAACCCTATGTGGTTCTAGGTATTGGACCAGGATTGGCCATGTGAAAGAAAGGGTCTTTCCCATTGTACGAGTCCTCTAGCCCAATACATAGATCTATATACTGATCTCATTCTACAAACTCATTCTCACACAAAACCCTGTAAATGAACATTTATTACTGCTTACAATTATAATCACTGAAAACTAAACCCCAAAATATCTTTTTAATATGCAAGTGGAGCATCAAACTGTGACATCTCTAAACAATAAAATACTACTCAGCAATGTAAAAGAACTATAAAACTATGCAAGAACTCGGCTTTATCTGTAAAGGTCCTATGCTGAGTAAAAATATCCAAACCATGAGAATACTATAGCATCTTGCATTTATTTGACAATATAACTCTAGAGAAAGAAAACCTATAGCAAAAACCAACAGGTTAAATATTGTGGAATGGGTATTATTATACAGAAATACCAAGGAAAGATGTTTTTTGTAATTGCTCTGTTTTTTAATTTGTCAGTAATTATATAAAACTTCAAACGAAAAGCAAACAGAGATAATAAATACTCAAATCATTTAAAATGATTTTAATAAAATTGTTCTGTATATACTTCCTTTTTCTTCGAGTTCTTCAATGTGCTTCTCTAACTCTGTGTTTCTGCTCGTAAGGCTTGTTATTTTGTCTTTTAATTCCTTCATTTCTTTTTGTATGGACTCTCTCATGTTCTTTGACATATCTTCTTTAATTTGGCTGATTCGCTCATCCAAGGATTTCTTATATTCAGTAGCTAGGGTTTCTTTGATTCCTTTTATTAATTCTTGCATTTCCTTCCTCATGGCCACTTTTAGGTCTTCTTCCCCTGGATCTATGCGTTTTGGTGGGCTTGGAAACTTGCTAGGGTTTGTCATGGTGTCTCCAGATATTAGGGATCTCCTTGATTTATGCATATTTCTTTGTATTTAATAGTGTGCTTTGGAGTGCTGTGGCTTCTAATTTCAGCCTGCTTTGGTCCCCTGTGGTGTGAAGATGGGTCCCTTTCCTGAGGGTGGTTCTAGGGGGGGCTGTTGGGTGAGCTTGTTGGACTTAGCTCTTTCTTCTCCCCTTTGCTACTTAGCTGTCAGCCTTGCCTTGCCTTGCCTTGCCTTGCCTTGCCTTGCCTTTAGGATTCTTTTCTGTTCCTTGTTTCAGTCAGCGGTGCAGTTCCGCTCCTGGCCACAATGGTTGCTGGCGCTGTTGAGCCTAGCTCTCTGTCCTCCCTCCTCTCTCTGGGAGTTTATGGAGCTCCGTCCCCTCCAAGCCTCTGCCGGCCCCTTCTCCTCTGGGTTCGGGCTGTCTGGCTCTGGGCGGGGGTCCCCGTGGGCAAGGGGCACTCACCCGGCCCCTTCTCACTGGGTTCGGGCTTCCTGGCTCTGGGCGGGGGTCCCCATGGGCAAGGGGCACTCACCCGGCCCCTCCTCCGCTGGGTTCCTATACTTCCTTTTTAAAAGGGGCATTCTTCTAGTAAATTAACATAAAGGCAAGAAAATTCTCATATTTTATGCATGTCTGCACAGTAAATCATGCAATATAAAGAAAAAAATCACAAATTTCAAGAGTAAAGGGTAAAGATAATGAACTCAAGTATACCTAATAACTAATAGGCCACTTCATAAATTGAAATGCAAAATAATTCTGAAAATTGTACAACACTCATTTTGTTGTCATTTAGGATTCATTATTCATTTTTAAAAATCAAACAGTAGTTTACATTGTTGAAAAAGTATAAAACCCTTACCTCAAAATATATAGACATTTCTTTTTCTATTTTTTATTTATTTTTATAAACAAAACATTTTTATTAAATCACCATGAGACAGTTATAAAGTTGTCAATAGTTGATTTTCTGTCATACAATATTCTAACACCCATTCCTTCACTAGTATTCATTTTCAGCCACCATTTTCCCAGTTACTCTCCAAATCACACTCTATACCTCTTCTTCCACTGCCAGTCTGTCTTCATGCAAAAACTTATCTTCTTTCCCCCTCACCTACATTTTGCTGTTACATATACGCAATATTTTTATATCCATTGCTCCAAATGGACAGGATGCTATCTAATTACACAAAACATGCTCTTCCTGATATAAAAGCAGCTTTAAATATAATTCAGGGTTTGGATTTTTGCATCTTTTTTTCTTTTGAGGGAGCAATTTGTTGTTAATATTTGTTAACTATTTATCAGCACATCCTCATTCCCCAGGATACATCCATCTATCCTTTATTGGAGTTAAAAGAATTTATTTGAACCTACATGGTATTTTTCTCTGTGGTTTTATATATTTTTCAAATAAAAATACTAAAATGAACTTATCAATAACAGATGGAATGCAAATGATACTTGTTTATACACGTGCTTGTCCTGTGTCCAGTAGGAATACAACCCCATTATTTGGGAAAGTCCAGGTTATATTTTCAATTTTATTTCCATATTCCTGCCATTTTGATTCTCCTTTGAACCAGTTGTAAGGCTTTATCTGGTTCATTTATGGAATAGATAACAAACTGAAGCATTCATTCTGTAATTGCTTGAAATTCTTGTTTCAACCTTTTTATGAAAACTTTTATTTATAACATATTTTTTTGGCAACTCTTGCTGCTTTTAAAACACTTTGATAAAAATTCTGCTTCCTTCCAGAGATTCAAATAATCTCAATCATTTGATATTACTCAAAGTTCAGGCTTCTTTACTACCAGTTTTCTAGATAGAATCAAGGTCTCTATACCCAAAATATGCAACTTTTAAACATGGCATCATAGCGCAAATGGACTCAATTTGTCAACCAGTCAGTCTTTTTTGAGAATTGAACTGGAAAACTAGTTCGGCAGAAGTGATATGTTGGTGTTGTGTACAACATAGCTCAGTTTAAGATTGAGGGAAGGGAATCCTGCTTTATTTAATTAAATTTCAGAATAATTGGACGGTCTTAACATGATCAAATTATTTATAGGATCTCATGGGAAAGAGTGTGGAAAACAGTAGATTTTCTGGCCTCTTTCCTAATGCTACTTATTAATGAAAGCAAAAGATCCTTTCAAATTCTCTTCTCCTAGAACATTAAAATAATTCTTACTCAGATATCACATTTGTCCCTATTTTTAAATCACTGAATCTTAGCTAATCTTTCAAAATAAGACTGTTGACTTTCTAGCATTTATTGTACCAAGAATTATAAAATAACTGCCCCATTTCAGTCTTTTTTATCTAATAATCATATGACTTAAGTATATTATATCATTTTATTATGTCAGTTTTCTCAACTTTTGTTTTGTGTGTGTGTGGTTTTTGGGTCACACCCGGCAGTGCTCAGGGGTTATTCCTGGCTCCAGGCTCAGAAATTGCTCCTGGCAGGCATGGGGGACCATATGGGATGCTGGGATTCAAACCGATGACCTCCGGCATGAAAGGCAAACGCCTTACCTCCATGCTATCTCTCCGGCCCCAGTTTTCTCAACTTTAAAACTAAAAATGTAACTCTTTTCCAAATTGAGTTCATATTCAATCAAATGAATTCACTTGGCCTTTTATTTAAACAATATTAAGACAATTATAGTTTGCTTAGAAAGGCTTGGTGACGCTCAAATATAGTTGATCTCAAATATTCATTGATGATACTAGGAAGGTCACTTAATTTCTTTGCATATATACTATAAAGTTTTAGAAGTTCGTTCTGATCCTTAAAGAAGTCAGGTATTACCATAAATTTCCCTAAATATAGTTTTGGGTCAGTAGTTATAATTTAGGAGCAAAACATTTGATGTAATATCCAAAATTCATTTTCTGGTAAATCAAGTAGCCCCCAGGTCGGAGCCATGGCACAAGGAGTAAGGCGTCTGCCTTGCCCACCCTAGCCTAGGAAGGACAACGGTTCTATTCTCCGTTGTCCCATATGGTCCCCCAAGCCAGGAACGATTTCTGAGCACATAGCCAGGAGTAACCCCTGAGCATCACCAGGTGTGGCCCCAAAACAAAAGTAAAAACAAAAATAAAAAATATCAAGTAGCCCCACAAGAAATAATTTTATTGTTATATAATAAATGCTTAGGGAAATTCATAGTAGATTCTTAATATTTCTTAGATAAAAGAGTTGATGTTTTCTTTAATTTGGGTGGGGCCACATCTGGTAATGCTCAGGAACTATTATTGGCTCTATGCTCAGAAATCACTCCTGGTAGGCTCGGGGGAACTATATAGGATACCAGGGATCATACCAAGGTTGGTCCCAGTTTGGTCCTGGGTTGACTGCATTCAAGGCAAACGCCCTACCACTGTGCTATCGCTTCAGCCTTCTTTAATTTAGTTAAGTGACAGAAAATCTTCTCATGATGTGCTGTGTCATAAAACACAAGTATTTCCAACTTTTTATTTGTTAAAAAAAACCACCTTATACAATATTCTAGTGGTGATGATTAATTTGTAATTGTTCTCTCAAATGATTGATTAATATCTTTAAATACTATAGTCTAATTATGATTTTAATTACCCTTAATTCATGTTTCTATATTTCAAGAGAAGAGTTATTTGAATGTACAAGAACTTATTTTCAAATTATATACTTAGTTTTGTGATATTAAATAGCTACTCAAAGTTTGACTTTTCTATTTTAGTGATAAAATAGTAATAATACTGATGGGTATTTTTGTTTGTCTTTGGGGCTCTGTAGATCACTGATAGCTCATATAAAACTATAAAAAGGGTCTGAGAAAGTCATAACTATTACTATGTACATTTAATTTTATTTTATGTTCCTGAAAATTTTAAGCTTTATGATTTTTCCATTTTATAAGACTAAAGTCGAAGTAACTTTTTTGAATTTATTTTTCCTGTGAGAAAAAAAAAACTCCCATAAAATTTATCCATATAGCAAAAAAAAAGTGTATAAAATAATAAATAAATCTAGGTCATAACTAAATTACCTAGAAAAACTTGTTCCAGAGAGCCCCAGGCTAGATCCAATTTTTCAATAAAAACTTAGTACTCTCTGAGTTTCTTAACTCTGTGAGTCCAATTAAATAAGCATTTATGTGAAGCATTTTTAAAATAAAATTCTTTTCAAATGGATAAAGCAAATATAATCAAGAAGATAGGGCAGTCCTTTACCTCCCTTCCAATTCTTCACATTGGTATCAGACAATAATTCTAAATATTTGTTTCTACCCTTGATAAAAAAAAAGGGCAATTATACATTGGAATGTGCAATTATCAGACAAATCATCAGACACCTAGTTATGTATTCCTAGTTATATCTAGTAGTTCTCAGACACCTAGCTATGCTAGATCTCCAGATTAAAAGTTGTAAAGAATACCAAAAAGCTAAACCCAAATTTTATTAAAATCCATAAACAACTAATTCTAATTGCAATAGCCCTAAAAATGGGTGATATCTATAGCTTTCAGGAATAGATACAATTATAAAAATATCTATGATTATACTTAGTTAAAAGGGTTAGATGGATTGAGGAGAGGAGCTGTATAAAGTGATTTGTGTGGGTTTTACTTTCCAGAAAGCTGGCACTGTAGGAGGAAAGCTCCCTTGGTAGGGTAGGGAGGGGGTTCTGTAACTGAATTTATTGCTGCTATCTCTCCCAAAGAAGATTCCTTTGAGATAAATTTGCTTTTCAAACTTCTTCTCCATCAATTATTAACGCCTTTTGATATGTAAAAATTTAACCTGTTAGATTAACATAGATAAAGAAATGTTTGCTCTTGTTCCTCTGATGATTGTTGTATTTAAATATTTCTCTCCCTTCCCCCCTTTTTATCTGCACTTTGGATGAGCCCCAAACTTTTCTCCCTCCCCCCCCTTTTTTTTGTTAGTAGGAGAAGACTTCATTCCAAAGGACCATAAGAACTAGAGATCTCTTTTAGTGAATCTCAACCAACCAAGTTAGATAGGTCAAAGCAAAGGCTCAGGATGTGGCACCGATAGATCTGAGGTGCTCAGAGATTTCCAAAGCTCACCAAGTGGTGTTTGGAGTCTCCAGATATGTTCATTGGCATTCACAGAACCAGGTGGTACTGGATATTGAACTGAGAAGAACTAGTTCCAATTGAACACATGAAAAGCACTCCCTTGGACCCAATGCTACCTCCCCATCTTAAATGTTTTTCTTGCTCAACTATACATATTAAATATAATAGTATACATATGATATATAAATATAGTAAAAATAACACTTCTAAAATGTAACATAAAATATGCACAAAAATCTCCTCTGAAAAATAATTCTACTAAGCTTTAGTTTGAGCACAAATTTGGTCTTACAAGTATTATTCATTTTTAAGATAAATTGAATGAGATTATATTTTCTTGAGTTTCAAGTTAATATATTTCTAGAATTCCAACAATTGAATCCTTTCTTTGAAGAATAAATTAAACTTAAAGGAAATTCATCTCTGTATAAAAATGTGAAGGTAAAAAGTCATACGTGCACACACAAATTCTGGCCAGTGACAGATGGTTATAAGCTCATCAGGAGAAAAGACAACTATGGACATCATATTGAAGGGAAAGGTCATAAGTGAAGATTCTTGATTTCAAGACTTCTCCTTAATGAAGAAAAGGAGACTATAGACTTCTAGACAGTATAGTGTTTGGAAAATCTTCTTGTGATGCGCCAACTCTTACATCACCTGGTAGTGACTTGAATATTCTAAAATTTTTAGTCATCATCTTTTGTTATGAAGTTCTAGATTGCTATTCCTTTCAGTTAAGAAGTTATAGTTCCTCCTTTCAGTTCAAGTTGATTCTCTTCGATTTTACTTATATGTCCACTGGCTTCTATATTTTTTGTTTTGATGACTTTTTATTTTCTAGGCTGGTGTTTTCTAAAGTTCATGAATAAATATTCCTTTTGAACATAATCAAGCATATAAAAAAACTAATGCTTCCCATGTACTAATCCGATCATTCTTTGTACAATTTTAAATTTTCTTCCACATAAACTTGGCTTCTAGTAATGTATAAGTCTGAAAACATATAAGATACTCAACCAAAAGACGACGAGATATGCCACCGACTCCCATTGGACATATTTGTGGTCAAGGTCTGACCTCCTATCATCTGACAGCAGCTCTGCAACCACTTCTCTTGACTTCCCTAGGATCATCTGAACGTGAAAATCCATAGAGGATCACTTCTACTTTTTGGCACTGAAGTTCACCATACAGTAGTACTGGGTAGTCATAGCTCCCACAGCTTACATCAACCTTCTGAGAACCCCGTGGTATTCCACCTAGAACCCAGCCCACACCTGACAAAATAAGTAAGCTACCAATAGAGTAGTAAAGTTACTTGTAGTGAAGGAAGGTGCAATTTTTTGTGTGTATAATTATCAACAGTGACCTCAATTTTCTTCTTCTCATTATTATTTTTTATTGTTTGTTTGAAAACCATAGTAGAGGTGCTGAGGATTTACTTCTGGCTCTGTGCTCAGAGAATCTATGTGATGCTTTATAATTATAAAACATATTAGTTAAAGTCAATACACAAACTCTGAAAATTAGTTATATTGAGATGATTAGAAAGAATATATTGTGAAGGTCACACTCTAATCTATATTAAAACATATCCATTACTCCAAAAATTTCTCTTCTGTTTCCTCTTTGTGGATCAAGTCACCTCCCTCAAGACAATAACTATACTGATTTCTACCACCATTCACAAATGATTATTAATTTTGAACTTCTATTCAACAATGATATCAGACAAAAGGTAAGTTTTGGTGGCTGACTTTCTTCACTCAATGGTATGTGGAAAAACCATACTCAACTATTCTTAATTTTTTATGACACATCATTATATAAATATCCTATGAGTTGATATTTATTTTCTGATTGATGGAATTTTAATTTTCCATGTCAGGAAAATACCTAGCAATGGGAATCTTTCAATAGTTTTACATCGTGGTTCTATATTTTGTACTGTTACCTATAATATGAGTGTACCATTGGCTTTATATTAGTCAGTCTATTTTAATGCTATCATGTGTGTTGTGAATTTGTTCTACTGTTCTTAATTTTTCCTTTTAAAAGCCAATTGTTCATTATCTATAACTTCTTGTACAGAAAAATCCTTGATTTGTGTTTTAAAAAATCTATTAATAGAACAAAAGAGAAATTAAAAATATTGTAAATGTTCAGCTAAGGTCAGAAAGCATTGCTACATGTGTTAAAGAACAAGACATAGCCCAGTTTCTTAGAAATCTGTATTTATCCTAAGCTTAAATTTAATTCTTTATTTTAGCAGATTATTTTAATAAATTTTGTTCAAATATGTAAGCATACATAAAATATAAAGTAAAGCAGATTATTAATTTCATTAGTTAAAATTAAGAAGTAAAATTGAGTTAAGGCAACAAATACTTATATTTTCTCATGTTCTAGGCATTGATCTTGACAACTTTAAGCTTGGATCTCAAGTCATGGTGAAAGGAGAAGATAGTAAACAAGTAGACAGACAAATAATAGGGTTAATTTATAAATTAAAGATATGTAGAAGGATAGAATGACTGAAGGATTAGAAGGAAACATGATGAGAACCTCTTGGAAGAGGCACCATTTACATTTGGATCTAAATAAAAAGGAAGAATTTCTTTTGACTGTTTGTGGTAGAGTATTTTCAGAAAAATGGCATAACAAGTATAAAAGTGCTGAGGAAAGAAAAATATCTCATATTTAAGAAACACAAAGTTGGAGAGGCAGTACAATGAGTAAAGTATTTGCCATGCATGTGGCCAACCCTGGTTGTATCCCTAGCACCAAATATAATCTTCTGAGCACCACCAGGAGTGATCTCTAAGCAAAGAACCAGGAATAAGCTCTGAGAACAGTGAGTGTGACCAAAATTCAAATCAAACCCAACAAACAAAAGAAATAGGAAAAAGGCTAGGGTGACTACAACTTGCCAAAAGAAGAGAGAGGCAGTTCTTCTGCAGGAGGAGCATAGTGAGCAAAATGATCCTACAAAAATGACCTTAACCTAAGAGCTGAAAGTGGTAAATATGGCAAAGGGAACTTTGCAGGTGTAATTAAATTTATAGACCTAAAGTGATATTATTCTGGGTTTTATAGACCTTAGTATGTCTTATCTACTCACAAGTGCCCCTTCAAAAATAAAATATTTCTGGCTGGTGAAAACCACAAAGAAATACCTTGTCCTAAAATCACTAAGGGAGATTGGAAGTAAAATCTCCTCCAGATTCTCCAAGTTAAGTCTCTGCAGGGATGTGATAAATCTTGGTTTCACCTTGAAATGCCTGGAACAGAGGAACTAAGCACACCCAGCTGGCTTGCAGACTCATGGGAATGAAAGATAATAAACCTGTGTTTTGCTACCTTGGTAATAATTTCCCTTGTATTAGTCCCTCTTCTCTTCTGTATTATTGCTGTTATTACAATGACCATGGAACATACCCACCTGGTTGTCATGTGTGCATCAGGAGTCCGATATCCGGTTGTAATGTTTGCATATTTATTTCTTGGGAGTTCCACTTCGAAGCTGTTCTCATATGCATTGTGGTCATATATGGTTTATGAAGTTTGCTGTAGTGCTCACACTGAGTTCTCTGAGGGAATCGCACTCCTTTTTTTTTTTTTTAAATAAAATCTTTATTTAAGTACCATAAATACAAGCATGATTATAGTTCAGTTTGAGTCATAAAACACCCTCTTTCACCAGTGTGAGAATCTCACTCCTAACTGCAAAGTTTAAACATTTGTCGTTGTGGTGCTCAAACATGCCTAAAAATTTCATACTCTGCTAAACCCTCAGGGTCCAAGTCAACAGAATCTTCAGATTAGGATTAAAAGGGAAGTATTAAGAATCAAACTCTAAGCCTTGGATCAAAGAGATAGTTTAATGGGCTGAGTACATGCTTCTCATGCAAAAGGCCCAGGTTTGACACTTAACACTGCCTGGTCTCCCAAATGCTCAGGATTGCCATAAATGAGCCTTATTAGTACATCTAAGAATAGCAACACTGAGTTCCTTTGTTGTAGTTCCCAAACAAAACAAATTCATAATTTTATGCTACCTCTCAAAAGTGACTCACCCCTGAAACCCTGCAATGTTTTTTTTTGGGGGGGGGGGGAGGCCACACCTAGCAGTACTCAGGGGTTACTCTTTGCTCTGTGCTCAGGAATAACTCCTGGCAGGCTAGGGGATCATACGGGATTCTGAGAATCAAATCTAGGTTGACCAAGCGCAAGGCAAAGACCTTAGATGCTGTACTATCACTCCAGCCTCTGAAACAGTTTTTAAAGACAAAAATAGAACACTAAGACAAACAAGGATTTAGATCGTTTGAATTGTTGATTCAGTTTTGGATAAGTATAAACTGAGCAATTCACATATTTAAGCACCATTAAATTGACTTAACTGCAGATTGAATCATGTCAATTATTAAGTCAGAAATGTTTTTTAACAGCAACAATCCAGAAATTAAATGATTCAATTGTTTTGATTCCTTAAATAAATGTGTACATGTTAGCTTTTGTTTCTTTTTTCACCCATATCCAGCCTTATTTAAGGACTATTCCCAATAGATTATCAGATCTTTCTAACTGTGCTTAGGATATCAAGGATTAAACACAGCCTTCTAAAGAAAAAACCTGTGCTCAGTTGATTGAGCCTCATTTTTATACTATTTCCAAATGGGAAAGTTTTATAATCTCATCTTTAATTTTCACCTATAAATTTAAATTTATACTTGACTTGGCTCTAGGTCAATTTATATTGTTCTGTTTTTGTGCTAAGTGTGCTGAGTAGAATCTATGACTTCACATATGAAAAGCAAGCTCTGACTCTGATTTGTATAGATATTCAAGAATATTAGGAGAGATATGTTGGTTGCCCTAGTTTCACATTGCAGTGCTATAATAGATTAGACTCAAATATAGTGTTTGTTAAAATGTCTTGACAAATATTCTAATCTATTCATTCTCCATTTTATTATGCCTGCTAATAAGATCTAATGTTTATGTCCATAGATAACATTGGAATAGTCAACTGATGCCATAGACTCTTGCTATAGTGCTCATTCATTGAGTATGTTATTGAAATTTATTTTCAATCCAAGCTAGTTTACTATTATATCATAATGCCCATTATTTCAGTTTGCTTTCAGGAAAGAAACCAGGATGCTCAAAACTCATTAGACAATATTTTTTTAGTGTATACTCCTTTTACTGGTACAGTGCTCATTACCATATTGCTTAGTATTCTAGACTTGAAAATTATAATTGTTTTAAGGATGCTCTATGCAGAATTTAATCCAGTAATCCTTTCCTCGATAAGTTTACCCTCACCAATGATTATTTGCCTAAAAAATGGAAAACCCACGCCAGAGCAGTGGAGCAATGGTAAGGCATTTGCCTTGCGTGCAGCTGACCCAGGACAGACTGTGGTTCAATCTCTAGCATCCTATATAGTCCCACAAGCCAGGAGCAATTTCTAATCTCTAATTGCAGAATCCTGACTGCTATGACCATGATTGAGGAGTATGCTACTGGGACCATGAAGAAAGACAACTTAGTATGTCCAGAGTCTGTAGTTGGTAGATGGCAGAGTGCTGCATGGGTAGGGTCTCCCTGTTTTTAGGCCAAAGATTTTTCCTTTCTATTTTCCCCCAATGTTTGCTACACCTATGCAAAAAACTGTCACCACCCCCATTTTTATTCATTTTTCTTTTTTAAATAGAGCCTCCTACCTTTTTTCATAGAACCTTGAGACACATTATTACTTTGTTTTACCTCATATTTTCTATAATTTTTTTAAAAAAGAAAGAAATAGGGACTGGGCAAGTGGTCTCAGGTGCACTGGTGGAAAAAAAAAAAAAAAGAACAGAACTAAATATCCAAGATAAAGTCAACAACAATAGAATCAAAAAACCTAAACTTTAAAAACCTAAACTTAGGGCCCGGAGAGATTGCACAGCGGCGTTTGCCTTGCAAGCAGCCGATCCAGGACCAAAGGTGGTTGGTTCGAATCCTGGTGTCCCATATGGTCCCCCGTGCCTGCCAGGAGCTATTTCTGAGCAGACAGCCAGGAGTAACCCCTGAGCACCGCCGGGTGGGACCCAAAAACCAAAAAAAAAGAAAACCCTAAACTTAAATCAGCTTGTTATACTGGCAGGCCAGGAGGCAAAAGGTGGTGGTATAGGATGCAATCTGGGAACAGTGTGAAGGGAAGTTGACACTGGTGGTGGAAGGACCCTAGCTCACTGTATATCTGAAATTCAATTATGAAGGACTTTGTAAATCACAATGGTTTCAATAAAATAAAATCTTCTAAAAAAAAAGACTATTAGAAGGGAATTCTTTGCTAAGTAATTACTAAACAGATATCGGCATAAAAGAGATGCAGAATGTTTTCTATTACTGGTAGAAATGTTTATCAGCTGGTTCTTTTTCAGTGATTCACAGGGATCTTATGATCACTGTTTCAGGCAAGAAAATTCAAGTAAGAACATAAAAACAGCATCAATACAAAACCATCATCATGAGTTTGGAGGAGTTTTATGCCACTCTTTTATAAAGAAAATATTAGAAAGCCAATTTGTTACAAGTGGCTCTAATGTGTATCGAACAGCTCTCAATTTCTTAGAGGAAGTCAATTTTTTTTCGCTCACGGCAAATTCAGTTTTGTGACAAATTATCTTTTTCTACGTTCCCCTTCTCTCAAGTATTTGGTCATAGCCTCACTCCAGAAAGAAAAATTTAGATCCTTGCTTGATCTTTTAACAGATTTAGACTGATTGCAGCTCTCTGTAAGTGGAATGCTACAGATTCGTATGAAAGCCAGCAAAAATGGAGCAATTTATATTTCAGTGGAGAAGGATGTGCTCAGTTTCATATTTCAATACAGGAAAAGGCATTTATGAGAAGTACATGATTTATTGAGAAGTAGGTCTCCTGCCGAAGTATTTTCACATCCTGTTTCAAAGGGAGTTATAGTTATTCAGTAAGGTCATCAGCATTCCTATAATGCAAGACACAAGAGAGGACAGGGACTGGTTTTTTGTTTTTTGAAAGACCCAAACATGAGATTCTCAAACTCTATTAGTCCTCAAAAGGCCAAGATAAGAGGTTTGCTTTCAAGGAGTGAGAATATTTGTAGAATAATAAAGAAGGCTTTTCCCTCAGTTTGATATTTCTAGATTCCTTGAATTGCCTAGATAATACCAGTCTGTTGCAGGAAAATCTAACAGAAGGGTCTATCTACACAGAGATTTAGAGGCACAGAAATTGTAGCATTTTGTCAAATAAATGTTTATTGAGTATTTACTATGTGCCATATACTATTTTAAACAGTGTGGAACTAATGAGGAAAAGAACAACATGTTCTCTCGTAGAATTGAAAATAAATTAAATACTGTGGATAATTGCTGTGGTGGGTACTGCTATGATGAAAGTGTAGCAAAATTGTACGTTTGATAACAAATAATAATACATATGGTTTCATGTGTTTGCTAATTATGTATATGCCTTAGTGAATAGATCTTTTCACCTTTCCTGTCAATTATCGAGGAAGTACCTTTTCATTGCTGTTTTTGTTGAGTCTTGCGGAATATCTTTTGATTTAGTTGATTGCTGGAGGTGCTTAGGCTTACTTCTGGTTCTGTGCTCAAGGATCAGTAGGCAGGTTCAGAAAACCAAATGGAATGCTGAGAATCGAACTCCTGTTGACTACATCCAACGCAAGTGCCCTACCTGCTGTACTATCTACTGTTGTTTTATGAAACCTTTATGTATCTTGAATATTAATCCTTTATCTAATTCTATGCAAAATGTTTAAGTCTGATGAAACTTTATTTGTTGCCTTTTGCTTTGTTTTCCCTAAATCACTAAAGGAACCATTGAAGCCAAATGGTATGTTTTCAGTAGAAAGGTTTTTCTTCCCCAAACTGAAATAATTTTACAAAATATATTTCAAAATGATTTTATTTGAAAATTAAAAAAAATGCTTAAACAAATGTGTGACTAAAATAAATTTAATTTTTATTAACTATTTTTATTATTTAATAATTTTTATTTAAGCAATGTAATTACAAAAATGTTCATAGTTGTGTTTCAGTCATTGTACACCACTCTTTCTTCACCAGTGTAACAATCCCACCACCATTGTTCCCATTTCCTTCTCCCCAAGGCATTCTCTCTCTCTCTCTCTCTCTCTCTCTCTCTCTCTCTCTCTCTCTCTCTCTCTCTCTCTCTCTCTCTCCCCTCACTCTCTCTCTCTCCCCCCTCACTCTCTCTCTGACACTCCCACACTCACACAATCATTGTCATGGTAGTTGTTAGTGCAGTTATTTCTCTAACTGTACTCACTGCTCTTTGTAGTAAGCTTCATATTATGGGCTGGTCCTCTGGCCCTGTATTTTCTCTGGGTATTATTACCATAATGTATTTTATTTTACTTAAATCCAACAGATGTGTGAGACTATTTCATGTCGATCTCTCTCCCTCCGACTCATTTCACTCAGCATAATAGTTTCCTTAAGTATTGTACATATGTTTAGGTGGCATTCATGGCAGATTTTTCTGCATGTGTGCCTTCACATAATACAATGCTGTTGCCCAGTAACGTCATCAAAACACAAACCAATGATGACTGGAAAAATATGGGGTTTTTCTTTAACTTTTATTTAATTAGGTATTCAAATTAGTATTCATTTCCATAAAAATAAATGAGCAATTTCAGAAAAAGAATGCTTGTCATCTTTCTTTATGATAATAAAATCTGTACCAATACACATAGGTATTTCATTTATTTTACAGCACTTAAAGTCAGCAAATTCTATTTTTAACATTGATTACAGCATTTCTTCAAACTAAAGCTTTGTATAATGTGAAAAAAATAATGAGTTTACAGGACTTTAATTTTCTATCAAAGATCTTACTTTATTAAGAACCAGTTTTCAGAGAGCCATTAGGTGCAATATATTAATAAAATCACTGCAATATACCATGGCAACAGGCTATATTTCTAAATTGAACATTATGATTCAGTGTTTTGCATCTGTAAGACATTTGAATAAGCTACAATTGCTAAAAAAAGGACTTCTGTTTTTCTTAATTCTTTCCTATATGCCTAAGATAATGACATCTCATCATTAAGTTTATTTATTTAAATTTGATCTGATTGTCATTGTATTAAAGACACTGTTTTTGTTATCTTTGAATGAATTCACCAAAGATCTTCAGCTATTTGTTGTCTGTGGTCCTTATTTGAGTTTTGGCTAGCCAAGCACCTTTAATTTTAATTATTTATTTTAATAAATATTTAAATTCTTCATTCCTGATATTCAGATTCAGCAGAAATTTATCGAGTGTCTTGCCTTTCTCATTCATTTATACAAGAATCATTCAAGAGGTATTTTCTACAAATATATGCAAGTTGGTTTATTTTCATCTTTGGCTGCTATTTTCTGCTTCCAACTGAAAATTGCTTGAAAGGTTTCCTTTCTGTAGTAGATTATATACAAACATAAACTGGGTGCCATAGTGAATCTTTTTTTGTTAAACCAAATTTCTCTTGATAGGTGCATCTCATAACATTAAACTGACATTAACTTGGCTTTGTCATTCCACAAAATAAAGTCTTTGCAAAAATACCTTGCAGTAGCAGTGCTCATACTTAATATTATAATTGTTCCACTTCCTACAACCATGAACTTGGATCGACATTTACAGATCTCCCCCAGTAGTTTTATTAATGATTAGTTCTAGTTCAATTTTACTTCTTGTAATTCTAGTCTAGCTTCTTGCATAAATACTCTGCCTGGTATACTGCAACCAAAGCTCTTGCCACCACCTCCTATGCTTTGTTCCTGTACCTGTTCAATATTTCTTTGAAAAAAAAGTTTATTCAGATTTTTGGACCATTCTAACTGTATTCTTGGTTTTTAGTTGCTGTTGCTATTGAATAGTATGTTTGTATATATGATAAGAAGTTACTATCAGGGGCTGGAGTGATAGCACAGCAGGTAGGACTTTGTCTTGCACATGGCCAACCTGGGTTCGAACCCTGGCATCCTATATGGTCTGTGGAGCCTGTCAGGAGTAATTTCTGAGTGCAGTGGCAGGAGTAGCCCCTGAGGTCACTGGTTGTGAGCCCAATAGCTTCAAAACAAAAATAAGGAGTTAATATCATGTTAACTCCCTATCATATATATGGTTTGCAAATATTTTCCCATTATGTTATTTTTACTTGAATATATTATTTTTTATTTTTATTATTTATTTTTATTTATTTATTTTATTTATTATTATTTTAATTACTTTATTTAAATGACAGTGTTACAATGTTGTTCATAATACAGTTGGGTTTTTTTTCACAGTTGCAAAGTTGTTCATGATTGACTTTCAGTCATACAGTGTACAACACCCTTCACCAAAGCACATACCAGCCACCAATGCTCCCAGTTTCCTCTCCCATCTTTCACTTTGCCCTCTCCTCTGCCTGCCTCTGGGGTAGATATTTTACTACTTCTTCTTCCCTCTCCTCTTATTCTACTTGATCTTCTTCCTCCTCCTCTTCTTCTCATTCTTCTTCTTCCTCCTATTCTTTTCTCTTTCTTTTTCTTCTTCCTTTTCTTCCTCTTTTCCTCTTCCTCCTCTTTCTCTTCTTTTTTCTCTCATTTTTCCTTTTTTCCTTTTAGACACTGTGGTTTGCAATAATTTTACTAGAAGGAATATCATTCAGATAATTTTATTTCCTTTTAGCACCAGATCTTATACAACATGAAACAAGGAAAGCCTCTTCAATAAGAGGTTTGGGGGATAACCGCTCAGTTTCATGCAAAAAGTACACTTGGGTCTCTAACCCCATGCACATAAGTCAAATGAAAATAGAATAAAAATCATGGTAACAGATTTAAAACTATAAGTTATATCGAAGAAAATATAGGCAGAACACTACATGGCATTGAAGATATCTTGAAGGATGGAACATGCAAACAAGTGGAAGCAATGATAAACAAATGGAACTACATTAAACTTTTGTTTTGTTTTGTTTTGTTTTTTTGAGCCAACCTAGTGATGCCCAGGTATTATTCCTGGCTATGCACTCAGAAATCACTCCTGGCTTGTGGTACCATATGGGATGTTGGGGATCAAACCAAGTTCTATCCTGTATCAGCTACTTGAAAGGCAAATAGTCCCAGGATATGTTCTGCCCAGTCATGGTTGTCACAGTCAGTCTTCTGTAGAAAAAGATCTTGGCTTTTGCACAGATCAAAGGATGACAAGTCTTCTAATTTTATCTTATCGTTAGATGATGAGGTAAAAAAAAGCCGCTCTAAGATCAAGTTGTTGCTATTTCCTCATTGTCAGGATATCATATCAAAATTGGCACATGTTGGTGTCAGAGCAGTATTAAGAATGTCCCAGCGGGAATTTGGTTCCTGGAGCTGTTGTGGAGAACTGTGTCGGTTCTATGTCTGGGATCTAGGGTTTAGGGTTAGACAGTCACTGTCTAATCACCTGGAGTCTAAGTTGGGTCCACATGACATATGTTCAAGGTGGGAGGTGTCCCTGTATTGTAAAAAAGTATGAGTTCTTATCCCTAGTAGATAAGAGCTTGTATGTACCTAAAATATTACTGTGAAAGATATATAATCCACTTTGGTCAAAATAAAAAATTATTATTTTATATAAGAAAAAGAAAGGCAAATGTCCTACTGCTGCGCTATGGCTCCAGCTCTTACATTAAACTATTAAACTTTTACATTTCAAAGGAAATGGTGACCCCAGTATATGAAGAATGTCAATGAACTGAAAGAATTTATTCACCCAATACTCACTTAATACAAAATTAATACCTAAAATATAAATGTCACTGGTAGAGCTTAACAAAAAAAAATCTAACCCCATCAAGAAAAAGACATTTTCTCTAAGAAGAAATACAGATGGCCAAAAAGCAAATGAAAAAAGCTCCATATTATTAGTCACCAGGGAGATTCAAATCAAGCCACAATGAGATACCATCTCACACCACAGAGACTAACACACATCACAAAGAACAAGAACAACCCGTGCTGGCATGGAAGAGGAGAAAAAGGGATTCCTATTCTAGCCTTTGGAAAAACAAAATTGATATTTCTCAAAAAACTACAAATTGAGCTTCCCCATATGACCCTGCAATACCAACTTCTCCTGAAAATACACTCTAAGAACCTAAAAAAAACCAATGCAAAAAAATGTCTCTGTATTCTA
Source organism: Suncus etruscus (assembly GCF_024139225.1). Lineage (NCBI taxonomy): Eukaryota > Metazoa > Chordata > Mammalia > Eulipotyphla > Soricidae > Suncus > Suncus etruscus. The sequence continues at coordinate 92,548,155 of NC_064858.1, forward strand.
TGTTCATTGTAGCACTGTATGTTAAAACTTTTATCTGTATTTTCCTATACATCCCTAAGCATATATAGAATAATTATTTTGAATTACTTGTCAGCCAATTTCAAATTATTATTTTTGGATGTCAATTGTTGGAAATTAACTGTGTCCCTTTCTTAGCATTATGTTTCCTTGATTCTTTGTGTTTCTATAGCTTCATGTGGATATCTACAATTAAAAAAAAAAAACAATCAAAATGAGGTTAGCCGTACACTCTTTTGTGTCTAGTTATTCTTAGAGATTTTCTTCTGTTGTATTTCTTAGTGAACACTGGAATTTTCTTATAGAGTTGTTCTTTTTCCTGTATTCTGTATCTAATTGTTAATCTTTCTATGAGGACAGGTAATTTAGTCTCTTACACTGTCATTTTGGTTAATTTTGACAACTAGCTTAGGATCCTGAAAAACAGGATACCTGATGAAACTAAATTAAAATCGATAAAGATCAGATAGAAAACAATGTGATGTGGTGGGGAATTCAAGTTCTGTGTTGACATGTTATCTTTGACATGTATTAATAGATATACAAAAAATACACAAGTGGACTTATCACAAAGGAAAGTGGGCATTTATTTCTGCATTTTGAGGCTTTGATAAGATTTTACCTGCCCAAAGTGATGTCACAATGTAAAAACTAGAGCAGAGGAATAAAGTGATCTAGTCAAGGTCATAGTTTAGAAATGGCAGATATCCACTCCAATTAGCAATTAGCAATTAGCTGTTTCTAAAATAAATATAAGCTTTGAAAAAAAGAAAATGCATTATTCCATCTGTACCTTTTATACTGGTTGCTTGTGAATATTTGCATAGGTAATGGGAACAGAAGGAGTTTGTAAGGTCTGGACTATATATTAATAGTTCATTTTTTCCCATAATAACAATTAGGTAAAAAGAGGTCTTTGTTGTACTAGAAATTCAGACTAAAAATAGAGAACTTTGATATGCACATATCTAACCTCCATGATTTATAACTGGCTTGAATTTCTTTGACACATAATCTTGCAAATTCTAAAAATTTGCATCAATACGCTATTTGGTTTAAATGTGAGAGTGAGTCTCATCAGTAATGAATAAAACTGAATTTGATTACTACCCACATCTCAAATGGAATTAACTGTTTCTTTTTGTACTAGAAGACATTTATCAAATCATAAAATATTATATAATAAAATGTAAAGTAATATAAAACAAAAGTCAAAATCTTAGTAAATAAATACATTAAGAAATTTCGGGACTGGGAAGGTGGCGTTAGAGGTAAGGTGTCTGCCTTGCAAGCACTAGCGTAGGAGGGACCGCGGTTCGATCCTCTGGCATCCCATATGGTCCCCTCAAGCCAGGGGCGATTTCTGAGCACATAACCAGGAGTAACCCCTGAGAGTCAAACGGGTGTGGCCCAAAAACCAAAAAAGAAAAAGAAAAAAAAGAAAAAGAAAAAAAAAGAAATTTCAAACAGGGGCCAGAGCAAAAGCACAGCCGTAGGGCATTTGCCTTGCACGAGGCTGACCCAGGATGGACCTCAGTTCGATCCCTGGTATCCTATATGGTCGCCCAAGCCAGGAGTAATTTCTGAGTGCATAGCCAAGAGTAACCCCTGAGCTTCACTGGCTGTGGCCCAAAAACAAACAAAACAAAACAAAACAAAACAAAATTTCAAACATGATTTCAGTGTCCTATTTCTAACATTACCTCTGATTTAAAAGAATCACTATTTTTGTCTTTGCTTATTATTGCATATTGTGGGGTAAGCAGCTTTGTTTTCATGGTATTTAGGAATTATAACATTGTAAAGTGTATTCCTTACAAAACCAGTAATTCATACTGTTACTCAATTAAATTATCATCTAATAAAAACTGGGTGCTGAAAAGTGATATGCATTTCAAGCCACAGTGCCTAAAAAAAATAAAAAAATAAAAGATATAAGCTTGGATGTGGGAGGAAAATGGTGATGTTGATAGAGGGAAGTGGACACTGGTAAAGGAATAGGTGCTCAAATGTTGCAGTACTGAAACTCAACCATGAACAACTTGGTAACTTCGTGTCTCATGGTGATTAAAAAATTTTTTGGTTTTGGTTTTTTTCGGCCACACCCAGTTAATTTTGGCTATGCGCTCCTGGCTATGCCGTCAGAAATCATTCCTGGCTTGGGGGACTATATGGGACTCCGAGGGTTCAAACCACAGCCCATTTTAGGCTAGCATGCGCAAGGCTTGTGTCAGCACTTCAAAATTTTTTAAATTCTATAAAATCTCTTGGTTCTAGACCAAAGGAATATTTCATCATAGTGAAAAGTATTTAAATGGGAAACAGTAAAGAAAAAAGTTGTCAGCATATTTGGTATAGCACATTGATATACTTTCACAGTGATATACTTGATTTTTATCTGATGCTCCAATATTGGCAGTTATCTAGTAACTAGAGCAGATTTTCTTCTTTTATTAGTTGTTCAGACATTTTAACAGCATATACATGTCAATGAAGCAAACATTTCTTTCTTTCTTTTTTTGTTTTTGTTTTTGGGTCACATCCGGCAGCACTCAGAGGTTACTCCTGGCTCCACGCTCAGAAATCACTCCTGGCAGGCTCGGAGGACCATATGGGATGCGGGATTTGAACCAATGACCTTTTGCATGAAAGGCAAACGACTTACCTCCATGCTATCTCTCCGGCCCCAACATATAAATGTTTCTATTTTAACTCAAAATACAACCCAACAACAAATTTTTGAATTTGAACTAACATATAAAGTGGAAGATTTAAAAACAAAATCTCAGTATGAACAATTTAGTATGAACTGAGTGAAGAGTAAAAAAAAAATATGTCCTAGAGTTGGAGAGATAACACAGCAGTAGGTATTTATTTGCCTTGCATGTAGCCAACTCAGGATGGATCTGGGTTCAATACCTGGCATCCCATATGATTCCCTGAGCCTGCCAGGAGTGAATTCTGAGCACAGAGTCAGGAGTAACGCCTGAGAGCCTCTGGGTGTGGACCAAAAAGTAAGTAAATACATAAATAAGTAAATAAATATGGCCTTATGTAGTATTTACTTCATTTTAAATGCTTTGCATAATAATATTTAATAGTAAGATAAGATTTACCCCAATATATTTTAATCGTTTTCAAACAGTGGACCTTAATTTGTTTTTAATTTCTAGTTATAATGCCATGAGCAATGTTGTATGGTAAATTTATCTTAGTGCAAGTAGTACTATAGCACAGACTTAGTTTTTGTAGGCAGAATTGATGAGCCAGTAAGTTCTTTTACATTGTGAATTAAAAGACAAAAGCAGCAGATTCTGTCTGAGTTCTCCTACTTTTTCAGGATATGTTACCTGAGAAGAGAAATTTATAATAGACAGACCAAGAAGGAAGCTAGCCATCTGATATGGCATGAGAGTGCCCAAAGCATTCCTAGCTAGAACTCATCTATTCTCAAGTCTTAAACACTTGGAAATCCCAATATAAATGAAAGTAAAATATTTTCCATGTAATTTTAGGTGACTAAATTTATTTATTTTATTTTTTATTTAAAGACAATGACTCACATAGATGACATAGTTGATAAGAATGCATTTGTTTCAAGATATGGGAGTATCAGCAAACAAATCAAGTTGTCCAGAAATTCAAAGCTACAATAATACAAATTTTAGGGGCATGTACTCAGTTGTAGGGCCTCCTGGAAGAAGGCCTGGTTCTAACATAGCAACTGCTTGTAGGTATGGTTACAGCCAGTCTTTTCTGGAAGAAGGAAGATTTTGGGAGGGTGCCTGTACTCACTCCCCAAAATCTGTGGTGATATCAGCTCAACAATTATGTACCTGAAGTGTGGTCAGATCGGCATCCGCCAGGGAATCATAGAGAGTCAGTGATGGAAGCCGGCCATTGGGAAAATGGTGATTCTGGGTGGTACAGGCAGCAAAAATATCTATAGCTGAGTAGAGGTTTGGCACACCCAGTCCTCCTGAGATGGCCAGTTTTGTATTGTGTGGGTCAGTGTAGCCATAATCTTCCATAGCTTGGTTTACATCTCATAGAGGAAATGAGTGAATCTATGAAGTTTCACTATGGAGACTGCATTTGTGGATATCTTAATTTGCCAAGAAAGAAAGAAAGAAAGAAAGAAAGAAAGAAAGAAAGAAAGAAAGAAAGAAAGAAAGAAAGAAAGAAAGAAAGAAAGAAAGAAAGAAAGAAAGAAAGAAAGAAAGAAAGAAAGAAAGAAAGAAAGAAAGAAAGAAAGAAAGAAAGAAAGAAAGAAAGAAAGAAAGAAAGAAAGAAAGAAAGAAAGAAAGAAAGAAAGGAAAGAAAGAAAGAAAGAAAGGAAGAAGAAAGGAGGAAGGAAGGAATGGAGAGAGAAAGAAAGAAAGAAGAAGAAAGAAGAAAGAAAGAAAGAAAGAAAGAAAGAAGAAGAAAGAAAGAAAGAAAGAAAGAAAGAAAGAAAGAAAGAAAGAAAGAAAGAAAGAAAGAAAGAAAGAAAGAAAGAAAGAAAGAAAGAAAGAAAGAAAGAAAGAAAGAAAGAAAATGAAAGAAGAAAGAGAGAAAGAAAGAAAGAAAAGAAAGAAAGAAAAAGAAAGAGAAAGAAAGAAAGAGAGAGAAAGAAAGAAAAAGAAAGAAAGAAAGAAAGAAAAGAAAAAGAAAGAGAGAGAAAGAAAGAAGAAAGAAAGAAAGAAAGAAAGAAAGAAGAGAAAGAAAGAAGAAAGAGAAGAAAGAAAGAAAGAAAGGAAGAAGGAAAGGAAGGAAAGAAAGAAAGAAAGGAAAGAAGAAGAAAGAAAGAAAGAAAGAAAGAAAGAAAGAAAGAAAAGAAAGAAAGAAGAAGAAGAAGAAAGAAAGAAAGAGAAGAAGAAAGAAGAAAGAAAGAAAGAAAGAAAGAAAGAAGAAAGAAAGAAAGAAAAGAAAGAAAGGAAAAAGAAAGAGAAAGAAAGAAAAGAAGAGAAGAAAGAAAGAAGAAAGAAAGAAAGAAGAGAAAGAAGAAGAAAAAAGAAAGAGAGAGAAAGAGAGAGAAAGAAAAGAAAAGAAAGAAAGAAAGAAAGAAAGAAAAGAAAGAGAAGAAAGAAAGAAAGAAAGAAAGAAAGAGAAAGAAAGAAGAGAAAGAAGAAAGAAAGAAAGAAAGAGAGAAAGAAAGAAAGAAAGAAAGAAGAAAGAAGAAAGAAAGAAAGAAAGAAAGAAAGAAAGAAAGAAAGAAAGAAAGAAAGAGAAGAAAGAAAGAAGAAAGAAAGAAAAGAAAGAAAGAAAGAAAGAAAGAAAGAAAGAAAGAAAGAAAGAAAGAAAGAAGAAAGAAAGAAAGAAAGAAAGAAAGAAAGAAAGAAAGAAAGAAAGAAAGAAGAAAAGGAAGGAAGAAAGCTACTGTAATATCAAAGAATCATTCATTTTAAATTGAATTACCAAGAATTACAAAATTACAAACATTTATTATTGAGTTTTAGGAGTACATAGTTTCAAAACAATTCCTTTACCAGTGTCCATTCTCCTCCACCAGTGTTCTCAATTTCCCTCCCAAGCTGTGCAGCACTTTTCCTCTCCCCTATTGCCCTAGTGTTCTCTTCCTTAACTTATTCCCTGAGCCCCACCCCAGTGGCAAACTTCCTAGTAGAGACCAGTTCTCCTGTTCTTTGGGTCTATTTCCCTTTACAATGTTTCTTTTTATCACATATATAAAAGAGATCTTTCTGAGTTTGCTTCTTCCCCTCTGACTGATTTCACTCATCATGATACTTCTCCAGATCCATCTATGTTGCATCTCTTTTCTTATGTCCAAGTTGTATTCTATTGTGTATATTTACTATTTTTTTCCAGTCATCTGTTTTTTAGCATTTGGGTTGTTTCCATATTCTGGCCATTGTATAATGAGTTGCAATGAACATAGAGCACAAATTTCTTTTCTGCATTGTGCTTTTGAATGCTTGGAGTATATTTCCAGAAGTAGAATTGCTGGCCCATAGGGAAATTCAATTTCTAGGTTTTCGAGTAATATTCATATTGTCTATCAAACATCTGGACCAGAGGCTGGAGAGATGGCACAAGTGGTAGGGTGTTTCCCTTGCCCCCGCTAACCTATAACAGACTGCGGTTTGATCCCCAGGCATCCCATATGGTCCTCCAAGCCAGGAGCAATTTCTGAGCACATAGTCAGGAGTACCCCTTAGTGTAACTGAGTGTGGCCCAAAACCAAACCAAAGAAACAAACAAACAAAAAACAAAAAGACTGAACCAGTTAACATTCTGACCAGCATTGAGTGACATTCCTTTGTCCTCACATCATCACCAACACTGGTTGTTTTTGTTATTTTTGATGAATGCCAATCTCTGCCTAAAGTGATATCTCATTATTGGTTTTTTTGTTTTGTTTTGTTTTGTTTTTGTTTTGGGGCCACACCTGGTGATGCTCAAAGGTTATTCCTGGCTATGTGCTCAGAAACCACTCCTGGCTAGGGGGACCATATGGGATGCCGGGGATTGGACCAAGGTCCGTCCTGGATAATTCGCCTGCAAGGCAAACACTCCACCGCTGTGCCATTGCTCTGGCCCTCATTATTGTTTTCTTTTTCTTTTTAGTGATATAGAACATTTTTACACAAATTTTGGCTATTTGTATTTCTTCTTGGATAAATTTCTAGTTCATCTCTTTTTTGCATTTTTAATTAGTTTGGATTCTTATAGAGTTCTATCAGTGCTATATATAACTTGTATATTAAACCTTTGTCAGATGAATGGTGGGCAAATAATTTCCCCCAGACTGTCTTTGTATTCTAATAATCATTTTTTTTGAGATGCAGAAGCTCTTGGCTTAATGTCTCAGTTGTTTATCTTTGTCTCTATTATCTTGGTCATCTTCATCCTTAAAGATGCCTGTAACTTTAATGTCATAAGGAATTTTTCCTCTCTGTATTTATGAATTCATGTCTGATAACTTGCTCTTGAATTCATTTTTATTTGACTTTTACACATGGAGTTAAAGAGAGAGCTACATTCATTTATTTGCATGTGCCTGACAGATTTTCCCAATACTACTGTTAAAGAAGTTTTTCTTGTTCCACTTTATATTTTTGTGCTTCTTTATGAAAGATTAAATGACCATATACCAGAGGGTCCTTGGATCTATTCCATTGATCTGAAGCTCTCTTCTTATCTAAGAGTCATCCTTAAATGCAACAGACTATTATACTGTATATAGTCAGCTTGACATTTTGGATATATTGAGATTCCTTTAATAGTATCATATCGTCTTTCTCATCTAATTAAGCAGAACATAAACGGTTTGGTTTTATAAGTGAGAAAACTGAAGCCCAGAAATGGTAGGTGCTAACCCAGGACACATGATTAGTACTTCCAGATCTTATCAGTAATGGGTGATTCATCTGATGAATTTAGAAGCTATTGGAAGTAAAGCTGAGCTTGAACTATCTTTTTAAAAATCCTAAAATGTTTAGAATAGTATCTTTCCAATGCCTTATTTAAACATGGTTATTTTCTCTTTATTTGATCTTTATCTATTACAGCATTATTTTATTTGCCTTTTCCTTCTAAAATCAGTGTCTTAAATTATGTTAATAAAAGGATTGAATAGATTGATGATGTTTAGATTTTAAGTTTACTCACTCTAAAACAGTGTTTCTCAATTATTTTCTGGCATGCCCTCCTAGGAAAAAGAAAACATTTTTCACGTGACTGCAAATAGTATCTTTATTTAAAAAAAATCTTTAACCTGCAAAACAAAAATATATAAAATAATCTGAGCTGATTTTTTTAATCAGAGGTAATGTCTGGATTAATGGCTACAATGAACATGTTTTGCAATGCATAGCAGGGTTTGAAGCAGGACACAGCAAGTCTCAGCTCCAGAGACATACAGACATAAACACGGGGCTTAGCTTCTTATTACAGTGTTTGCTGAGATCAAACGCGTCCCCTTTATGAATCCTCGAGCCCCCCTGGGGGGCGCACCTCACTATTTGAGAAGCACTGCTCTAAAGCATAACAATAATCAACTTCATCACTGGCAAATACCTCAGTCAATTTAATAATGCAAGTTTTTGACTCACTGACAGTTAACATGAGCTCTCCTTCCTTTATTCAATCTGTGTTTTGGCCATCTATCTTATTCCTGTATATATTCATTTAATTCTTACAATACTCCTTTGAGGTGAGTCTTATTTCCACTATTTTTACATGAAGAAAAAGACATGCAGAATCAATGCGTAATTGTCAATATGTACAGCAGAGTTGGATTACATCCCCCTTGATTTAACTTCATCATCTATGCTTTTAGCTCTTGGACTAAAGTGCAATGTCCTAAGGACAATTTTTCCATCTTGCATTAGGCTCAAGTGATTCAGAAAGCATGTGACTTCAGGAAGCAAAGGCTTTAAACTCTCTATGTAACTTGTGTATATCAAGTATACATCCAAGATAGATAGATAGATAGATAGATAGATAGATAGATAGATAGATAGATAGATAGATAGATAGATAGATAGATAGATAGATAGATAGATATAGATTAATTCCAGATATTCCAGAAAAGTGAAATAAAGTGTAATATTTAATTTCCTCAAGAACCCTACTTTTAGTTGAATTTGGCTTGATTACAATAGAGACTTTAGCTTTTATTGACTTTCTAGTGAGCCAAGAAAAATAACAAAAGGAATTTAGTCAATTTTACTAGATTCCATTCCTAAGTAGGTGAACTATATAAGTCACACATCCTTACTCACAGAGTCATCTAAAAGTGAACTCTTTTGGGTGGGTCACACCTGGTGGCCCTCAGGGGTTATTCCTGGTTCTGTGCTCAGAAGTCACTCCTGGCAGGCACAGAACCATATGGGATGCTGGATAGCAAATCGGGGTCTGTCCTTTGTTGGCCATGTGCAAGGCAAATATCCTACTGCTAAAAGTAAACTTTTTAAAACATTCTCCTTTGATCTGTTAAAGTAATATGTGGTTAAATTTATATACCAATTAATACAAAAATAATCATATATCTTATTTGCCCAAATCTTCAAAGAATTATTGCTTTCCCTAGCTAAGCATTTCTACAAAAGTAGCTTTTATTACTGTAAAATAAGCCTACTACTTAGCTCCTTGATATTTAGGGGAAGGGTTTACACCCAACAGCGCTCAGAGGTTACTCCTGGGTCTGCACTCAGAAATCACACCTGGCAGGCTCTGGGGACCATATGGGATGCCGGGATTCGAACCACCGTCCTTCTGCAAGCAAGGCAAACACCTTACCTCCATGCTATTTCTCTGGCCCAGCTCCTTGTATTTTGAGGTTGACTATAACATTCTTTAATAAATATAGGCTATTTTATAATTGTTTGGATATTTTATATATGTTTTCTTATGCCTTCTCTACTTCTATTATCTCAAATATGTAAATATATAGAAAAATATTTAAAAATAAAATTTTACTACATCTTGACTTTCTAAAAATTTTTTTGCACTCAATGTTTATATTGATATGTTGAATTTCAAGCCAGAGCTCATTGAAGAAACACACCAGTAAGTTATTTTATTTTATTTATTTTTGTTTGTTTGATTGGTTTTGGGTTTGGGGCCATACCCAGTGACACTTAGGGGTTACTCCTGGCTATGTGCTCAGAAATCACTCCTGACTTGGGGGAGCATGTGGGACGCCGGGGGATTGAACCGTGATCCATCCTAGGCTAGTGTAGGCAAGGCAGATGCCTTACCACTTGTGCCACCACTCTAGCCTCTGTTCGTTTTTGTTTTTGATTTTGGGGTCTCACCTGGCAGCGCTCAGGAGTTACTCCTGGCTCTGTGCTCAAAAATTGCTCCTGACAGGCTCGAGGGACCATATGGGATGCCAGGAGTTGAACCAGGGTCTGTCCTGTGTTGGCCACATGCAAGGCAAATGCCCTACCACTGTGTTATCACTCCAGCCCATAAAGTAAAAGTTATTTAAAAAGACTATCCTTTAAGCATGACTACAATATTTTGGGTAGCTTTTTTTCAAAATACAAAATCCAATATGTAATTATGCATCCTTCAATTAGTTACTCTTCTTCAACTTCATGAAATAATATATGTGCAAAGTATACCCTTATGCAAATGCTGAAATTCATTAGTTACTAAGCCTTTCTATGTCTCAATTTTCTTCCTGTAAGTAAGATGTTTTATGATTAATACATATAAAGTATTTATCAGTATAAGTAATTTATAATTATCAGCTATTATTAATATGCTCATCAAGAAATAGGTCATGGCAGTTAAGTGGAAGAACTATTTTTAAACAATATCACTATCATATAGGTAATCACAAAAAGCATATAATTTTAAATCATTTACTTAACAAGGTTATCTATTCATGGAATGTTACCTCACTCAAAATAATCTTGAGGGATACTACAGCTGGTAGGGAGTTGCTTCATGTGCAGCCAACCCAGGTTCTAGCTTCTACAATCCATGAGGGCCCCTGAGTCTGCAAAAGTAATTTCTGAGGACAGAGCTAGGAGTAACGATTGAGTGCAGCTGGGTGGGTTTAATATTTCTTTAAATGTTCGTTTAAATATATTTCTAATTTTAACCCCCTAAGCACAGGTTGCAAAGTCAAGGAATTGCCATATGTTTTCTTATTATAAGGTGCTATCTAAGAAGAAGAAATTAATATATAAGTTCACCTCATTTTACAAGCAAGAACTAATTGTACTTTCCTTCAAATTATCAATCTCTCAGAGATATTTTGAGTATGGGCTACTTATAGAGATGGGTAGACTTACTAATATTCTTAGAATAGTGTACTTTTTTTTTTGGTTTTTGGGTCACATCCGGCAGCATTCAGGGGTTACTCCTGGCTCAACACTCAGAAATTGCTCCTGGCAGGCTCAGGGAACCATATGGGATGCCAGGATTCGAACCACCATCCTTCTGCAACGCAAGGCAAATGCACTACCTCCATGCTATTTCTCCGGCCCCAGAATAGTGTACTTTTCTAAAGTGAAGGTTAAACATACTTACTCAGGTATAATAATTATAAGATAAGACATCCTCTGGAGCACAATCATATCAGAAGTTAGCCCTACTCACCACTAGATATGACCCACAGCCACACCCCAAAAAAGCACAACTAAAAAGGGAAAATATCACAGATCCATGTAATTATTGAAAGTGATAAAGTACAAAGAATTTAGGAATGGATTTCCTGCTGAGGTATGTTTTTAGCCAGATTCTGAAAGAAATTATTGATTGCATTGACTAAAGTTAAAGGGAAAAAAAATGTCACACCTAAAACTTGGAACCAAAAAATAATAGCCTGAAAAAAATGTCCTATTGATTTTCATATTGCCATGTACATCTTGTCTAGTCTTGAAATGGCATTTAATGTTATAAACCACTACACTTCTCTGACAAATTTCCCTGACAGCTCTTCCCAAATTGAATTCTTAACTTTGCGGAAATATTTCAATCTATGCTTCATAAATTCCCATGCTGCTTTGTTTAGTGCATTCAGCTTTACTGTTTCTGTGTGCAGAAATAATGTGTCTTATTCATGCTCTCTAAAAAAATTCGTCTGGTGCAGTGCAAGGGACATAGTAAGCAACAAATAGACAAATATTAATTTATTAATAAAACTAAATTTGTATCCCAAAGAAGTAAGGATATTTCTTCAGCTAAAAAAAAAAAAAAAACCTGTTCAAATAGTTAGAGAAGTTGACAATCTAGCATGAGCTAGACCATGATTAATTCCCAGTATTTTTTGGTCACCTGAGGAACCACTTGGATAGATTCCTAAACTCAGAGCCAGGACTATTCCCTGAGCACTTTCATGTGTGTCCACCAAAGGATAGAATAAGTTTCTGCTTTTTGAAACCTATTGGAACAACTTTGATTAACATTTAATGATGTGATTTTCTGTGGTTATAAGTCAAACCACTGATGTATTCTGTTGAATGAGACCAATTACTTTGCAATATAGCAGACTTATATTACGTTCCTTTATTTTCTTATTTTTATCTTAAACATTTTTATTCCCAGATTGTTTAGCAATATTTATTTGCCAGTCTTCACCAAAGTACTCAGGATGAAAACAGAGGAATTTTCTTAGTAATAGATTTTCTACATCTCTCATTTAGTTTCAGCAATTTAATTCTCCACTCTATTCAACTCTAAATTCATCATTGCAATCTACTCCCACCATTGCAATTAATAAAGGGCATTTTAAGGATCACTATAAAATACAAATCACAGAGTTAATCTGCTTTTGAATTAAAAGCAATTTTTTATTATAGCTATCACATTAGTGATTTTGCTTAAGGAACATTAGTCACCAGTTGAGATATCTTACACTTAGAATATTAGGGAAAGTATATCCAATACTAACTTCCTTTCTGTGAAACTAGGCCTTTGATTAAAAACATATTTTCAGACCCTCAGACATCACACCTCACTTTTCTTGGAATAGTGTGGTATATTTTTTAGGTTTACTAGGGTTAAATTTTAAAAGTCATAGAAAAATGTTTGTTTACTGTGCATGTAGGTTGATATGTATGTGTGTCTTTTAAATTTTTCTACATATATTATTATATAGTCACTAAATTATAATATATTTACATCCATTTTCAAGCACCTTTCATATATTATTACCTAATTACAATAACTAAACTATCAATATAATGTCTAATAATTTAGTGAACTTGGTTATTCTTTTTTTTACATTTTATAACAAATATATTTTTTATTGTATGTCAACATTTTTTTTATTTAAACACCTTGATTACACACATGATTGTGTTTGGGTTTCCATCATGTAAAGAACACCCCCCATTACCAGTGCAACATTCCCATCACCAAGAAGAAATACAAATGGCCAAACGACACATGAAAAAATGCTCCACATCACTAATCATCAGGGAGATGCAAATCAAAACAATGATGAGATACCACCTCACACCACAGAGAATGGCACACATCACAAAGAATGAGAATAAACAGTGTTGGCGGGGATGTGGAGAGAAAGGAACTCTTATCCACTGCTGGTGGGAATGCCATCTAGTTCAACCTTTATGTAAAGCAATAGGGAGATTCCTCCAAAAACTGGAAATCAAGCTCCCATATGATCCAGCTATACCACTCCTAGGAATATACCCTAGGAACACAAAAATACAATACAAAAACCCCTTCCTTACACCTATATTCATTGCAGCACTATTTACCATAGCAAGACTCTGGAAACAACCAAGATGCCCTTCAACAGACGAATGGCTAAAGAAACTGTGGTACATATACACAATGGAATATTATGCAGCTATCAGGAGAGATGAAGTCATGAAATTTTCCTATACATGGATGTACACAGAATCTATTATGCTGAGTGAAATAAGTCAGAGAGAGAGAGAGAGAAAAACGCAGAATGGTCTCACACATTTATGGGTTTTAAGAAAAATGAAAGACATTCTTGCAATAATAATTTTCAGACACAAAAGAGAAAAGAGCTGGAAGTTCCAGCTCACCTCAGGAAGCTCACCACAAATAGTGATGAGTTTAGTTAGAGAAATAACTACATTTTGAACTGTCCTAATAATTAGAATGTATGAGGGAAATGGAGAACTTGGATATTCTTGTCTTGTACCTATGATAAAGAAAAAAAGAGACAGAGGCAGGGCTGCACCCGGAAGACTCCACATGCCAGTTCTTCTGTGTCTCTTTAGCTGGTATGTTGGGGGCTCTGGGCAGGACAGCTAGCCATAGGCCCCCTGGGATGACCACTTAGTCCAGGGGACTGAAATCCCCCCATGCCAGGCGGGTCTTCAGGGCCACGCCTGGTTAATCGGGCCCTGGGGGTGAGGAGGGAGAGAAATTCCTCCCGATGCATCCACAAACTACAAAGGCTGGACCTTATTCAGGATTTCTCTTCTTACTATGATACATTTTTAAAAGTGCACAGGTGCATTTGCACCCATGCGACATATATACTTTTTAACAACACCCCAAAATATTCTTAATTCTTGACAGTTTTAGGAAAAAAATGGAATTTTCTAGATTTGGGAGGATAACTCTTTCTAAATATTCTTTTACTGTGACTATTCTATCCACTGTTTATCTTATTCTCTTTGTGAGCTGTTCAATAAGGAACTTTGGTGGAAGAGTCCCTCAGTTTAATGCTTATGATTGAACCATGTCATGGGGGTTGTTGGACTTGTTTGTATGGCCCCCATATTCGCCGATAACTCCACATGACATTGTTCCTTGTTTGCATAGGCACATTAAAATGGAAAAATACTATACATACAAGTAAGTTATCTATTAGAGATTGGAACACATAAATCTCGTAGTGCAATGAGGCCTTACACCCTGAGCATTGATATAATGACCTGGCACAGGCCTCAGAAGAATGGACGTCCTCCATTCACCCCTGAACCAGGGAAGGTATCTACAAAACATCCAAGGTTTTTTATAACAACACCTGAAAGCAATCCTCTACCAGGAAGACACTACTACAGCTCTGACATCAACCTGCTCAAAAGAGACATCCCTTAACACTAAAAAGACTTGAAAACAACAATAACCTGCTTACAGGGCAGGTTCTCTGCATTGCCCTTTAATTGTGAGGTGAAACGAGAGGACGCTCTGCATCATCCTGACTGCAATATAGGATATGCAGATTCCAGGATCCTTAATATATAAACATGATACCAACATCAGAGACTTTGTGAAAAATAAAAGTGTATTGGCATTACAGACAATGACCTGAATTGGACAAACTAGTTTGCCTGGAGCCTAGAGTTGGTCTTATGCCAGGAAACTTCAGGGATAGGGTCTCCTTGTATTTTAGCCAAAGCTTTTCCATTCCATGTCCCTCATATTTTGGTGGGCCTATGCAAACAATAATTGCCACTCTAACACCATTTTACTGTGCTCCTTTGACTCTAATTCGTAAGAGAAACAAACCACTTAAACTTTTGAGGTTAACTTAAACTAATATGCATGTGCATTGAAATGTAAAAAAGTACTTTGCCTTCAATGTTTAAGGAGTTATGTAAGTGTTATATCTTTAGATTGCTTTGTGTGCTGTGAAGAAATATTACAATCTGGGGACTTGAGGGACAAAGCAATCATACATAGATTCTGTTTATTTTTCTTAATGTTCTTTGGCTAAAAAAGATATCAGCAATAGGACTACTGAGAATTCTTTTTATGGGTGATTGTCCTTCCACTGTAACTTTACCTTGTCCTCTTTCTTTGCATCTTTGTTCTCATAATTAAAGATAAAAAATTAATCAAAAGTCATCTTATATGCTGGAAAATACGGTAATCAACTTTAATATAGTAAAAAAAAAAAGGATACATAGCTTCATAGTTAAACAACAGCTTAGATTCAAACCAATTCTAAGAGAAGAGTAGAAGGAACTACTCTAAGCCAAGGCAGGTCCAATAAACACACACACACAAAAAAAACCTCCTACAATAAGATGACACTGTGGGGGCCAAAGAGATTGCACAGAGGTAGGGTGTTTGCCTTGCATTCAGATGACCCTGGACGGATCTGGGTTCAATCCCAGGCAGCCCATAAGGTCCCCTGAGCCTGCCAGGAGCGATTTTTTAGCACAGAGCCAGGAGTAACTCCTGAGCGCCACCGGATGTGGCCCAAAAAACAAAAACAAACAACAACAAAAAGATGACATTTAATCTCATGACAATCACTTCTCTCAGCATCAATGGACTAAATGCACCATTAAGACACATAGAGTGGGGTTTGTGGGAACAGATGGAAAAGAAAAAAGAAAAAATGAGAGTCATAGAGAGGAAAAATGAATAAAAAAAATGTTGAATCCAACATTCAGCTGCCCACAAGAAACATTTCTGACAAGTCAGAGCGAATATAGACTCAAAGTTAAAAGTTGGAAAACAATAATTCAAGCAAACAATTCCATTAAAAGGGCTGTGGTAACATGGATAAAAGTAGAAGGTATTATGTTAAATGAAGTAAGCCAGAGGATAAATACAAAATGATATCACTTTTATGTGGTATTTAGAATACCGTATTTCAAGTGTATAAGACAACTGGGGTATAAAACGACCCCCTATGTTTCCTGTTAAAATACAGGATTTGAGTACAGAAAGCTACATACTGGCTATGACACTCGGAGGCTAGATGGGATGCAGTGCTTGGTAATTCAGCTCCTCTGTGTGCTCTGAAAGATGAATCAGCACAAGCAGAGGACTGAGTGATGATGCCTGGCAGAAAGATGGGATGCAGCAGTAAGAGGGGGGTGGATCACTCACCACTGAAGCAGGAGTAAGTTTCAGCTTGCAGAATACCAGCACATAAGACAGCCCCAGACTTTTAAGAAGTTTTTCATGGGTTAGAAAGTCAACTTATACACCAGAAAATACGGTAATTGCATGAAGAAACACAATGGTCTAAATCAGGGGTCTCAAACTCAATTTACCTAGGGGCCGCAGGAGGCAAAGTCAGGGTGAGGCAGGGCCGCATAAGGGATTTCACAAAAAAAAAAGTCCTCAAAAGTCATTATTAACAGTTTTAATTATTTTTTCTGAACATGAATAGAACATTGAGTGAAGATTATGAACAGTTCTTCTGAACATGGCATCTTTTGCCTATTCCTTGCTGCCAGAGATTTGACAGTGCTTCTCACAAATCTGAACCACATTTGGCTTTAGAGAGGAAGCAGTTGAGACCCTCAGTATGGCTTGAAGATGATCATCATTAAGTCTAGACCTGTACTTTGACTTATTGAAGTTCAATGTGGAGAATAACTTTTCCCACAAATATATGCTCCCAAAAAGGCACATGGTGCACTTGAACATTCGGGAAAGCTCAGGGAAGCTCGGGGGCAATTCTCTCAAAAATTGCCATGCATGTCTGTTTTTTCAGTAATCTCCCTGAACTTGGCTTTGAGATCAGAGTTGCATTGCAGGTCAATGGGCTCCATTTGAAGCATAGGAGGGGCATCTTGCACATCAAAGAAAAAGGGATCCACAAAAATTTGGAAAGTGGCTCTGTGCTTTTTGAAGTCTGCAAATCTGTGATCAAATTCCTTCTCTAGCTTAAAAATAGCATCAACATATTTCTCATCACTGAATGGTATGCCTGAATCCACAGATTCCTTGCATGCCCGGAAATGGCAAAGTTGTGTCTGAGAGAGCTGGGATTTCCATAGCACAAGTTTTGTGGAGAATGCTCTCACGTTGTCATAGGCAGCACTGATAAGCTGCCCCAGGCCTTGTAACATCTTGTTTAGTACATTCAGCTTATGTGTGATGTCAACAAGAAAAGCTAGGTCCATGAGCCATTTGTGATCACTCAACTCAGAAACAGCATTCCCATCCTTCTCCATGAAGGCTTTCACTTCTTCTCTCAACTCAAAAAATCTTTTCAGGACATTTCCCCTGCTGAGCCAATGTACCTTGGTGAAATAGAGCACATCTCCATATTCTGACTCCATTTCCCCTAAAAAGTCATGGAACCTCCTTGTGCTTTCAGCCCCTGGATCTGATTTGGTTGATGCATTTCACAACATCAGACATCACATTGTTACACAGCAGGCATTTACTGCAAAGGGCCTGCTGATGGGTAATGCAGTAAAGAGCAATGGCCTTCTCTACACCCTCCTCTTTGAGTTTTTTTTTTTTTGAACAAGTGCCACCAGTCCATTTTTCCTCCCTGTCATCGATGGTGCTCTATCGGTTATTATTCCAACAAACCTCTTCCATGGCAAACCTGCATTCTCAATGGCATCACACAGATGCTGAAATATCTCATTAGCAGTGGTCTGGCCATGCATTGGATTATTGTCAGCAGCTCCTCTGTCGATTCAAAATTGCAAGCAACACCACGGACATAAATTGTGAGCTGTGCAGTGTCTCTTATAACTGTGCCCTCGTCAAGAGCAACTAAGTATGCATCAAAACATTTGGCTTTTTCACACAGTTGATGATAAATGTCACTTGACATGTCAGAAATGCGCTCTGCCACAGAGTTGGCAGAAAAGCTGATTTTGCTAAACTGACCTTTCTTTTCCAGACAGATAATACTTGCAGCCTGTAACATGTATTTTTTTTAACAAATTCTCCTTCTGTGAATGGTTTCCCTGCCTTAGCAATCATCTCACTAACCATGTAACATTCTCTTTGGTTGCTTTCTTGAAGAAATCTTGTTGCCTCATTAGACATGCTTTAAGACTGGCAACCCGCGTGGCTCTCTCATTTCCTTGATATTTTGCACATTCCTCAGCATGTTTAGTTGAATAATGGCATTTCAAGTTGTAGTCCTTGTGCACTGCAACTTTCTCTGAGCAAATAAGACATGTGGGGATCCCCCTGTGCTCAACAAAGAAATACTGCATCTCCCACTTTTCCTGAAATTGTCTGTGCTCGTCATCAATCTTTCTCTTCACTGCAGGCTTTGATGAAGTCATGATGAAGGTATGACAAAATCTAATTCTGTAATAAACTTCTCTCCCTTCTTTCCCTTCTCTTCCTAGGCCTCTGATAATGCAAGAGACAGCGGGCAGGAGGAGCGGAAATGACGTCTGCACTAGGCACAAGTATTCACAATTATTCACTTACCGAATGTTCACAATAAAAAATCGCATTGAGAAGAAAAAAATAGCAAAATCACATTAAACATTTGCATACCCTGAAGAGAACTGCTCAGAGTATGCGAATGTTTAATGCGATTTTTTCTTACAAATGCAATTTTTATTGCAATTTTTCGGTAAGCAAATAATTGCGAATACTGCAATATTTGAAGGCTGGCCACAGGCCACAAAATGTTGTACGGAGGGCTGCAAATGGCCGTGGGCAGCGAGTTTGAGAACCCTGGTCTAAATGGTTGTTGTCACGAGCACTGCTGGCCCCACAGTACAGGGAGGAGAAGGGAAGAAACTGAGTGGAAGAAGAGAAACACAAAAGTTTATATTCTCTTCTATACTTCAAAGAGACCTGCAGCAATGAATATAGCTATTTAGATTTAGCAGGTGTCCAATCAACTGCTCTTTATAGAGGTCAATAATAATGTTCTAATGCTTTTATTCACAAAAACAGTTGCAGAATGCATTTGGGAGACATGATTTCCTGCTACAGTGCACACAATAAGAAATTTTTAGTGTCTCGGTTTTAATATGTCTATAATAACTCTTTAAAGTTTTTGTTCATAATGATTCTAAGAGATACAGGTTGGTGTTGGAAGCTATAAAACTTAGAGAGCAAAATGGAGTCTCTGATGCCTGAGAAACCAAAGGCCTGTGTACATGACAGGCGGCCACTGTGGCACTTCCCCCATGGACCCAAAGGAAAGAACAGCCACATAGTTCAGTTAGCAAAGGTCACAAGATGTTCCAGTAAATAGCCCAATTTGCTAAGATAAGATCACACATCCTGTTAAGCTACCATTGTGAAAGAATGTTTGTGCGATATAAGGGTATGTTGTAAAACTGGAAAGTCCATCCTGCATGACCCCCCTACTTTTCTATAGATACCATGGAAAAATACTGAAATTTACTTTTTCATTCTGTAATACTATATAAGCATACTTGTACTCCAATAAATTCGGCTCTTGATCAGAGATTTTTGTCTTGAGCCCATTTCTTTCCCAGCCTCTTCTTTTCAGGTCAGATCCCGCTCGTGACCCACGAATTACTTTGTGATCCTCATTCCACCCTGCGGGCAGGGTCCTGGGGTCGCAGGTTGGTACCCTAGTTTTGCAAAGCAGTGCTATATTATATTAGACTCAAAATACGTTGCTCATTAAGATAATACTTATTCTAATCTATTCATTTTCCATTTGATTATCCCTGCTAATCTGATCTAATATGTATGTCCATAGATAACATTGGAATAGGCAACTGCATGCCATAGACTTTTGCTACAGTGCTCATTCATTGAGTATATTATTGCAATTTATTTCAATTTAAGCTAGTTTACTATTATATCATATTGTCCATAATTTCGGTTTGCTTTCAGGAAAGGAACCTGGATGCTCAAGATCCATTAGACGATACTTCATGGTGTAGATTCCTTTTACAGTGCTCATTACCATATTACTTAGTATTCTAGACTTGAAAATTATTATTGTTTTAAGAATGCTCTGTGCACAATCTAACCAAGAAAGCCTTTCTTCAGTAGTTTACCCTCAACAATGATGATTTATTTGCCTAGGAAATGGAAAACCTCTCCATCTGACTTGTCAGCTTTATATCTTTTAAGCATTCTAACCCGTTGCACCTGGGTCAGTTTTCCAATTGAAACCAATGGATCGATCTTCATTGTCTATCTATGTATGTGTGTGAGTATATGTGCTGGCCACCTATGTCTAATGCCCAGCTGTAATGTACATTATGCCTGTCTATGTTGTATGTAGTCCAATCTGGTATATATAGCTTTTCCTTCCCCGACCTTCTTACCACTTTACAAATCCTTTTCTATCCTTTCACTCTCTCACCCTGATCTATTATTTTTGCCTATTTAACCCTTTTTACCCTCAGTTCTTAACTCCTCAAACTCCAAAAAAATAAATAAATAAAAAAATAAAAATAAAATAAAAGATTATGAGTTGAAAGGGAGGCTTTTAGTCAATGATCTACACTTTAGCAGAGTAATATTGGCATTTTAGTGCTGGTTGTAGAGTGGAAACATTATTCCCTAAGACAGAACCTTGTCAAACAGCTTTGTAAACTAATATGCATCAAACAAATTAAAACTACAAAAGCAATTCTTTGACTGCCAAAAAAAGAACTCCTTTTGAGTAAAAACTGAGATTCAAACTCTTTTTTTTGTTTGTTTTGTTTTGTTGGGGGGGCACACCCGTTTGATGCTCAGGGGTTACTCCTGGCTATGTGCTCAGAAATTGCCCCTGGCTTGGGGAGACCATATGAGATGCCGGGGGATCGAACCATGGTCCTTTCCTTGGCTAGCGCTTGCAAGGCAGACACCTTACCTCTAGTGCCACCTCTCTGGCCCGAAACCGGTCAAAGATTTTTTTTTTTTTTGGTTTTTGGGCCCCACCCGGCTTTCTCAGGGATTACTCCTGGCTGTCTGCTCAGAAATAGCTCCTGGCAGGCACGGGGGACCATATGGGACACCAGAATTCGAACCAACCACCTTTGGTCCTGGATCAGCTGCTTGCAAGGCAAACGCTACTGTGTTATCTCTCCGGGCGAGATTCAAACTCTTAACCATTGTTCATATTTCAAGAATACAGTCTCAGTGATTTGTATATTGAACATAAAACATACAGTCCGTGTAAGAAGTTTATTACAATCTTCATCCATCTGTATCTTACTTGAAGAGTATGCAGATGCAGTAAAAAATTTAGCCAAAGAACACAAACATTATCTAGATTTTCTCCATAGGGAGATAATTCCAAGAAAAACTGTCAACTAGGAAAATACTCAGGAGATAGTTACTGGATGAAAATATGTAGTCAGTCCCTCGAGTGACAAAAGAACAGCTGTATTTTACTTCACTTTGGGTCCAATGCAGTTGCTTAATACTAATCTCCCAATTTTTAATTCAAAACATTATAGTCTTTATGAAGTTATCAATAATAAAACTCACCCATAAGTTAGTCCTTCACTCTGTAGATACAACTTAAAAAAATAGTATCTTGGAATGCTTTGGAATTTAGACCAAGTAAAAGAAGTAAAGAACAATTTTTTTTTTTTTTTTGCTTTTGGGGACATATTCGGCAGTGTGCAGGGGTTACTCATGGCTCTGTGCTCAGAAATTGCTCCTGGAAGGCTTGGGGAGAAATATATGGGATGCTGGGAATCGATCCTGGGTCCATCCTGGGTTGGTGGCATGCAAGGCAAATGCCCTACCGATGTGCAAATTTCCCAATAAAAACAATTTTTACTAAATTACACTTTTTATTTTCACAGTTTTAAGTGGAAAAGAAGATAATTAAAACATATGCAATGATAGTTGCATATCACAGACCTCTATTTTTAATCAAGAAAAGTAAAAACAGAAACCACATTATACTTGCATTTCATAAATTACTATCCATTTGCCTGTATGGAATATATCAATAGTATGAGGGCCAGAGTAGAGTGGTGGTGCAGGTCATAAGGCATCTGTCTTGCGCACACTAGCCTAGGACAGACAGCAGTTCAATCCCCCATTGTCCCAAATGGTCCCTCCAGCTAAGAGCAATTTCTGAGCACATAGCCAGGAGTAACTCCTGAGTGTCACTTGGTGTGGCCCAAATACTAAAAAAAATTAAGAACATATCAATAATATGAAATAATATATTCAAAGGAAAGCATCTCCTTTTAGATAGTGCAAATGAATAGAGGGAGGAAAAATAAGATATAATTTTTAAAAATTGGAAAACAAGCTGAAATGATAGAAGATAGAATAGGGTATTTAATTTGCACACAGCACATCTGGGGTTATTACCTGGCCAGACAGCCTCCCAAGTAAGCCCTGCACACTGTGTGGTATTACTCAAAAGGGAAAACATAAAAGTGATAGTTTTTCTTCTCTTTTCTCTTAAATGTTGGTTGAGTAGATTCACATGTTTAGTTTTCCCAAAACTTAAATTTGTTTTTCCTCTAAATGAAAAAAATTTTAAGTTTCTAATAGGGTAGACTATTAAGAGCCTTATATATAAAAAGTGATTTTATTTTGAGGTTGAATGATAACAGTCTGTATTTTCTCAAGTTACTCCAAGCACATATGTTTCAACACCAGAATTAAATTAAAAGTTCTTGAAATGACATTTTCTTCCAAAGGAGACAGTCTCTGTTCTGCTCCTGGGGTTCAGCTCACCAAACCCTGCCTGTTCTATGTTACATGCAGCTTTTCCTGGCCACTGTGAGGTTCAGAGGTCCTGTCTCTCTTTAACACTTGTGAAGCACCTGGTTTTCCCAAGAGTCTTTAGGTCTCTGAGTCCCAATGGGCAAAGGAAGGGACAGGCAGTGGGATAGGAATTTAACACTCTATTGAGTCACATACCTTCTCTCATCTAGGCATTCTGTCACAATTCCTCACAGCAAGTCTCTCTGATATCTGTGGCTTTGGCAGCAAGCTTCTCCTTCTCTTAGTACAGTTCTGCTGTTCTACTCTCAGTGAGGGTTTGTATGCAGAAGGGGGTGTAAAGTGGGAACAGAAAGCCAATCGCTTTCAAGGCTCCCCCACAGCTCTCACACATAACCCTTGCTCTGGCTCAGCCTCTGTTCCTCTGTCCCTCTCTCCTTTAGGCACTACACAATTATTCAAAAATTTTCAAAGTTTCACTGTGTTCTCTGGGGCCATTCCCAAGGTCCCACTCTTGTTTTACATAATACAGAGTGTTTTCTTAATTTTTCACAGATACAAAGTTATTTGCAATTGAGTATTAGTCATGCAATTTACAGAACCCTTCACCAGTGCACATTTTTCACCACCAATGTCCCCAGTTACCTTCCCACCTGCCTGTCTATGAGCAGGCATCCCTCCACCCTCTTCTCTCTTTCACTTCCTTTGTTTCTTCCCTTTTAGACACTGGTTGGCAGTACTTTTAGTGAAGGGTATCATGCCTATCTTCTTTCCGCACCCAATTCTTGTCCAGAGTGATCATTTTCAACTATTGTCATAGTGGTCCCTTCTCTGCCCTAACAGCATGTTCACATTATTTATGGGAAGCTTCATGACATGGTCAACAGATCCTTGTCTCTATTGTCTCTGGATATTATTACCACTCTATTTTTTTTTTAATATCCCACAGGTAAATGCAATCATTCTATGCCTATCCCTATCCCTCAGCTTCTTTTCACTCAACATAATCTCCATACCCATTCATGTATAAGCAAACTTCATGACTTTATTTTTTCCAGAGAACTGTATAGTATTCCATTGTGTAAATGTATCACAGTTTCTTTATCCACTCCTCTGTTCCAGGCACTTGGGTTGTTTCCAGATTCTGGCCATTGTGAATAATGTTGCAATGAACATAGAAATGTAGAGGGCTTTTCATCTTTCTGTTTTTGAGCTCCTTGGGCTTTGCTGGGTCATATGGAAGTTCAATTTCTAGGGTTTTTTGTTTTTTGTTTTTTTAGGAATATCCATATTGTTTTCCAAAAAGACTGGAAGATCTCACTCTTTTGCCTAAACTGAGATTTCATTCCCGTTCCTAAAACATACATGAAGCCCTTTCAAGCCTAACTGTCCTTAGTAAAGAATAATAATATATTACATCTACCAAAATCACCAGAATTTCACATAAAATCGATATATAAAGCCAGTAACTCTGCAATTCCTTAAGAAAATATGGAATTTCCACTTCTTGGCACCTACCTCAAAGCTACAGAACTCTATTTAAAAATTACATTTGTAATCTTATGTTTATTGCAGTACTATCCACAATAGCCAAAATCTGTCAAAAACTCAAGAGTACAACAACAGATGTCTGGATAAAGAATCTATGGTACATATACACAATGGAATACCACTCGCTGTAAAAAAAATAATAAAGACAAAATCATGTAATTTGCTGAATGATCTAAAGAATTTCATGCTGAATGAAGTTAATCATGTTGAGTCTGGAAAAGAGGTAACCTTTGGTTTTGGGGTGTAACCTTTTAACTTTAACTTTTGTGTTTTTCTGACTTGAAAATATTATTTTATTTTTATATTAGTTTTTTCCTAACTTCCCACGGTCCTTGATAGCCCTCACAGCCGGGCAGATTCCCCAAACCTAAGGTAGTCTGGCCCCTGAAGATAAGGAGAACCTAGGCACACTTGACAAATATTTTCTTGACAGAAAATTTAAACTTATACAATCTATGTAACCTGTGGGATTGTAACTTTAGTCATAGGCTGCAATTTCAAGGTAAGAAAGACTAGACCCAAGGAGACAGCTGATTTCTGGAACCAGGCTGTAAATCACTAAGAACATTCCAAGGAATGCGAGAACATCTTGTTCTTCATCAGACACCTTGATCCCTCAGAGGAGATCTCCACAGAAGACAGATATCCCTTGAAGATTAGAGAGGAATAATTGCACACAGTCACTAAAAAGGAATAACACACAGACGAGATTAATAGGTATAGAATAAGGGTAAAATCTAGTTTAGTGCTATTCTCACTTCTGTCCCTGGCTTGCTTGATATAATGAACAAGGCTCCCTTCCCCTAATAGCTCCGGTCACTATGCTGTCAAGAGAATGGGTTCTCCACCCTGTGGATTGGGAGACTATCTGAAGAGTTCAACCCGTATCTCTGCATATCATCAGTCTGGGAGTTGGGGTAAAATGATATCATTAAGGGGCTTAGCAGATGGGTTCTCCACCCTGTAGATTAGGCGACCACCTGAAGGTTCCAACCTGTATCTCTGCATTCCATCAGTCTAGGAGTTGGGGTAAATGATGTCATGGAGGGGCTGAACAAACAGAAAATTGGGCCTTTTCTGTAAAAAAAAAATCATTGAATGATTCAAACTATATAAACCTATGAAACATTTTGACCTGTATGCTCATTATCATATAAGTTCCCTTAAATGTTTATAAGTTTGTATACTCAGGGTCTCACTACAGACCGAAATTCCTGCTGCAACAGGTGGACTGTGAGTGGGCCCAGGACGTCCTGTGATTGAAATAAACCTACGTGTGATTGCATCCTCCAAGGTTTGTGTCTCCTCAATTGAGCTGTGGGCTTCCCTCGGACCTTGGGCATCCCTGATCCCTGATCCTCCCGGGCTCAGGCATCTCCAACCCAGGACCCCAACCCGGGTCCAGGCCAGTTTTGGTCAGCTTTAACAGTCAGAAAGAGGACAGAAAAAAGGAATGATCTCTCCCTTATGCTGGATAAAAAAAAAAATAGGGTTATAAACAAATGTCCAAAATCAAGAGATACTGAGAACTGGTCTTCCTTGGGAAGGGATAAAGAGGGATGGAGTGAGACTGGGCTAATGATAGAGGGAAGCAAGCATTCTAGTGGAGGTGTTATACTGAATGTATTGTTTTTAATTTTAAAGAAATTAAGTAACATTTTAAAATGAAGGAATTGAAAGCATACTTTCAAATACAAGAAATAATTGTAAGTTCTTTTGCATGACTAGACTTTTCAGATTAGACATGCTTTTAGTTGTTTCTTCTTGAGAAATAACTGTTCAATACTAGCCTTTGGAGGGGGCTGGATGGTGATGGATGGATGGAGGGGTCTTTCTCTTCCAGCCCAGGTCACATGTCTCCAACCCTCTCCCACCAGCAGGTCTGCAGCTTCAGGGTAGTGGCAGGGAGAAAACTCACAGGCAGGCTTCAGGAGATATCAGCTTTATTCAAGGCCCTAGCCAACAGATGTGGCTTCTCTCATACCATCCTCTGCTATTAGGGGCAGGAGGAGAGATTTGGGGGGATGAATTGGACAAGAAGGATGGAGGAGAAGCATCAGGAGGAGAGATGGCTGAAAGACAAGGTATAATGCAGGGATGAATAAGGATCCAGCGTAAAAGGTTATGATAGGCCACTCATTTTGGCTAGGGCCATGAATAAAGCTGATGTCTCTTGGAACCTGACTGCCTGTGATTTTTTTCTCTGCCGCTATCCTGAACCTGCAGACTCGCTGGCTGAAGGGGATTGGAGACACATGGCCTGGGTCAGCAGAGAAAGGCCTCATCCCTCCATCACCATCAATCTCATCATCCAGCCCCCTCCAAGGGCTGTTTAATTCAACATAATGACGCTCGAACTGTGATCTGAATCCTGGACCAAGACATCATGGTGAGATTCCTGTTTTTTGTGTTTGATTTTGGCTCTTTTCAGCTGGAGTGAGTCCAAAACTTTGGGCAACCACGTGGAACCATTTTCAAAGATGGCCGAGACACCTTCTGGAGGCAGAAGTGCCAGTGAAACAGGAGGGGTGGAAGCTTGGATCACCTCCATTAGAGGCCCAGGACTGAGACTTTGCTGCAAAAAGTCCTTTTTCCAAAGACCTCAGCCTCCTAAGAGATTGATGGAGAGCTCTAATTGGAAAAGGACCAGGAAGAAAAAAAATCTTCTCTAAAAGGACTGATTTCCTGAGTATGACCTTTAGCCTGAACATGGACTTGGACTTTTGAAGTTCCGGACTCTCAGCTTTAACCACTTTGAACTCTGGACACCCAGACACACCCAGCAGAGAAGCTGCAGCTGAAAAGCTTGCAGTGGTGGCAGCACGGGCGGTGGATCACTCTCAGCAGAAAGCACCGGACTGCAGGTGCACAGGGCTCTTGCCCGGACTGCCTTCAGGGGTCTGGGACTCCATGAAAGTGAAGCCATGTGGTGAGCGGCCTGGGAGAAGCTCAGTGTCTGGACTTTTAGGTGAAGGGATAAAATGGAAAGTCCACAGACTTTTCACATTTGGACAATTAGGCGGTGGTATAAAAACTTTTAAAAAAGGAGATAACAGTGAAGCCCAACTGAAAAATCTGATTTTAAACCACCTGGATCTAACTTTGTGTCAGGTGTATCTCTTAATCTAAGTAATTTTCTTGCTGATTTCAACGTACTTTATAGTTGTCCCAATTGTACAATGTTTTACGGTCTATTTGGATGTAGTAGCCTGTTTTCAAAATGGATGTTCTGTATAAAAGTTCTTGTACTTGTGTTTAGGGAAAGGTTAATAGGAACAAAGTTCCAGGTTAAATAGCATAAAGAAGTATAAGAACAAGAAAGTTCCAGAAAAAAAAAATGCTGGTTAAATAGCATTAAGAAGAATAGGAACAAGGAAGTTCCAGGTTTATGCTTGGTTAAATAGCATTAAGAAAAATTTAAGTTACAAGTGTATTTTGCAGAAAAGTTATGTTTTTGGAAAAGGCTGATATGTAAATTTTACACTTTAAACTTTGTTGCTATGGGAATATTACTCGCCTTTGGCTAAAGGCAGAAGCCAGGAAAACAAAACATAACCTATGCTCTTTTGCTTTATTTGTTTTAAGAAAGGGGCAGAATGTTAGCCTCTCCCCCATTCTTTCTGTGTAACTTACCTGCTAATACGACCTGCCCATTTCTGGGAGGGGTCTTTGGTGGGTAACAAAGACTTTGCCTCAGGGGCAGAAGAGAGATTTGGAGGATTTTGGAGGGAGATTCAGCAAGAGAGATGAAAAAGCAGGGCAAGCTGAAGAGCATGCTTAAATAGGTTTAAGATTATAGGCCACACATGTGGTGGCTAGGGCCTTGAATAAAGCTGATGTCTCTTGAAATCTGACTGCCTATGAGTTTTCTTCCCGCTGGTATCCTGAACCTGCAGACCTGCCAGCTGGAGGGGTTGCAGACACATGGCCCGGGCTGGAGGAGAAAGGTTTCGCCCTCCATCACCATCCACCACCATCCAGCCCCAGCCAAGGAGCTGTTTTATTCAACAATAACTGTAGCTTTTCTAAGGTCTTTGCACAAGAGGGATTTAGGTAGAAGCCTGGCTGGGGGAGTCACTAGGTTAAATTGAGGAGGTCACTCTGGTAGAGGTATGTTAATGAAATGTATGCATAAGTGTAGGGTACCTATCTGAGACCCACCCATTTCTGGGAGGGGTCTTGGGAACCGGATATTAGGTGTGACCTTACCTGCAAGACCCGGCCCATTCCTGGGAGGGGTCTTGGAAAAGTTAGATAAGCCTTGGACAGAGGGGATTCGGCCCTTTTGGCCCTGCTGAGCTCGCTGGCTTTGGGGTCTCTGTTTCTGGTCTTGGACCAGGATGGAGGCCAAAGGGAAGATGGCTGAAAGGGTTTAGACACAGGGTAGCCTAGAATGGCTGAATGCTTAAAAGGTTATGAGATAGGCCACACACATGTGGTGAATAGGGCATGTATAAAGTTAATGCTTCCTGATGCCTGTCTCTGGATAAGTCTGATTTCCGCCTTTCACCTGGGCCTGGGACCCGCCGGCTAGATGGGGTTGCAGAGCCACGTGGCCTGGAATGCCATCCACCACCATCCAGCCCCATCCTTAATTATTTGATACTACACATAAGATCCTATCATGAACAGAATTGTAAATCACAGTACTTAAAATGTAAAAAATATTTTTTAAATAAAAATAAAGGGAGCTTGAGTCCCCTTTGCTTTTGTTTTCCACAAATAAAACTGGGTGTTCTCTTTGGGGTTGGGAGAGCCTGAAGGTTCAGGAGCCTTTTCTGACTCAGCAGCATCTGTCCTTTCCTCAGACTCTTGTTCTCCCATCTTGGAGACGGGAGAGTCAGAAGTCTTAACTAATTCATTCAGAGTCTTCCAAAGCTACTGTGTATATTTGGCACTCTTTCTGTTTCTCTTAATCTCACTACTTTTGCAATGTAAGCTTAAGTAAAACTTCTTTGTTTTTTTTTTTTCTAACCTGTTTTCCTGAGCTATTAAACTCATACTAGCATAATTGGCCTGGACCAAAGATGGTGTGGAGAAGAAATGAAATTTTATTGTGAAGGTGTATTTAGTGAAAAATTAAAATCCTTTGTGAAGAAGAAGAATTATAGCAAGATTCCTACTAAGGAGTGAGAACATGAAATTAAATATAAGAAAACCCTGAATATGTCTAACAAGTATCTATTTAAAGGACAGGGCTTATACCATTTTTTTTTAATTTTCCCTGTTCTACCAAAAAAATTGAGAATCATCTTAAGTTTATAATTGAAAGTTACAAGATCAGAGCAATAATGCAAAGGTTATGGCCCTTGTCTTGCAAATATCCAACCCTGGTTGGATTCTCAGGACATCTGATCCCCTGAGCATAGAATCAGGAGTAAGACCTGAGCATTGCTGAATGTGATCCAAACAACGCCCCTCCTAAAATTAAAAAAAAAAAAAGCATATTTCTCTTATATCTCTTATTCTCTTTGTAACTTGGATCATTTAGCAAATGCAATGACTGTCGATATTTAGCAAAGGCAAACTCTCCTTGTCTCTTGGAGCTGAACAGAATTAAACATGTGTTGCACAAAAGAGAAGGTCAACTGCACATTCTCTTCATACCTGAGAAGACCCTACTGGACAGCTACATCAGATCTAAAGTGAGCAGAAGTCTACTGCATAGCTGTCACAGTGCAGAAGAACACAGCATGAAGCAGCATGACTGGCAGCTAAAGGACTTGTTTAAGAACCTCCTCTCACAATAGTTGGAGGCTGCTTATTGAGAATTTTTTTAAAGGTCTTTTTGAGGGAATTTTTCTGCAGACAGATAAATAAGGGTAAGTTTGTACAGGTAGAACTTGCATGGTCTTTTCAGCATTTTTCTTCACTTCCTTGACAACTTCAATTGCTTGTGGATGTCTATTTTTTTTCCTTGAATCAAAGTTTAATGCTTGATTTCCTGTGATCTCAAAACACGTAACTTCTTTCACAGGGAGAAAATAGGGAGTAAGCAATTTGATGGCCATTTTGGCATGGAGAGTTTAGATTTCCTAACAAAAGCAAAATCACCCAGTGTAACACATAAATTGAAAAGATTTACACAATAAATAAAACCATAAATAAATTAAAGAAAGCCTACTAATATTTCCCTATCGTATATACAACTGAGAAGAATAGTGGGAGGGGGAAGAGACTGTAAAATAACAGTGGAGAGATTTTGAAGCACTGGTGGAGAGATTGTTTTAGAATCCTTGTAAAAGTGATAATGACTTCAGTAATGTTGTCAACTATACCGCAATAAAAATACATTAGTCAAATTTATTTCAGTAATTCCTACATCTCAGTAGCAGAATAAATTTTAAGTAATATAGTTTTCAAATGGGTCTAGGAACTGAATATATATTTTCCCAAAGAAATATAGAAATAACCACATACAAGGGGCTAGAGTGATAGCACAGTGGTAGAGCATTTGATTGCATGTGGCTGACCCAGGGCCTGGGTTTGATCCTCAGTATCCCATATGGTCCCCCAAGCCTGGAGTGATTTTTGAGCGCATAGCCAGGAGTAAACCCTGAGCATCACCGGGTGTGGCCCAAAAACCAAAACCAAAAACAAACCAAAAAAAAAAAAAATAACCACATCACAATGTGGTTGTTATTTAGCATGTTGTTCAGCATCATTAATACGAATCAAAACCATAACGATATATCACATCAATACTATTAAAATAGTTATCACTAAATAGTTATCATCAGAATCCAGAAAAACAAGTGTTAGTTGGAAAAGCAAAGAAAAAAGGAATCTTCCTTGTTGGTGAAATATAAATTGGTACTATAGATAAGAGCATTAAAATTCCTCAAAAATGTACAAAAGATTTAAAATTAAAATCTCACTATATCATTTGAAGTAAAAGTATATCTCACTCTTGCATGTATTATCATATTATTAACAACATCTAATACATAAAAGCAATCAAAATGTTCAGTATCGGATACATGAATAAAGAATTCCAGTGATATCCAGAGACCAGAAGTCAGAGAAACAGAGGTATTCATCACAATCTATAAACGTTTAGTTATAAAAGACCAAAATCTCTAATATTAACAATATTTTATTGCATACTTAAGAGTTTACTAAGAGGACAAGAAAAATAAAAGATGGTAGGCATGTTTGAAGGTTATAGAAAGTTTTGAAGGTTTACAACATAATAATCATAGTTTTATGAATGCCTATTTTCAATCTCATTAAGTTGTATACATTTACATTATGTAATTGCAACTTTTTGCTGTCTTTTTACCCTTTTTATTTTTAATATTCTATAAATTTGTATTGATTCACAAAGAACAGTTACAAAATTGTTAATGGTTGAGTTTCAGTCATACAATGTTTTATATGTCTTTCATACCTCTATAAAGTACTTAAATATAAATAAAATTATAAAATACAAATGCACAAAAATATGGATCATTTTGAAGATTTATGTTATAAGTTGAGAAAATCTTTAATTTTAAGTATATTTTAATAAAATCCTGCTTATTCAATATTGATAAAACTATCTATTTGAAAATATGGTACAATATGTAATAACATTGTATAAGCACAAAAGAGTATTTCATCATCTTGCTTAACTAATCCTGGATTCTGAGAACAAATCATATCCACTTTCAAATTTTCAGTAATCTGCAGAAGATCACTTTGAATTTGTCATAAAATCTGAAGTATCATATAAATAGGGAACACTGGAATTAGATTATTCTTATTTAAAGTCTTGTTTACATTGAAAGATGATTTAATCTCTCTTTTCCTATATGAAAATAGGGGCAAGATTAAATAAAAAACAACATAGAGGCAAAATTTATAGAGTCAAAAGAAAGATTTGGGTAGATAATATAATAGATCAAGATAAATAATAGAAATAATAATAAAAATTAAAAATAGGGCCTGGAGAAATAGCACAGCAGCGTTTGCCTTGCAAGCAGCCCATCCAGGACCAAAGGTGGTTGGTTCGAATCCCGGTGTCCCATATGGTCCCCCGTGCCTGCCAGGAGCTATTTCTGAGCAGACAGCCAGGAGTAACCCCTGAGCACCGCCGGGTGTGGCCCAAAACCAAATAATAAAAAAATAAAAAAATAAAAAATAGTTTTTGCCATATTGTAGAAATATAAATAGTAGCTTCTTTAAGAACTATTTAGTTGCAACTTTTCTGCTATGTGTTTTTTGTTTTATTTTGTTTTGGTTTGGTTTTGTTTTGTTTTGGGGCCACACACAGTGATGCTCAGGAGTTACTCCTGGCTCTGCACTCAGAAATTGCTCCTGGCTTGGGGAACCATATGGGATACCGGGGATTGGAAACACCTACTGCCCTGAATTGGCTGTATCCAAGGCAAACACCCTACCACTGTGCTATTGCTTCAGCCCCTACCATGTGTTTTTTTTTATTAAAATATATATGTGTTGAATTTTATCTTATTTAAAAATTGAACTATCCAGGCCAAGAGTCACTTATTTGAGGATGGAGTCTCACCAGCAGTGCTCAGGGTTTACTCCTAGCTCTGTATTCAGGGATCATTCCTGGCAGTCTTCAGGGGACCATGTGTGGTGCCAGGATAAAAATCTGATCAGCCATGGGCAAGGCAAGCACCCTAACTGCTTTGTTTGGCCCCATGAGTCATTAGGTTTATACTTTTCTTTTACTTTGTTTTTTAGCTTTGGGAGCACACCTGGCTATGCTCAGGGTTAACTCCTGGCTCTAAACTCAGGAATCACTCCTGAAAATGCTCAGGGGTCTATATGGGATGCCTGGGGTAGAACCCAGCTTGGCCACTGCAAGGCAAATGACCTTCATACACACTACACTATCTCTCTGGTCCAATTATGTGCATTTTTTCCCTCTCTACCTGGATCTCTTGTCTTTTATTACCTAAGATAAGCTTGAAGCAATATAGAAGCACTCAATTTAATATTGTTTGTTGAAGCTGCTTTCAGTCGAGAGCTCTCAATTCTCCTGCAATGTAGCTCAGCCCAGCTATGACCAGTAAAACAATTCTCCAGTGTATGGCTCAGCTGTGTTTGAGTGACAGGGACCACACCCAGTGGTATTCAAGGATCTCCAGAATTACACCCAGAGGTACTCAGGCCAATGGGCTGCCTGGGATCTAACTTAGAGCCTCACACACGCTAGGCACTTGTTCTATGACTTACGCTCTTCAGCCCCACCATTTATTTGATTTGATTTGATTTTGGGTGCATAGCAGAGAATTACAGACATTGAACGTAGGAGTTCTTGTCCAAAGAATTTATTACAACCTTTTAAACTGCCTCCCAGCATATCTGAGATGTGTGGTGAAAAAATGCCCTGAATTTCACCCCCCACAAGAATATCTCAAAAGACTTAATGGGGATGCCTATATTTCCTTTGTATGTTTAATATCTCAATAATAATGCCTCTTAGGGTGTTTGTTCTTTAACATAAAGGTAGCCTTCTCCATCATTTTTTCTTTAATTACTTTTTTAATTTATTTTTATTTATTTCTTCAATTTACGTATATATATATATATATATATATATATATATATATATATATATATATTCTTTAACTTCACCTGTTTCTGTTCTGCTTGATAAGAAAACCTAGAAGAAAAGTCTTGCCTGGGATAAAAGCTCAGGTCAAAATCAGGGCACAGAGATTGTGTAGCCTGTCATTCTTACCTTCAAATGCACCAGCCATCTAATATGACACCATTTGCTTTTGTATAGGCACACTAAAAAAGGGAAAATATTATGCACAGATATAAGATCTTATCTTCTAGGGATAAGAACCCATACTTTTTATAATACAGGGGTGCCTCCCAACTGTGTCAATCTCCATGAGACTGGACAGTGGTCATCTAACCCCAAATTCCAGCTCCCAGACGTAGAACTGATATAGCTCCTTGCAACACCACCAAGAACCAAACGCCCCATGGAAAATTCCTAATACCTCTCTGGCACCAACTTGAGCCAGTTTTGATATAACATACTGACAATGAGGAAACAGCAACAACTTGATCTAAGAGCAGGTTGTCCTATCTCATCACCTAATTGTAAGATGAAATCAGAAGACACGTTCTTTGATCTGTGCAAAAACCAAGAGTGCTAACTGCAGAAGACTGACTTTGACAAACATGACTGAGCAGAACTTATCCTAGGATCAAAAAAAAAAAAAAAAAGATTCTAGCCTAGGCTTCAGCCTAGGACTTGTACAAAAATCAAGATCTCTAATTTCAGAAGTCTGACTTTGACAACTGAGACTGTGTAGAAATTCTGGAACCATAATGAAGGACTCTATCCTAGGCTTCGGCCTACTATCTGAGCAAAAACCAAGACCATTTATTACAGAAGACTGATTACAACAACAGTGATGGAACAAAACTTCTAGAACTGTAAAGAAAGACTCTATCCTAGACTTTGTCCTTTGACATGTGCAAATACCAAGATCTCTAGCTACAGAGGCCTGATTTTATCATCCACAACTGAGCAGAAAGTTTCCAGGCACCATAAAAAGACGTTGGGGTGTGATAATGAGCATGTACTGAGCCAGTAGTTGTTCCCAAGGCAGTGTGCTTCAAGGATGGAGAAACCCTGAGTCCCTTAGGCCAAGGGAATTCCCTTTCTTATTTCCCAAATATTTACTGTGCCTATGCAAAAAAAAAAAAAAGCCACAAAACATTGCCACACCAGCACTTCTTCCTTTGTTTTTCTTTTTCTTTTTTTCTTACTTGTTTTTTCTTTTTTTTTATTTTTCTTTCTTCTTCTTTTTATCTTTTTTCTTTTTATTTCTTTTTAACTCTTGTGGTTATTATTTGGTATTTTGTTGTTGTTGCTGGGTGCTTTTTTTTGGTAGTTACTGTCTTTTATTTCAATTTTTTAATCATTGTTTGTTGGTTTTTTTGAGATGCTCTGTAATATCACAGAAAATATGATGGGAAAATTATATACCACATAATCATGCTCAGTGAACCTAACAGTAACTTAAAGGGCTCAACTAGGACCAAACACCATCAGTAAATCCCAAAACACTGATTTTAGTGACACTATTGAGAGACAAAATTTTGATTAATTCACTTGTCTTTGTGTTGTAACAAGCAATCTGAAGTAAATTTGTCTGTTCCTGCAAGAGGGAAGACTAGGGTTGTGGGTGGAAAACTGGTGGAAGGAAGGTAACATTGCTGATAAAATTAATATTTGAATATTTAATGCCTGAAGCAACTATATTATTAATAATTATGATCAAAATTTAAAGATAAATTTTAGTCAGAGAGATTGCCTTGCATGAAACTAACTCAGCTTCAATCCACAGCATACCATATTGTCCCATAATCCCAGCCAGGAGTAATCCCTGAACACAAGCCAGGAGTAAGTCCTAAGCATCACTACGACCAAAAGCAAAATAAAAAATGTTAATGACAATTTTTTTAGTGCACACTATGTAATTAAATTTTAAACTCTAGAAGCTCTTCATAGTTGGGTTGCAAACATACAAGGTATCAGGGCAAACCCACCACCATGTCAACTTCTTTCCACCAAGGTTCCCAGTGTGTATTCCATGGCACCATGCTGCCCCTAATCTGCCAGCATAATAGGCCCATTTTAAATTTTGATCATTAAAATTAGGGCATCATTATTTCATTGTTGTTGACTTTGGTTTGGATATTTAGTTCTGTCCTTTTTCAACACTACCAATGCATCTGAAACTATTTAAACCCTGGCCCCATTCTTTCATATTTGTGTTTCTCCTTTTCCAGTCAATTTCTTTCTGTAGTTATCCTTCTTCATAGTTTTTACTTCATAGTTTTACAATTTACTGCAACATAATATCTTTTCATTTCATCCATGTTGCAGTAAATTGTATGATTGCATCATTCATTACAACTATAAAGTATTCTGTTGCATAAATGTACCATATCTTCATGTTCCATGATCCACTGATCTGTTGTTGGACATTTAGGTTGATTCCAAGGCTTAGTTATTGTAATGAATGCTGCAATAAATAGTGGTGTGTATACATCCTTTTGGATAAGTGTTTTTCTGTCCTGGGGATAGACAGCCAAAAATGAGATTGCTGGGATGTATTGCAGATTAATTCTTATTTTACTAAGAAACTTCCATACTGTTTTTCATAGAGGTTGAAACAGGCAGCATTCCCACCAGCAATAGATGGGTTCTTTTTTTTACCACATCCTCACCAACACATATTGTTCCCAGTATTTTTTAATATGCGTCATCCTCTTTTTTGGCTTTATTTAAATTCCCTAATGATAAGTGATAAAGGGCATTTTTTTCATGTGTCTATTGGCCATCTGTTGGTCTTCCTGAGACAAATGTCTGTTCATTTCCTCTTTCCATTTTTTTGATGAGATGTTTAGGGTTTTTAGAGTTAACCTTTCTGAGTACATTGTATATTTCAGATATCAACCATTTTCTGATCTGTTGAGTGGAGATATTTCTCCCAGATATTTTCTTCAGTCTTTTAATTTTAGCTCATGTCTCTTTTGCCATATGGAAACTTTTTAGTTTGATGTAGTCCTATTATTCAGATTTGGTTCTATAGTCTTTGCCATTGGCATCTTATTATTAAAGATTTCTTTGAGGTCTAAGTCAGAGTGTTCTACTTACGTTTTCCTCAATAAATGTTGTGAATTCATGTCTGATATCAAGGTTTTTTATTCACTCTGAATTGACTTTTGTGTAAGACGTGAGGTATAAATCTATCTTTAATTTTCTATGCATGGTTATCCAATTGTTCCAATACTTTGTTGAAGAGACTGTATTTATTTCATTTCAAGTTCTTGGCTCCTTTGTCAAAGATTAATTTCCCAGCCTGTCTTTGTTCCAATACCATGCTATTTTGATCACAGCTTTGTAGTATAGCTTCAGGTTAGGTAATGAATGTTTCCCAGTTTCTTGTTTTTCAATATGGATCTGGCTATCCTACGTCTTTTATAATTCCACGTAAACTTTATAATTGATTGTTCTAAATCCCTGAAGAATGTTGTCTGAATTTGAATAGAGAGTTCACTGAATATATATATTTAGGCAAGATGGTCATTTTGATAATATTGATTCTTCCAATCCATAAATATGAAGTATTTTCCCATTTCCTTAGGCCTAGGCCTTCTTCAATTTCTTAAGTGTTTTGAAGTTTTCATAGTATAGGTCTCCCATTTCTCTTGTTAGGTTGTTTCCTAGGTACTTGATGGTTTTGGATACTTTTAAGTAGAATAGACTTTTTGATCTCTTTTTCCTCTGAGTCACTATTTGTATAAAAGAATGCAACTGTCTTCTGTATATTGACTTTGTAACTGGCCACTTTGTTTTATTTGTATGTTGTTTCTAGAAGGTTTTTTGTGGACTCTTTAGTGTCTTTGATGTATATCATGCAAATAGAGATAGTTTGACTTTGTCTTTCCAATTTGGATTTCTTTGATTTCCTTTCCTTGCCTGACTGCTATTGCTAGAATTTCTATTGCTAGAAACCTTCCTCAATATAGTAACAGCTATCTATATAACGATCAGAGCCAACATTATTCTTTTTTATTTATTTATTTTGGTTTGGTTTTGGTTTTGGGCCACACCCTGTGGTATTCCTGGCTCTGCACTCAGAAATTGCTTCTGGCAGGCTCAGGGGATCTTAGGGGATGCCAGGGATAAAACCTGGCTCTGTCCCAGGATGGCAGTATGCAAAGCAAACACTCTACCACTGTAATATCACTCTGATCCCTCAACATTTCTCTTAAAGGAGAAAAACTGAACGCGTTTTCACTGACCTCAGGCTCTAAGCAAGAGTGTCCATTGTCTCCACTCTTATTCAACATAGTCTTAGAAGTTTTAGCAATAGCAACCAGATAAGAGAAGAAAATCAAATAAATATAATAAAAATAATAGTTTTTAAATTGCATTTTATAAAGAAAAGAAATGACTTGTGCTTGGAATTTCTTTGAAACTAAAATTTCATGCTGAAATAATGCAATGTATGGATTTATAAGGTTTGTTTTTAGCTCTTAAACTATCATGAGAAAGACAACTTTTAAAATGGTCTTGGTCTTCAAGCAGCCATCTCAGAATCACTCTGTTCTCAAAAGAAATGTAAACCAAATTGTGAAAAATGATGGGTACATATGCTTCACAGTTGAAAGCTGGCAATCTAAGGGGGGGACGGGGTGGCCCAAGTCTCAACCCAACCAAAGCCATGCCTGCTGTATCCACCACCCACAATTGCCATTTCTTCAATGGACTTGCTTCACCATTCTTCTATAACTCTCTGCAGAGACACCAATCAAACCAAAACTTCAGTTATTCAGGTATTTGGACTGATATCACCAGGACTTTTTTTTTTTGTAGTGAAAGCAGGCACCCACTTTCACCCTTCACCCCCTTCCACACTTTCTCATACTTCTGGAAAACCTGGCAACTGAAACTATGTCCACAAACCACAAACACAATCACCATGTCTGCACTGAGCCAGAAGTATGAAAAAAAATTGCTAACTCTATGTTTAATACTGTTAGCCCCATAGGAACACAACAATTTAGAAGCCAATGTGTATCTAAATCCACCTAATGTTCAGAAACAAATGAAGAATGGTCTACTAGCATTAATAAATAATTAATTAATAAGAGTTTATTAAATCTTCTCACAATGACTTAATGATCTCATTGAAGATACAATGATTTTCACAAAATTTCTTGTTGTACTTCTTTCTTTTCTATTTTCTGTTTTATCTATTTGTTTGTTTATTGGTTTGGGGCTCACACATGCAGCGCTCAGGAGTTACTCCTGGCTCTGTACTCAAAAGTTGTTCCTGGCAGACTCGGGGGACCACATGGGATGCCGGAGATTGAACCTGGGTCTATCCTGGGTAATCTGCACGCCAGTCAATCTCCCTACTGCTATGCTATCACTCTGGCCCTATAGTCTGTGCTACATAAAAAAAAATTTTTGTTTTAAATAACTTTTCTCTCACCTATCCAGAAACAAATATATTACGATCAACTATGTCACTGTGTTACATGGTCTTTAAATAAAATAAACTTAATTTAAAAAATAATTTTAGTCTCTGTTCTTTATGCCAAGGCAATCTTGATTGCCCTGTGAATTCTAATTCTGATACACTATTAAGAACTGACCCTCAAATGTGTTCAACTTTGCACCAAAACCAATTAGCACCAGGTGTTATCAACATTTTATAAATCAAATCCAAATGTACTCATGTTGAAATTTTCTGAAAACTTCTCAAAAAAGTACTGACATAAAAAGATACTTAAGTGAGTTGATGATATGAATTTTTAAAAATTTTCTGGATTAGGGGCCAAAACAGTGGTGCAAGCAGTAGGGCATTTGCCTAGCATGCACTAACCTTTGATGGACCACGGTTTGATCCCTGGTGTCCCATATGGTCTCCCAAGCCAGGACTGATTTCTGAGCGCATAGCCAGGAATAACCCCTGAGCATCACTGGGTGTGGCCCAAACACCAAAAAAAAAAAAATCTGGATTATAGTTATTTTCCCTTTTAAAATACTTCAGATTTTTATTAGGTTCATAACAGATAATAAATTTTAATATCATACATTTTTTACAAAGCCCAAGAGCAACAAGGAAATCAAATGAAATTACCTTTTGTCCTATAACCACTCCATAACTAGAAGACAGAAAATATCACAAATTTCTTCAATCTCCACATTAACTAAGGAATTCGATCTCAAAGATTCATAGAATTTGTTCTGGATTACCTCAATGAGCTATGATCACAGAAATTACAGGACCTAGAAGTCAATGCAGAGGGTTGGAAACTAAGATGTAGCATAAGTGATACCAACAAGGGCACAATCAATGGAGTCCTTCCCTTTAGTTCCAAGATCTGTTAGATCAGACCAATAGCAATTTCAGGAGGAAGGATGTAGAACAGAAAGTGTTCAAGCATGGATAAGACTAGAGAAAAGCATACTTGAAATGATATCATTTCTAAAAGAAAAAGCACTGAAAAATAAGGAGAAATAACCTCTCCCCATATTTCCTTTCTGTCCCCAAATAGATCAAGTTACCACTTGGGGCTCGAGAGATAATACAGCATATAAGGTGTTTTCCTTGCATGTAGTTAACCTGGGTTCAATTCCAGCACCCCCTACAATCCCCCCAAGATCCCCAGATGTGATCCCTAAATACAGTGCCAGAAGTAAGCCTGGGTACTTTGGAGTGTGGTCCAAAAACAAAAACAAAACCTATATTAAAAACTGTCATTTTTTAACAGATATAACTGCTCTACTTTTATAAAGTATCATTAATACCTACTGGTTTTTTTTTTATTAACTCTAGAGATCTATCCCAAAGATGGAGATATAGTATCTAATCCTTCCTTAGCCATTATTAACTGGGTGGCCTCAGGCCTTAGCTTCCTCGTTTGCCTGCCAAGTATAAATATCAATATCTTATCTTCGAGAGCCAGGTGGTTGTGCCAGGTCACTTACCAAGTGTTTGCTCATTTTGAACTCTAAAACTCTTTGATTTCTGGATTCCCTATGATCCTAAAAATTCTATTTTCTGACTACCTTAAACTGGTTAGCCAATTTAGATGGGCACATACATGATGTTTATGGTGGTGGGATACTGGAGTTAGTCGGTTTCATTTATAATCTTTTCTTAGTCTCTTGGTTAGAATTTTGTGCAAATGATAAATCCAACTGATTCCATGTTTTTGCTCTCTAGGTCTCGAGCTTTCCTGGAAGGACTGTTCTATAAAAGCTAATTTTGTCACTAAGAATAAGAGTAAGTGGCTGTAATTACTATATTTATGGTTTCTACTCTAAATTTCCCATATACGTAGGTTTAACATAAAAGCAGTAAGAAAATCTTTTATTTAAACTGCTGTATTTTAATAGTGATTTAATTGAACTAAAATGAAATTCTGTAGCATAAATAAGCCAAAAGAAATACATGTTCCATGGGGCTGGAGCAGTGGCACAAGCAGTAAGGCATCTGCCTTGCCTGTGCTAACCTAGGATGGACCAAAATTCGATCCCTCAGTGTTGCATATGGTCCCCCAAGCCAGGACTGATTTCTGAGTTCATAGCCAGCAGTAAACTCTGAGCATCACCAGGTGTGGTCCAAAAAAAAAAAAAAAAAACCTATATATATGTGTGTGTGTGTGTGTGTTCCAAATAAGAGGTGACCATAAGAGGTAGTGATTCAGTCAAATCACCACTGAAGGAACACATTTAAATATCTTATTCCTATATATTTCATTCTTTATCTTTAGAAATTAAGAAAATGACTTTAAAATTACACAAAACCAGGAAAAGTTTTTTTTTTTTAAATATACTCTCAGCCATGGTTTTACCTTGTCTATGAGTTCTTTTATCATCAAACCAGATGAGCTAGAAGAGAGAACACCCGAGAGATATGTGTGTATTTTCTTGCTGCAGTAATATGCCCCAAACACCCTACACTGATTTTCATTCAGTCAACTGACCATAGTGTCTATTCTTGTTCTCCACATATATATACATATATATATTTGTCTATATACCTGAGAAGTTTTTGGGCAATTTTTGTCCTTTTTGTGTCTACAGTGATGTCTCCCTTAGTCTGTTTCTGTCAATCTTTATCCTTCTGTGTCTCTCAAAAAATCATTGCATAGGGGCTGGAGCAGCACAGCAGTAGGGCATTTGCCTTGCACATGGCTGACTCAGGACAGACCTGGGTTCCATCTCTGGTGTCCTATATGGTCCCCCAAGCCGGGAGCGATTTCTGAGCACATAGCCAGGAGTAACCCATGAGCATCACCAGGTGTGGCCCAAAAATCCTTAAAAAAATAAATAAAATCATTGTTTAACCATAAACATTGTTATATGTCTATTTCCCTTCTACTTGACTTACTACTTCTTTTCTACTGTGTTTCAGAAACCTCCAATTTATATATTTGCATACTTTTTCTCTCTACCTACCGTGCCTATATAGACCCTTCCTCGGGGGATTGGTGGAGGTGTCACTCCTTACAGCACTCAGGGCTTACTCCTGGCTCTGAACTCAAAGATCACACATGGCAGAGCTTGGGACCATACGTAGTGTCCCAGCAAACTCAGATTGGCTGCTTGCAAAGCACCCTATCTGCAGTACTATTGCTCCAGCCCCTTATGTCATGATCCTTCTTGATGCCTCACTCTCTGCCATTTTAAAAACCTACTTTTTTTTTTAATTGCTTTTGGGTCACACCTGGTAGCACTCAGGGGTTACTCCTGGCTCTGTGCTCAGACTCGCTCATGGCAGGCTCAGGGGACCATATGGAATGCTGATAGAATGCCGGGATTTGAACCACTGTCTATCCTGAATCAGCTGTGTGCATGACAAACACCCCACCACTGTGCTATCTCTCTGGCCTCAAGAACTTACTTCTTAGCTATAAGGCAACTGTTGTTTTCATGCTTTCTGTTAATACGGAAGGCCACTTTCCCTTTTCCCCGTTTACAACCAGCTTAATCTTTTCCAGTTTTAGGTGTCTTTTTTCTCTCTTCTCTCTCTGACTTGTCTCTTTCTCTCTCTCCTCTTTCACTTGTGTTTCTTTTCTCTCTCTCTTCTCTCTCACTTGTCTCTTTTCTCTCTCATTTGTATCTTTCTTTCTCTTTCACTTATCTCTTTTCTCTCTCACTTGTGTCTCTCTTCTCTCTCCTCTCTCTCACTTGTGTCTCTCTTCTTTCTCTCACTTGTGTCTCTCTTCTTTCTCTCACTTGTGTCTCTTTTCTTTCTCTCACTTGTGTCTCTCTTCTCTATCCTCTCTCTCACTTGTGTCTCTCTTTCTCTCACTTGTGTCTCTCTTCTTTCTCTCACTTGTGTCTCTCTTCTTTCTCTCACTTGTGTCTCTTTTCTCTCTCCTCTCTCTCACTTGTGTCTCTTTTCTTTCTCTCACTTGTGTCTCTTTTCTCTCTCCTCTCTCTCACTTGTCTCTCTTCTTTCTCTCACTTGTGTCTCTCTTCTTTCTCTCACTTGTGTCTCTTTTCTTTCTCTCACTTGTGTCTCTCTTCTCTATCCTCTCTCTCACTTGTGTCTCTTTTCTTTCTCTCACTTGTGTCTCTTTTCTCTCTCCTCTCTCACTTGTGTCTCTTCTCTCTCACACTTGTCTCTTGTGTCTCTCCTCTTTCACTTGTATCTCTTTTCTCTCTCACCTCTCTCACTTGTGTCTATTTTCCTTTTCTCATTTGTGTCTCTTCTCTCTCTCACTTGTGTTTCTTCTCTCTCTTACACTTGTCTCTTGTCTCTCTCCTCTCTCACTTGTGTCTCTTTTCTCTGTCACTTGTGTCTCTTTTCTTTCTCTCCTCTCTCTCACTTGTGTCTCTTCTTTCTCTCACTTGTGTCTCTTCTCTCTCTTACACTTGTCTCTTGTCTCTCTCCTCTCTCACTCATGTCTCTTTTCTCTGTCACTTGTGTCTCTTTTCTTTCTCTCCTCTCTCTCACTTGTGTCTCTTCTCTCTCTCACTTGTGTCTCTTCTCTCTCACACTTGTCTCTTGTCTCTTTCCCCTCTCACTTGTGTCTCTTGTGTCTTTTCTCTCAAAAAAGAAAAAAATCTTTTCCAGTTTTTTTTGTAACTCCTGTCTTATTGACAGACTCTGCCAAGAGTCCAGTATTTCTTGTTACTTTGTATTCCCTTAAGAACATGAGGCTTTAAGTATTTTTGATCTGAAATAATTGTTTCTCAGCAAAATCTACCCTTATTGGACCTCAGTGAATCCTGGTTGCTTCTAGGTAAACTCTATTAAACATACTTACTTCAATGGCTTTAGTAACTGATAGTAGCATGATAATTCATTTTTTGCATCTTAATACTTTTCTACACTATTTTAGCCCTGCTGATGATTAATGTCACAGCAATGAAGCCCAGGATAATCACCAAGATGACA
Organism: Suncus etruscus; assembly: GCF_024139225.1. Taxonomy (NCBI): domain Eukaryota; kingdom Metazoa; phylum Chordata; class Mammalia; order Eulipotyphla; family Soricidae; genus Suncus; species Suncus etruscus. The sequence continues at coordinate 92,592,389 of NC_064858.1, forward strand.
CTAAGATGTACAACTGCATATATACACATATGTTCATAAGAGACTTTTTAAGGCATTTGCTTAATCCCACTGTAATATATGAACTGCACTGAAGTTTATGAACTCTGGTGTAGATAATGAACTGTATTGGAGAACATTTTATATAACATTGTGGATGGTACTGTATATAATCTTGCATAAGTATTATTAGTAAAATATATTAGAATAAGAACGTGAATATTGGATAATTTTTAATACCAAGAATACCTGCATAATATTTCATCATAATGACTATGCATTGCTAAATGTTTTTTACCAAAAGCAAAACAAAGCAATTGATGAAATGCTAAGTTTCTTTCTTCTCTTCCTAAAAGAAAATAAGATAACCAGGTAAAAGAAAACATCATTCCTAACTCACCATCCTCCGGATATAATAGACTTGAAGAATATAGGCCAAGGTATTTTTTTCTTGCAGCCTCTAAAAAATGTTCCTAATGGAAGAAATGTCACACATTCTGGCATAATATACAGGAAATATTTGAGTTTGGAATAGTTCCTTAGACACTCTAAAAGACAATCTATTTAATCACCAGTGTGAACACAGGTAACTGTGGTGAGCCTTGTTCCTTGAAGAGATGAGTTCTGATGGGAACAGAAGATGATAGCCATTAGCTTGCTGCAGACAAACAGAACGGGGACAGTAGTTACTTGTAACTCGACACTGAGAATTTATCATGAGATTTAAGCTTGCAAGCCATATTATGTTTAGCAAAATGAAACAAACTATATTCTCTTCCAATAACCCAGAGAGAGGAACAAACCTGAATGTCTTGTAGAGACGAAGAGCCATCAAAGGCTTTTGAATAACAAGATCTGGGGTCTTACTGAACAGCAGGCCTGTGCTGCCAGGGAGGCTGACAACTCAGCACTATGTAGAGGTGACCCCAGGAGTTCTTACATAAAGCTCAAAAGGTGAAGCTGCTGGCAGCATCTAGATTGCATAGTAGTTAAAATTTTTCCACACTCCCCTGGGGTGGACAGTTTCTAGTGTGAAGGATAGTAATTTAGTCTTATATAAATCATGAGGCTTTACATTATACAAATATCCCAGGCTCCATACATTGTCACTTCTTTCAAAGCCTTAATTAGTTTCCCATGGTTTTCTTTCCTCTAAGATATTGACTTTCTGCTCTAGGAAACCTGTAACCTGATAAACAAATTATCCCTCTTGTTTCATAGATTCAGATTTCACGAAATGCTACACCCAAAATATAAAATAAAAAGGCAATTATCAGGGTTCCTAGAGAAATATAACCAATACAGAGGTGTGTGTGTGTGTGTGTGTGTGTGTGTACGTGTGTAGAAAGAAATTTCTTTAAAAATATATATTTATTTAGGTACCATGATTAAAACATGTCTTTGGTTCGATTTTAATTATAAAATAAAACACCCCTGGGGCCAGAGCAATAGCATAGAGGCAGGGCATTTGCCTTGCACGCAGCCAATCTAGGAAAGGCTGGGGTTCGAATCCCAGCATCCCATATCACAACTGTGCAACATTCCCACCATCCATGCCCCCCCAACTCCTTCCTCCCCCAACAGAAAGAGATTTATTTCAAAGAGTTGTCTCAGAAATTAAGGGGAGAGGTGAATCCAAAATCTGAAATGTGGTCTGGCAGGCTGGAGATGCAGGAGAGTTCATGTAGTAGATGAGGTTCAAAAACGTTTGCTAGGAAATGTGTTCTTATTTAGAGTAACTTGTCTTTTCGTTGTATTTAGATTTTTTTTATTTTTTTTTGTGTGTGTGGCTTTTTGGGTCACACCCGGCAGTGCTCAGGGGTTATTCCTGGCTCCATGCTCAGAAATTGCTCCTGGCAGGCACAGGGGACCATATGGGATGCCAGGATTCGAACCGATGACCTTCTGCATGAAAGGCAAATGCCTTACCTCCATACTATCTCTCCGGCCCCCGTTATATTTAGATTTTATATGGACTTTTGAAACGTGTTGTCATTATACAAGGCGATTTGTTTACTCAAAGCTAACAGATTTCTTTTCATGTCCCTCCATTCACAATACAAATTAGTAAAGATACTGGGCTGAGATATATATGGGATACAGAGTCTGTCTACCTCCTCTTTCGAAACAGCAGGTATAAGAACGCAGCTGTGGTAAGCACCAGCAATTCCAGTTAATTGATTTTGATGTTAAAATCCCAAAACATCCTACAAGTTGATATTAAATTTATCATCACCATAAAGACAATCAAGATTCAGTAATTTGCACATATGTAAGTATATATAAATATATGTAAAACATATTTCAAAGTGGTGGAAGAACTGTATACTAGCTCATCTGGTTTAATGATAAGAAAACTCCTCATATAAAACATAACACTATGGCTGAGAGTATATCTTAAAAATCTTTTCCTGGGGCCGGAGCGATGGTGCAGTGATAGGGCGTTTGCCTTGCATTCAATCCCCTGACCTCCCATATGATCCCTCAAGCAAAGAGAGATTTCTGAGTGCATATCCAGGCATAACCCCTGAGTATCACCGTGTGCGGCCCAAAAACAAAAAGCAAACAAACCCCAAAAAATCCTTTTCCTGATTCATGCAATTTTAAAGTAAATTTCTTTTCTTTTTTTTTTTTTTTTGCGGTTTTTGGGTCACACCCAGCAGTGCTCAGGGGTTATTCCTGGCTCCATGCTCAGAAATTGCTCCTGGCAGGCACGGGGGACCATATGGGACGCTGGGATTCGAACCGATGACCTTCTGCATGAAAGGCAAGCGCCTTACCTCCATGCTATCTCTCCAGCCCCTAAAGTAAATTTCTTAATATCTAAAGATAAAGAATCTGATATATAGAAATAAGATATTTTAATTTGTGTTTTTTTCCCCAGTTGTTATTTAACTGAGTCATCACCTCTTGTGTTCACCTCTTATTTGGAACATATATTTCTTTGGCTTATTAATGCTAATAAAAGAGCATTTTTTTATTTTAGGGAAATATTGGATACTAACCTGGTGATGAACCAGTGGTCCTCAAACTTTTTAAACAGGGAGCCAGTTCATTGTCCCTCAGACTATTTGAGGGCTGGACTATAGTAAAAACAAAAATTATGAACAAATTTCTATGCACACTGCATAGAATTGAAGAAACAAAATGGGAACAAATACAATATATGGCCCATGGGCTGTACTTTGAGGACCACGGAATTCTGTGAGTGAAGAGCAGTCAGGGTGATGATGATCTGCAACTGCTGATTAGAATCAACTGTACTTGGGTGTGGGCATACATGTTAGCATTATAACTCCAAACCATATATTTATACTTTTGTAAACTAATGTACCTTCATAAAAAATATTCTATTTGTTATGCACTATAATAAAATATGAAATAATGTAACTCACTGCAACGTGAATGGAACTAAAAGCCATCATGTCAAGTGAATAAGTCAGAGGGAGAAAGGTCAGTGGGGAAGGGAATAACAAATAAATTAGAGGTGATCTGTGGGGTCTCAGCTTCCAGTTTCATACAAGACAGTCACTAGAAAAAGTGCATTTTGGACCAGGGGTTATTGAGCAGTTTCTTGGATCTTATTGAGTCAGCCAAATTTCTTTTTCTGTTGCTTTCTTCTGCCACTTTTATTAGCCAGAGTTTAACGTATGTCACCTGAGGGTCAGGGTGAACATAATTAAGGTAACTTGTGCTAATTAACTCAGAAAAGGTGAAAGGAAAAAGTAAAGTGATTTTAAAGGTGTATGACAATCCCCCTTCTATTTGTTAAAAAGATGGATGAGGGAAACATTGGATATTAACCCACTGACGAAGTAATCTGTCGGTAAAGAGTAGTCAGGGTGACGATAAACTTCTGCAGCTGCTGATTAGAATCACAGTCAAAAGTCTACTCGAAGCTGCTTGATATGGTCAGCTCGGTTGCAACCGTAACTATCTCTCTTAGCACGAATCTGAAAAGATAGAGGAGGGGGAACACACCGAGGCCACAAAGGAAGGTGTTAGAGGAATAGAAAAAAGGTTTTGCGACTCTGAGCCTCTCACAAAGTGCCTTCTGCAGAAAGGTGCTGGACACCAGCATTTGGAATAGTGCTCTGAGACTTCAACTCACTCCCCTTCACCTCCTGGTTCTTGTCCAACCTAAAGGGGCCTTAGCTGGGAGAGGCCAAAGATTGAACTGGTGGAACTTAATCGATTGAGAACATGTGGGCTGCTTTGCACTGGTTTTCCCCCTTGTCCAGTTACGTTTCAAGCTTCTACACATATCTGTCTTTTCATAATATCAAACTCCATCATCTCCCCACCTCCAAAGCTGCACAAAGACTTTCTGTGGTTGTTTCTTTTTATAGCTGTCTAGTGAAAAAAGATATCCTACTTTATTATTTGTGATAATGAATCTAGAGCCATTTAGAACATTGAACATTTTAACAGTACTTAAGACTTGGATTGCCAGCACCTACTTATCTGGCTCCACATTGCTCATCCTGCCGGGTCCTGTCCTACCCTGGAAAGTCTTTTGAGTGCGAATTCTTTACTCTTGTATACTGCACACATTTATCAAACATCTTTAATGCAATTTCACTTATCCCACCGAGTTCAGTGCCACCTTAGGAAAGTCTTTTTTAAAAAATAATATCTTTATTTAAATACCGTGATCACAAACATGATCGTACTTGGGTTTCAGTCATAAAAAGAACACAGTGCAACCTTCCCACCACCAATGCCCCCATATCCTCCCTCCCCATCCCTAGGCCTGTATTCTAGACAGGCTTTCTATATCCCTCACTTAATGACATTGTTATAATAGTTCTCAGCGTAGTTATCTCTCTAACTGCACTCACCACTCTTTGTGGTGAGCTTCATATCTTGAGCCGATCCTTCGAGCCCTATTCTCTGGAAATTATTTCAATACCTTTAATTTTTCTTAAAATCCATAGATGAGTGAGATTATTCTATGTCTATCTCTCTCCCTCTGACCTATTTCAATCAGCATAATATTCCATGTCCATCTATGTATAGAAAAAGTTTATGACTTCATCTCTCCTGACGGCTGCATAATATTCCATTGTGTATAAGTACCACAGTTTCTTTAGCCATTGAAGGGCATCTTGGTTGTTTCCAGAGTCTGGCTATTGTAAATAGCGCTGCAGTGAATATAGGTGTGAGGAAGGGATTTGTTTTTGTATTCGCATTTTTGAGTTCTTAGGAAAGTCTTTTGAGTAAAGTCTCTTTACTATACTGTAAAAGCACTCTTCTCCTTTGGGCATGTGTATGGGAGAATATTTAATGGATATGCCATGTTCAGTTTGTATTGAAAAATGTTGGTAGTGTTACAGCTCTTTTAGAATTTGTCCAGCAGGCCTTCTGGTCTCCACCAGAAGGCCCCCTCCCCCTCAAAAAATGTTGGTAAATAACCCAGAATAGCATGAGGCAACTCAGAAGGGAGTTATACTCCAGTAGAGTGCATAGCACAGTATATAGCTATAGACATAAATATTTGTATCTATTAATTATATTATAAATTATGACTATTAATTATATTATAAATATATTAATTATAAATAATATAATATCATTTATTATATATTTATATAAATATGTATATCTCTATATATGATGCCTTTAGTATTTGGTGCAGCAAGTGGGGGCTGACATGGTGATACAAGTTTCGTTATTCAGTACCCCGAGAAATTTGTTACTCCATTCATTGTTTTGAAGTGTTCATGTTCCTGTTTTGGTCCCATTGGGGGTGTGTGTCTCAACTTCGATTTTCATACAAGAAATCAGACAGTCACTGGGAAAAGTGCATTTTCAGCAGCTTCTTGAATCTTACTGAGACAACCAATCTTCTATTTCTGCTGCTTTCTCCTGCCATTTTTATTAGCCAGAGTTTAACATAAATCACCTGAGGATCAGTGTTGACATAATTAAGGGTACTTGTGCTAATTAACTCAGTAAAAGAAAAAAGTAAAGTGACTGTAAAGGTGTCTGACAACAGGTGACATATGGAGGGTCATGGCATTTTGGTGTGTATAGAGCACAGTAACTATGTACATCAATAGCATAAATGTTAACACTATTATAACTATTAAACTAATTTATAAATTTTAGCCAAGTGGCTAAATTGAGGAGGGTAAAAAAGAAATTTTCCTCTGCTTCTTTCCCTTTCTTTTGTTTAATGCACCCTTCCTTCCTCCACAATAAAGCTATTTTATCTTTCTTTTATTGGAGACAATCCATCGTCCCATAACCATGTCAATGGACCTTGAAACAACTCTGACATTTTCCTACTTGGTTACCTTTTGTCTGTTATGCAAGAAGGCATCTGTCTTTAAGCTCCAGTTGGCAGGGTACCTTTTTACCTTACTGTCAGTATTCTCCTTGTCAGTCCCAGACATTCATTGAAGAGTGATGTACCCTTGCTTGTAGTGTTTTCTTTCTAGCTTAGTTTTACCTTTGAGTTAATTTGAGTGGCCATGAAGCTGATTCCTCAAGGAAATAGGTTCTCATCTTCTTACTGCCTGAGGAACTGATTCTATCCCACTTCAGCAATCCTAGATACATACTGCTTAAATGAAATTTATTATCTTTTCTTCATCCACATCCCACAGTCCATAGTAGACACCTTTCATTATCATGTCCTAAGCAAAAGTTCCTATTTGAAGGGACACAACCAAATAATCTGAAGCAGGAAGAAAGCAACAAAAATTGTGTAAGACTATTTATTTATTTTTAAGTAGGGCTGGTGTTACCATCTATCTCACGATTCACCAATCTTCTCTCATTCCCTCTCACTTATTCTTGCAGAAATACTTCTCTAATTGACTCACTAATCTTTTCCTATTTCTTCCCAAACCCTGATCATTATAGAAAGCACTAAATCATTTTTATTAGTAACATCTAAATTCTTCCTGCAGCATAAGAGGAATTCCAAAACCATATTGGAGTGTGTAGGGCACTTACTTTACAGGCTGCTTGTCAAATTCAATCCCCAGCATTTTATATGTTCCCCCAGTAGTGAACCCTAAACTCAGAACAAGTTGTAAGCCCTGAGAAAAACTGGACATGCCTCCCTCCAAAAAAGGGATTCCACAATTGGAATTTTAAAGCCTCTCTATTCCATTGCTACTTACACTCTGCTGCCTAGGTACAGACTTTAAAAATGCCACAATTTTAACTATGTTTTTTCAGGTTTGTTCCTTTGATATTATTTATTGTCTCTGTCTTAAGATCTTCTGCTTCTGTAATTCCTTTTACATAAAGAACTCTTTTATCCATTCAAAAATAAAGCCAAGATGCTCTTCCTTAAACAAGTCTTTCCTAAAACCCTCCAACTAAATAGGGATAAAATGCCTTGGAGGTGCCACACATCAAGCAGTTCCTAAAACTTGATAGGGTAATTGTTTTCAATTGATAAAGCAATTTCTTTTATCTATGCATCTTTCCTCTTTCCCATATTCTGGTTTCTTGAGGGCGAGATCTGTGTACTCTATACAATCCCTAGCACTTATATAGTAAATGAGTATAAATTTATAAATTTATGCCTACTTAGATCAAGCTGTCCATCAACAAGGTCAGAAGGCTCTGATGCACCAGGCTGTGGATAAAATTTGTCCAAGGCCTCATTACTTTGGTCCTAATATTGTCTGACTTCTAAAGCCTTTGTCTTCACTTGTCATCTCCTACTCTGTGTTTTTCCTTTGAACAACAATCCCAGATTTCAAATTGCTTAGGGTAGCAGTTCTAAATCTTTGTTCCAAATGTATTGAATCATAGAAAAAAGGACACAAGTATGAAGGAGCAATGCATTGTTTTGTAATTCATAATTAATATCAAATAGCAGAAACTAGCATCTTAAACTGTGGGTCACAACCCTATATGAGTATGTACAATAAAATCAGAGAGAGCAATTTAGCATTGTATAAGTTTTCAGAATGTGCATCAAACAAAAATTAATTCGAAATAAGCTGTGTTAGGTTGGAGAGTTTTATGGTCTGGAGGACATGATTTACATGTCCCCAGCACAATGCCAGAAGGAGTCCCTAAATAACACCAAGTATGGCTGGAAAACTACAAAAATAATGTCCATTAAACAGTCAACCCTATGTATTTCTAGAAGGTTCCCTTATGTTGTATTTCTCAAGCAGAAAGGATTCAGATGTGAAAAAAGTTCAAGAAACCCTCCACTACAATATATGTCTCAAAAAGTATAAAACTGAGACAGGAGTCCAAATACATATATAAGTAGATTAAGTTCTAGAAATTGAAGTAGTGGCTCTTAATGGATGGGGTAAATTGAAAGGAACAGAAGGAAGATAATAGGGCTGCTTATGGTACTCTGGACTCATTTTGTGAAAATTTGTCTAGTTGGACACTTATGATCTGTGCACTTGTCCATTAAACTAAGGTTAAAAAAATCAATACACATGGGAAACAATTTATACTTAGAAAAATAAGAAAAAATGTAGTCTAATTATATAAAGTTTTATCAAGAATGTAGGAAAATAGAACTCACCATTTTTATAAATGCTAATTGACACAAAATATTTGGGACACTGTTTAAGGAACGATTGCTAAAACATTGTTCATGGATTTAAAAAAAAGACCAAAAATACCCTCAATAATCATTTGAGTGGACCCATCATAAAGGAAAAATATAAGTAAATAGCAATATAACATATTATAAAACAATACAAATGTATTCACATCAACAATAAAATTGTGTTAAATAACAAGCTGTCAAATAAAACACAAATTACAATATATCATATATTATTTAATGTCTATAAAGCTTTCAAAATTATAAAGATAAATATGTTGATGCAAGATAGTCTTTTATCCATTTTAGTTTGTATATTATTTTATCTACCAAGCAGTTCTAAGGAAGCTTAGGATCCTTTCTAGCAATTCTTGGCCAACCAAGTCAGTGGTTCAATAAAAACGTTGAACATGAGGTTCTGATCAGGTCTGGAAGAGTGAGGGATTACCTGGGCCATCTTGGCTATCTCCAAGACTGCTTCTGAAGATGCAGCAATACCATGTTCCCAATACCATCTGGGAAACAAATCAGGGTTAGCCACATGCATTGTGCTTGCATTAATCCCAGTAGCCTCTCTTGCAGCTCCAAGTCATTTTAATAAAAGTACAACTGCAGCCGACAAGCAGACTTGAAGAATGGTTGGGTACCTCTGTAAGGAGAAGGATGTCACTGAGATAAGGCAGCCAGGAGCTTCACCAGACCTGTTTGTTCTAATCATCAAATCAAGAATGGGTTACCTAATGTCTTAGGATTTGTATCTGTATTACTACATTCATTTGCACATATACTACCCAATACATATATCTGAGGATTACTGTTTAGTATGAGCATATGTTCTAACCTAATCTATTTAAAAACCATCTAATAACAATAATAATTGAGGAGAAGAAAGGAAGGAGAGAGGGAAAAAAGGAAGGAAGGAGGGAGGAAGAAAGGGAAGTAAAGAAGGAAGGAAGGAGAGAGGGAGGAAAGAAAGGAAGGAGAGAGGGGGGAAAGAAGGAAAGAGGGAGAGAGTGAGGTAGAGAAGGAAGGAAGGAAGGAAGGAAGGAAGGTAGGAAGGAGGGAGGGAGGGAGAGAGGGAGGGAGGGAAGAAAGGAGGGTGGGAGGGAAGGAAGAAAGGAAAGAGGAAGGGAGGAAAGAAAGGAAGGAGGAAAGGAAGAAAGGAAGGAGGGATGGATAGCAGGAAGGGAGGGAAGTAAGGAAGGAAGGAGAGGAGGGAAGGAAGGAGAGGAGGGAAGGAAGGAGAGGGGAAGGGAGAGAAGGAAGGAGGGAGGGAAAGAAGGACGGAAGAAAGGAAGGAAGGAAAAAAGGCAGGAAGGAAGGAAAGAAGGAGAGGAGGAAGGGAGGGAAGGAAGGAGGGAGGGAAAGTAGAAATGAAGAAAGGAAGGAAGAAAGGAAAAAGGGAGGAGGGAGGGAAAGAAGAAAGGAAGGAAGGAAGGAAGGAAAAAGGAAGGAAGGAGGGAAGGAGGAAGGAAGGAGGGTGGGAGGGAAGGAAGAAAGGAAGGAGGGGAGGGAGGGAGAGAAGGAAGGACTCAGGGAAGGAAGGAGGGAGGGAGGCAAGGAAGGAGGGAAGGGTGGAAGGAAAGAAGGAAGGAAGGGAGGGAGGGAGGAAGGAAGGAAAGAAGAAAGCATTCTACACATTTTTGAGAAACTATTGAATTGCTGGTGAAGTGCAGGAACCTGTAGACAAAATGTGTGGAAGCTGACATTGATTAATAGTTCCCCTAGAAGCAAAGGAAGAGAGAGAGAGAGAGAGAGAGAGAGAGAGAGAGAGAGAGAGAGATTTTACAAGTATGTGTCTAAAGCTAGAAATGGAGGTTCCTTGAGACAGTGCTCTCTCACTGGTGTAGAACGTTCCTTAGTGGCAAAATCAGATTCTTGTCAAGTGCATACTGTGATCTCAGCCTAGTGACGCATACAGAGATCCTACCTAAATTTTAGCAATTTTTTTCAGGAGTGTTCCCTTTGCAAAATCTTTCTGTAATTCTGTGGGGAAACATTTTGTTTCTATGCTTTCTCCAGGAGATGTTTTGACTCTTATTATCAGTATTATGCCTATTACTGTTCATCTTTGAAAACATTCTCTTCATTTATCTCCTTTCTTTGTACCCTTCCATTTAAGTTCCTTTATCAATGAGTTAGTGGGAGCAATCTTACAAAGAAGCTCCAGCACTGTTAAACAGTTCTGTTTAACAAAAGAAACCTCTGTCACTTTTTTGTTATGATTTTGTTTATTTGTTAGTTCGGGGCCACTCCCAGTGATGCTCAGGAGTTACTCCTGGCACTATGCTCAGGGATCGTTCCTAGGAATGCTGGGGAAACCATATGAGATTCCAGGGATTGAACCCAGGTAGGTTGCATGCAAGGCAAATGCCCTATTGGTTCACTATCACTCCAGCCCCAAACTTCTACAACTTTTAAAACAGAATATAATATTCTTAAATTAAATTGAATTGAGGAGATTCACATATGTATGTGACTTTTGGTAGATTGTTAAATATTTTAATGAAATGAAAATGATAATGTATATCTTAAGAAATGAGGGTATATATTACTTGCAGACAGGTGTATAGTTATTTATAATGTATGCATTCTTGACATATGGTTCATTTTATGAATAGTGGGTTTTTTCTAAGTTTGAAAACATTCAAGCATAAGCTTTGATTAACTCCCAGAGGCCAGAAGAGACTTCCAGGTAAACTGACAGTTTTCTGAATCACAGAGCTGGAATAAAGACACACACACACACACACACACATCCCACAGAAATGAACTGCTAAGTACTGGCATAGGACAAGCCTGAGAAAAGGAAACTAGGAAATTTGGAGCCCTGCTGGAAGATAACTTATAATGATATATCTCTTTTTTAAAAGATAGAACCTACTCCTAAGATAAATAAGCATATTTCTCTTTTAAAGGAACAAAAAATGGAGCTGGGAATCATAGTACAAGTAGGGCATTTGACTGGCTTATGGCCTACCAAAGTTTGATCTCTCCTACCCCATAGAGTTCCCCAAGTCTCTCTAGGAGAGTCTTGAGCACTGAACCAGCAGTAAGCCCTGAACCCACCTGGGAGTGGCCCCCAAACAATGAAATGTAATGATTAATTAAAATTAAATTAAATTAATTAAAACATTAATTAAAAGTAATGATTTCTTGAAGAGTTATAAATACTGTCTTGAAGTTTTGTCCTAAGAAAGAAAATTTAGAGTTTTGATTTTTTAATGCAACATTAAAAGTCTAAGGTAAAATCTAAGGGAAAGTGAAAAAGCAGCAAGTACTATTTGGTGATCATAGAATTCTAGTGATCCATAGACTCTAGAGCAAAGGCTTCCAAATTTATTTAGCCAACCTCCTTCTTTTCAGAAAAAAATATTGCACTGTTACTGGTACATATCAAAAAGTCTGTACTGCACTTGAGCTTAGCCAGAAGATTGAGAAGTGATTCAAAAAGCCTGTAAATAATTAGTGTAGGCGAGTCTATGGTGATAAAAACAATTCTCATTCATTGTTGGTAGGAATGTCATTTGGTTCAATATCTATAAAAGCAATGTGGAAATTTCTCAAAAGAGCAATAGAACTCCCATATAACCCAGCAATATCATTCCTTGTCATCTATACCTCCAAATATAAAAACAATAATTTGAATAACATCTGTTTCTTGTACCACATAGTACAATAATCAAGATATAGAAACATTGCAGATGTCCAACTATGGATAAATGGATCAAGAAGTTGTATTTGGGGAGTGGGATAGCATAGTGTTTAGGGCATTTGCCTTACATTTGACTAACCTGAGTTCAATACCATCTCTTATGATCTCTTGAATTTGCCAGGAGTGATTTCTGAAAGCAGGAGTAATTACAGAGCACTGCTAGGTGTGGTCCCAAAACAAAACAAGCAAAAAGAGCTTGTGGTATATATTTTTGTTACGGAATACTATACAGCTGTAAGAAAGGACAAAAATCACCAATTTTCCACTATGCATTTAGAATTAGAAGGTATCATGCTCAGTAAAGTTAATCAAAAGAAATGGGATAGATACAGAATAATGATTTTTTCAGAAATGAGAAATAAACATATTATGGGAACAAAAGAACTAGAGAGTTGGTGCACAGAACTGATTTGATTGTACACTGAAAGGGTAGAAGGGAACTTTAGGACATTGGTAGATGGAAACAGTAGATAGGTAGTTTGGGAGTAATGTGAGCATGGAATGATTAAAAGTTTTATAGTTAGCAATTGCAATACATCAATTAAGAACACAAATTAAAGACAGCCAAATAATCAGTCAGCATCCACCCTAAAAAAAAAAACAACAAAACAAAACAAAAGAAAAACCTCCTTTGGAGAACAAACAGTTGCACCCAATGCTACTACTGTTGTCCCTGGATTCCAGTTCCCCAGGGGGTTCACCATCACACTGTAAGAAACATTGATCAAAAGAATAATGTCTTGGAGTTTTGTCCTAAAAAAAAAATTAGAGTTTTGATTTTTTTTAATGCAAAGTTAAAAGTCTAAAATTTATTGCCTTATTTTTCAACTTTTTTGAGGAAAATTGAAGTAATAGCCAACTTAGATCAAGTGGAAGTATTTTAAAATTACAGAAAAGCAGGGCCGGAGAGATAGCACAGTGGTAGAATGTTTGCCTTGCACATGCCAACCCAGGATTGACAGTGGTTCAAATCCCGGCATCCCATATGGTCACCCGTTCCTGCCAGGAGCGATTTCTGAGCACAGAGCCAGGAGTAATCCCTGAGGTGTGACCCCAAAACAAACAAACAAGCAAAGCAAACAAACAAATAATTACCAAAAAGCAATACAATTTTAACAAGTTAATAAAAGCAGATCTGTGGTCCTTTAGGCCATGAGCAAAATGAAGTGTTTTCTCTCAGAGGAATGAGTTAGTGGGCACATTAATAGGGTTATATTTATTCTTTCATGTTTTGAAATAGAATTCTAAACAACCCCAAGCATTGAATACTCACAAATATCAGAAACACCAAAGGTCAGCTTCTCAAGCCACAGAATTTATTGCTAAGACTAACAAAATTCCGTATTTATCACATCATGTGTATAGTACTTAGTTCTATCATTGTCTTTCTAACTGGATGACTCAGACAAATGATGCTTTCTTAACTCGAATTCTTCATTGGCATTCGTCGTTTTCGATATATGGAAATTAAATGCATTAAACTAGATGTTAGCTTCCAAGCAAACAGTCTGAAATGCACCACATCTGAGTGGGCCTATTATTTTCTGGTATTCACTAATCAAGTGAAACCCATGAGCTTTCCCTTCTATCATTTTAACTGTGACAGCTGCCTTCAGACTTGATCCTTCCCACAGCTCCCAGAAGAATAGAAAACAATCTCTGCTGGAAAGAATTTCTGGTCACTTCCGAAAAGCACTCACTGGCACACAATGATGCTCAAATAATATGAAAAAATATCAATCCACATTCCACTATATTTTACTTGCTAATTTTTTTTTTTTTTTTTTTTGGTTTTTGGGCCACACCCGGTGACGCTCAGGGGTTACTCCTGGCTATGCGCTCAGAAGTCGCTCCTGGCTTGGGGGACCATATGGGACGCCGGGGGATCGAACCTCGGTCCGTCCGAGGCTAGTGCAGGCAAGGCAGGCACCTTACCTTTAGCGCCACTGCCCGGCCCCCTTACTTGCTAATTTTAAAAATCCTAAAAACCAGTGCAAAAAAGAGGAACTCTCTGCATGCATGAAAACTGAGATTCACAATACCCCTCACATATTCCTAAGTGAGAAGGCTTGTAAGGAAAGGTTTGCATAAAAAAATATGCAAAATTGAACAGGCTATAAGACTAAACATGAACAAAAATTGAACAGGCTATAAGGCTATACATGAAAGGCTATACATTTACATCAATTTAGGGGAGAAAAATTTCTTGGAAACAAGTAACCTCGGGGCTGGAGTGGTAGCATAGCGGTAGGGCATTTGCCTTGCACGAGGCTGACCCAGGATGAACCCTGGTTCGATTCCCAGAATCTCACATGGACCCCAAGCCTGCCATGAGCGATTTCTGAGCACAGAGCCAGGAGTAACCCCTGAGCGCCGCAAGGTGTGGCCCAAAAGACCCCCACCCACCCCCAGAAAAAAAAAACAAAGAAGAAGAAAAATAAAATAAAAAGAAACAAGCAACCTCAGCCTTTTAAAATAAAATAAAAGTTTGCTAGACTTGAACTAAGGAAACTTCCTTAGGACAGGACAGATAGCACAGGAAGCAAGATGCTTGCCTTTCATCTAGTCAACCTTGGTTTGAATTCCTGCACAGCAAATTATCCCTGAGCAGTTCTAAAAGAAGTTCATGAGCACAGAGCCAGAAATAAGCCCTAAGTACCACTCAGTATGATTTCTCCTCCCAAAACAAAAATCTTTTTTGTTTGTTTGTTTGTTTGTTTTAGGTTCTGGGGCCACACCCCACAGTGTTCAGGGGTTACTGCTGGCTCTCTGCTCAGAAATCACTCCTGGCAGGCTTGAGGGACTATATGGGCTGCTGAGGATTAAACCCAGGTTCCATGTGTAAGGCAAATAAATGCCCTGCCTCTGTGCTATCATTCCGGCCCCCAAAACAAAATTTTATAGAGCTGAGGAGATAGCTGCTTGGGCTGGAATGCATACTTTGCAGACTCAGGCTTTATCTCTGGAACTATATAACCCCTCAAACACCTCTTGAAACTACCCCCAAAACCCTAAGTAGGAATAGCTCTAGCAATACATAAAACCAAATGAATATGCAAACACTTCTGTACAAAATATGAGTATGTATGTACAAGTAAGATTAAAATACATTTAAAACATAATTTTATTTATGGGAAAACTATTACAATTATTCATATTTATACCTCAATAAAGCTAAAAAGTAGAACAAAAACTAATAGGTAAAAGTATTACAATTATTCATATTTATCTTAGAACATTAAATACAAACATTTTATAATGAGAAAAAGTAATTTGGCAAAAGATGCAAACAAACAGCCAATAACATCTGAAAGATAGTCAACTTGATAAAAATCATATAAAATTAGATGTTATTTATTATCAGATTAACAAAACTAAAGAATTATCTAGGGTTAGCGTAAGGGGAAGTAGATGTTCAGATACAAATCATATAATAAAGTTATTACTTCCTATTTGGATACTAATCACTTGTTTCAATTAGAATTTGCGATTTATTCCTGGACCCACTAATTCTACTCCTGCCTTTAAAAAATGACTATTTATATAGGCATACAAATAAAGTCTTATAACCCTATTTTATCAGCATTTTCTGAATAAAAAAATATAAAACCTAAGATAATATAAAAATACATGGTAAATATTAAAATTTGTATTTATACATGTTATAAATATTCAACATATAAATGCTTATATTTTATGTAATCAATATAATTCTGATGTGTAAATATATATAAATTGATCAAACCATGTTGTTAAATGATTAAATATTTATATTTGGATATGTAAAATGGCCAAAGAAATTAGCAATAAAGAGATAAGGAAGAAAAATAGCCAGAGGCATAATAGTTGCATGAAAAAAAAGAATTTCAAGTGATTTCTTCTTTATTGTTGTTGTTTCAGTACTGAAAATCCAACCCAAAGCCTCACACATGCAAGGAAAGTGCTCTACAACTGAGTTACATCCCCAGCCCCATCTGACATATTTTAAAGACCATCATTGCCTTAAGGAAGGTTTGGGGCAGTGGGTGGGCCACATACGGTGATGCTCAGAGGTTACTCCTGGCTCTGCACTCAGAAATCGTTCCTGGCTTGGGGACCATATGGGACGCTGGGGGGATACAACCATGATCTGTCCTAGGTCAGCCATGTGCAAGGCAAATACCCTACTGCTGTGCCATCGCTCTGGCCCCAGGAGGTTTCTTTTTTTTTTTTTATCTTTATTTAAACACCGTGATTACAAACATGATTATAGTTGTATGATTACAGTCATGTAAAGAGCACCCCCCTTCACCGGTGCAACATTCCCACCACCAATTTCCCAGATCTCCCTCCTCCCCACCCCCCTACACCTGTACTCGAGACAGGCTTTCTACTTCCCTCATTCATTCACATTTTATGATAGTTTTCAGTGTAGTCATCTCTGCAACTGCACTCATCACTCTATGTGATGAGCTGCATGTCCTGAGCTGCACCTACCAGCCCTCATCTCTCTTGTCTCTGAGATATTGTTAAAAATGTCCTTCATTTTTCTTAAAGCCCATAGATAAGTGAAACCATTCTGCGTCTTTCTCTCTCCCTCTGACTTACTTCACTCAGCATAATAGATTCCATGTACATCCATGTATTGGAAAATTTCATGACTTCATCTCTCCTGATGGCTGCATAGTATTCCATTGTGTATATGTACCACAGTTTCTTCAGCCACTCATCTGTTGAAGGGCATCTTGGTTGTTTCCAGAGTCTGGCTATTGTAAATAGCGCTGCAATGAATATAGGAGTAAGGAAGGGTTTTTTGTATTGTATATTTGTGTTTCTTGGGTATATTCCTAGGAGTGGTATAGCTGGATCGTATGGAAGCTCAATTTCCAGTTTGTGAAGGAATCTCCATATCGCTTTCCATAAAGGTTGTACTAGACGGCATTCCCACCAGCAGTGAAAAAGAGTTCCTTTCTCTCCACATCCCCGCCAGCACTGCTTGTTTTCCTTTCTTGTGATGTGTGCCAATCTCAGTGGCGTGAGGTGGTACCTCATAGTAGTTTTGATTTGCATCTCCCTGACGATTAGTGATGTTGAACATCTTTTCATGTGCCTTTTGGCCATTTGCCTTTCTTCTTTTTCAAAGTGTCTGTTCATTTCTTCTCCCCATTTTTTGATGGGGTTAGTTGTTTTTTTCTTGTATAGTTCAGTCAGTACCTTGTAAATTTTGGATATTAGCCCTTTATCTGATGTGTATTGGGTGAATAATTTCTCCCACTCAGTGGGTGGCCTTTGTATTCTGGGCACTATTTCCTTTGAGATGCAGAAGCTTTTCAGCTTAATATAGTCCCATCTGTTTATCTCTGCTTCCACTTGCTTGGAAAGTGCTGTCTCCTCCTTAAAGATGCCTTTAGTCTCAATGTCCTGGAGTGTTTCACCTACATGTTGTTCTATATACCTTATAGTTTCAGTTCTGATATCAAGGTCTTTAATCCATTTGGATTTTACCTTTGTATATGGTGTTAGCTGGGGTTCTGAGTTCGCTTTTTTGCAAGTGGTTAACCAGTTGTGCCAACACCACTTGTTGAATAGGCTTTCCCTGCTCCATTTAGGATTTTTTGCTCCTTTATCAAAAACAAGGTGGTTATATGTCTGAGGAGCCTTCTCTGAGTACTCAAGCCTATTCCACTGATCTGAGGGTCTGTTTTTATTCCAATACCATGCTGTTTTTATAACTGTTGCTTTGTAATACAACTTAAAATTGGGGAAAGTAATGCCTCCCATATTCCTTTTCCCAAGGAGTGCTTTAGCTATTCGAGGTTGTTTGTTGTTCCAGATGAATTTCAGAAGTATTTGATCCACTTCTTTGAAAAATGTCATGGGTATCTTTAGAGGAATCGCGTTAAATCTGTACAATGCTTTTGGAAGTATTGCCATTTTAATGATGTTGATCCTGCCAATCCATGAGCATGGTATGTGTTTCCATTTCCGCGTGTCCTCTCTTATTTCTTGGAGCAGTGTTTTGTAGTTTTCTTTGTATAGATCCTTCACATCTTTAGTCAGGTTGACTCCAAGATATTTGAGTTTGTGTGGAACTAATGTGAATGGGATTGTTCTCTTAATGTCCATTTCTTCCCTATCATTATTAGTGTATAAAAAGGCCATTGATTTTTGTGTGTTAATTTTGTATCCTGCCACTTTGCTATACAAATCTATTATTTCTAGAAGCTTTTTGGTAGAGTCTTTAGGGTTTTCTAAGTAGAGTATTATGTCATCTGCAAACAGTGAGAGCTTGACTTCTTCCTTTCCTATCTGGATTCCCTTGATATCTTTTTCTTGCCTAATCGCTATAGCAAGTACTTCCAGTGCTATGTTGAATAGGAGTGGTGAGAGAGGACAGCCTTGTCTTGTACCAGAATTTAGAGGAAAGGATTTTAGTTTTTCTCCATTGAGGATAATATTTGCCACTGGCTTCTGGTAGATGGCTTTGACTATATTGAGAAAGGTTCCTTTTATTCCTATCTTGCTGAGAGTTTTCATCAAGAATGGGTGTTGAACCTTATCAAATGCTTTTTCTGCATCTATTGATATGACCATGTGATTTTTATTTTTGTTGTTGTTTATGTTGTGTATTATATTGATAGATTTACGGATGTTAAACCATCCTTGCATTCCTGGGATGAAACCTACTTGATCAAAGTGAATGATCTTCTTGATGAGGCACTGGATCCTGTTCGCCAGGATTTTGTTGAGGATCTTTGCATCTGTGTTCATCAGGGATATTGGTCTGTAATTTTCTTTTTTGGCAGCATCTCTATCAGGTTTTGGTATTAAGGTGATGTTGGCTTCATAAAAGCTATTTGGAAGTATTCCTGTTTTTTCGATTTCATAAAAGAGCCTGGCCAGAATTGGTAGTAGTTCCTCTTGAAAGGTTTGAAAGAATTCATTCGTGAATCCATCAGGGCCTGGGCTTTTGTTTTTGGGTAAATTTTTGATTACAGTTTTAATTTCCTCAATAGTGATGGGGGTGTTTAGATATGCTACCTCTTCTTTATTCAACCGTGGAAGGTTATATGAGTTCAAAAATTTATCCATTTCTTCCAGGTTCTCATATTTAGTGGCATAGAGTTTCTCAAAGTATTCTCTGAATACCCTTTGAATCTCTGCAGTATCTGTAGTGATCTCCCCCTTTTCATTTCTAATACGCGTTATCAAGTTTCTCTCTTTCTTTTGCTTTGTGAGTTTTGCCAATGGTCTATCAATCTTGTTTATTTTTTCAAAGAACCAACTTCTGCTTTCGTTGATCTTTCGGATTGTTTTTTGGGTTTCCACTTCGTTGATTTCTGTTCTCAGCTTTGTTATTTCCTTCTGTCTCCCTATTTTTGGGTCCTTTTGTTGAGCACTTTCTAGTTCTATTAGCTGTGTCATTAAGCTACTCAGGTAAGCTCCTTCTTCCTTCCTGATGTGTGCTTGCAAAGCTATAAATTTTCCTCTCAGTACTGCTTTTGCTGTGTCCCATAAGTTCTGATAGTTTGTGTCTTTATTGTCATTTGTTTCCAGGAACCTTTTGATTTCCTCCTTGATTTCATCTCGGACCCACTGGTTATTGAGTATGAGGCTGTTTAACTTCCAGGTGTTAAATTTTTTCTTCTGTGTCCCTTTGCAGTTCACATCTAACTTCAGAGCCTTGTGGTCAGCAAAGGCAGCCTGCAAAATGTCTATCTTTTTTATTTTATGGAGGTATGTTTTATGTGCCAGCACATGATCTATCCTGGAGAATGATCCATGTACATTGGAAAAGAATGTGTATCCAGGTTTCTGAGGATAGAGTGCCCTATATATATCTACTAGGCCTCTTTCATCCATTTCTCTTTGCAGGTCTAGTATATTTTTGTTGGGTTTCCATTTGGTTGACCTATCAAGTGTTGACAAGCCTGTGTTGAGGTCTCCCACAATTATTGTGTTATTATTGATATCCTTCTTCAGATTTGTCAACAATTGTATTAAATATTTGCTGGACCCTCATTCGGTGCGTATATGTTTAGGAGAGTGATTTCTTCTTGCTGTACAAATCCCTTGATTAGTACATAATATCCATCTTTGTCCCTTACAACTTTTCTGAGTATAAAGTTTGTGTCATCTGATATTAGTATGGCCACCCCCGCTTTTTTAAGGGTGTTGTTTGCTTGAATGATTTTCCTCCAGCCTTTGATTTTGAGTCTATGTTTATTCTGACTATTCAGGTGAGTTTCTTGTAGACAGCAGAAGGTTGGCTTCAGTTTTTTGATCCATTTCGCCACTCTGTGCCTCTTAACTGGTGCATTTAGTCCATTGACATTGAGAGAAATAATTGTCATGGGATTTATTGCCATCTTTGTGTAGAAGTTTGGTGTGTTTTTTGTTCTGTCTTGTTTTTAGAGTAGATCATTCAGTTTTTCTTTTAAGGCTGGTTTTGAGTCTGCAAAGATTTTGAGCTGTTGTTTATCTGTGAAGCCGTGTATACATCCGTCAAACCTGAAACTTAGTTTTGCTGGGTGCAATATTCTTGGCGAAGCATTTATTTCATTGAGTTTTGCCACTACGTCCCACCACTGCCTTCTGGCCTTGAGTGTTTCTGGTGACAGGTCTGCTGTAAATTTCAAGGATGCTCCGTGGAATGTAATTTCCCTTTTCAATCTTGCTGCTTGCAGTATTCTATCTCTATCGGTGGGTTTCATCATGGTGACTAGGATGTGTCTTGGGGTGTTTCTACTGGGGTCTTTTTTAGCTGGTACTCTTCGGGCATGCAGGATTTGGTCACATGTTTTCTTTAGCTCTGGTAGTTTCTCTGTGATGATGTTCTTAACCATTGATTCTTCCTGAAGATTTTCTTCTTGGGTCTCTGGAACTCCAATGATTCTGAAGTTGTTTCTGTTGAGCTTATCAAAGACTTCTATTTTCATCTTCTCATATTCTTTGAGTAAATTTTCCATTGTCTGATCATTTGATTTGAGGCTTTTTTCTAATCTCTTCTGCTGTGTAAAGTTGTTATGCATCTCGTCTTCTAAAGCACTAATTCTATCCTCAGCTGCTGTTAACCTGTTGGAAAACTCATCCATTATGTTCTTCAATTCGTCTATTGAGTTTTTCAGACCTGTTATCTGATCTGATATTTCAGTTTGGAGTTTTCTGATTTCTATCTTCATATTTTCTTGATTTTTATTAGTGCTCTGATATATACTTTCTTTGATATCTGTTAGCAACCTCCATATTTCGTCTCTAAACTCCATTTCTGAAAGACTGCTTAGGTAGTTGGTCGTTGTTGGGTCATCAGAGTTTCCATCTTCATTCTCTATGGTTGAAGTTGGTCTGCGTAGTCTCCCCATTGTCTCACTTACGCTGTGGGTTTTTCTACGTGTTGTGGTGGTACTCATTGGCGAGGTGGAGTGCGCGGCCGCTCCGCTGCGCTTCGCGGCCGCGCTCTGGCCCCCAAACACTCACCTCAGCCAAGGCAAGCCGTCAGGGGATGCCTGGGGAGGCCCCCAAGTGTCTGCCAAGCAAAGGAAACCAGCACAATCCACAACTCCAACAGAAAACACAGCCTCAGCGAGACACGCCTTGAAGAGATTAATGCTGAATGAGGTCAAAGTTCCCAGGTTGATGCAGGCTGGGGGAGGTCCCAAAATGTCTGCCGGGCCTAGGGGTCCAGCAGTCAGCCTGATTCGCAACTCCGGCCCCCAAACACTCACCTCAGCCGAGGCAAGCCGTCAGGGGATGCCTGGGGAGGCCCCCAAGTGTCTGCCAAGCAAAGGAAACCAGCACAATCCACAACTCCAACAGAAAACACAGCCTCAGCGAGACACGCCTTGAAGAGATTAATGCTGAATGAGGTCAAAGTTCCCAGGTTGATGCAGGCTGGGGGAGGTCCCAAAATGTCTGCCGGGCCTAGGGGTCCAGCAGTCAGCCTGATTCGCAACTCCGGCCCCCAAACACTCACCTCAGCCGAGGCAAGCCGTCAGGGGATGCCTGGGGAGGCCCCCAAGTGTCTGCCAAGCAAAGGAAACCAGCACAATCCACAACTCCAACAGAAAACACAGCCTCAGCGAGACACGCCTTGAAGAGATTAATGCTGAATGAGGTCAAAGTTCCCAGGTTGATGCAGGCTGGGGGAGGTCCCAAAATGTCTGCCGGGCCTAGGGGTCCAGCAGTCAGCCTGATTCGCAACTCCGGCCCCCAAACACTCACCTCAGCCGAGGCAAGCCGTCAGGGGATGCCTGGGGAGGCCCCCAAGTGTCTGCCAAGCAAAGGAAACCAGCACAATCCACAACTCCAACAGAAAACACAGCCTCAGCGAGACACGCCTTGAAGAGATTAATGCTGAATGAGGTCAAAGTTCCCAGGTTGATGCAGGCTGGGGGAGGTCCCAAAATGTCTGCCGGGCCTAGGGGTCCAGCAGTCAGCCTGATTCGCAACTCCGGCCCCCAAACACTCACCTCAGCCGAGGCAAGCCGTCAGGGGATGCCTGGGGAGGCCCCCAAGTGTCTGCCAAGCAAAGGAAACCAGCACAATCCACAACTCCAACAGAAAACACAGCCTCAGCGAGACACGCCTTGAAGAGATTAATGCTGAATGAGGTCAAAGTTCCCAGGTTGATGCAGGCTGGGGGAGGTCCCAAAATGTCTGCCGGGCCTAGGGGTCCAGCAGTCAGCCTGATTCGCAACTCCGGCCCCCAAACACTCACCTTAGCCGAGGCAAGCCGTCAGGGGATGCCTGGGGAGGCCCCCAAGTGTCTGCCAAGCAAAGGAAACCAGCACAATCCACAACTCCAACAGAAAACACAGCCTCAGTGAGACACGCCTTGAAGAGATTAATGCTGAATGAGGTCAAAGTTCCCAGGTTGATGCAGGCTGGGGGAGGTCCCAAAATGTCTGCGGGCCTAGGGGTCCAGCAGTCAGCCTGATCCGCAACTCCGGCCCCCAAACACTCACCTCAGCCGAGGCAAGCCGTCAGGGGATGCCTGGGGAGGCCCCCAAGTGTCTGCCAAGCAAAGGAAACCAGCACAATCCACAACTCCAACAGAAAACACAGCCTCAGCGAGACACGCCTTGAAGAGATTAATGCTGAATGAGGTCAAAGTTCCCAGGTTGATGCAGGCTGGGGGAGGTCCCAAAATGTCTGCCGGGCCTAGGGGTCCAGCAGTCAGCCTGATCCGCAACTCCGGCCCCCAAACACTCACCTCAGCCGAGGCAAGCCGTCAGGGGATGCCTGGGGAGGCCCCCAAGTGTCTGCCAAGCAAAGGAAACCAGCACAATCCACAACTCCAACAGAAAACACAGCCTCAGCGAGACACGCCTCAGCCAAGGCAAGCCGTCAGGGGATGCCTGGGGAGGCCCCCAAGTGTCTGCCAAGCAAAGGAAACCAGCACAATCCACAACTCCAACAGAAAACACAGCCTCAGCGAGACACGCCTCAGCCAAGGCAAGCCGTCAGGGGATGCCTGGGGAGGCCCCCAAGTGTCTGCCAAGCAAAGGAAACCAGCACAATCCACAACTCCAACAGAAAACACAGCCTCAGCGAGACACGCCTTGAAGAGATTAATCGAGGTTTCTTTTTTAAAAGAGAAATAGAGCACCATAATTCAAACGCAATATTTGGAGCCAGGGTATTTGATTCAATTACCAGATAACTAAGAGTGCACTTAGTCAAGTTATACTTCTAGTTACTTCAATATCCTCACATATTGGGGAAAGACTATATTAATACCTACTAAGAAATTTTTTGAAGATTAAAGGTGCAAATGATTGGAACAATATTGCCTTAGGGCAGGGAATGAATGATGATTTTAAAACTACCAATGGACATCACTTGTATGTACCTGCTGAAAATAATATGAAAGAACACTAATGATTTTTTGCTTAGAATAGAGGGAAAAAAGACTAGTCTAGAGGTCCAAACAGGTGTGAGTGAATACAGATAAGCCACATAGTCATGTACTATGTAGGAAATAAAAGGAAAGATTTGAAATCAAAGTGAGCAATGCTAACACTGCTCTGAAAGGTTTACAGTATGCCTGAGATTTCTCAAGTATAATATAAAAGTGTATTATAAAAAAGTTATTGTGTAGTGAACCTTTGTGCACAAATTCAGGCTTATGAATCATATGATATTGGACAAAAACTTTACCCTTGCATTTTCTCAACTGAATTTGAATTCCCTACATCGCCTAATTAAAGATAATATTTGTGTCATGCATAATCATGCCTGAAGCAAAGTAGGGATTGAGTAATTGGTACTCATATCATTATAGTCTTAGTCCATCTATCTAAACTGAATAATTTTAAAACTGGAAAACAATTCAACTTCATGAGTAACACAGTTTGCAAAGAAGTTTTTGTGACTAAATAGAAATCTAAACACAGTCCTAAGAACCAAGAGTTCTTTCTAATTTTGGCTCTGTTGCTGACTTCTTTAGTGCCTTTTTAAAAAAATCACTTAATCAAGTGAAATATTTCATAATAATAACAATAATAAACTCTGAAGCCAGAACACATTCATATGCGAAATAATTCACTGTTTATGTTTGAACTTCATTTAAAATGTTTAGATGTTAGGATCCGGAAAGATAGTACAGCAGGTAGGGAGTTTGCCTTACATGCAGTTGACAGAAATGCAGTCCCCCAGTAGAGTATATGGTCTTCTGAGCCATGACCCAGAGTAATCTCTGAATGTAGAGCCAGAGGTAAGCCCTGAACACTGCTAGGTATGACCCCAAAATTAACCTCCCTCAAAAAAAAAAAAAAAAGAATCTAAACTTTCGGGGTCTGGGACTGTGACTCAGCAGTAGAGCACATATTTCCCATTGGTAAGATCCTAGATTTAAGCATGGGACCACTCCCCCCAAAAAAACACGTATACTTTTAGTGTCTTATCAAGTCCTTAAGCCATGAATATTCAATTATAACTTCCAGTTTGACCTCTAGTCACAGAGCATTCAATGCCAATATGCTGGCACCTCTTGTACTGCTCACAGATTTTCTGGTTCCTCTTTATTTATTTTTCAAACCTCCTTTGCCAATTTTTTCAGAGAACTATATGCACTTGGTTCTTACTAAAAATTCCCATTGGGACTGGAAAGATAGTACTGTGGGTAAGGCACTTGCCTTGCATACAGTTGACCCGGATTCAGTCTCTGGCTACAATTATCATCACTTGGAGTGATCCCTGAGAACAGAATTAAGAGTAAGCACAGAGCACTGCCGGGTGTGCCCAATCCCCCACAAATAAGCCCAGTAAGCTAAAAATCTGCATTGATTGATTAAAAGCAATAGGGTCATAGTGATATCTATAGCCATCATGAATCTCTTCTGTGATATTGTGTTACTCATTATTAATCATTCATTAATTCCACTGAATTTTCTAGTAGGCAATTGTAATGACACTCCACTTCATTCTTCCAACAGGAAATGCTTCTACCCTGTATAAAATCACAGAGCATTTTCCTCTTTAACCACTGGAGCTGAGCATAATTTTTCTATCTTTATTCTGACATATCTTTCCTCTTCGTTTATAAATTCCCTCAAGGATCCAAACATGGTTCACAGTATCATAGGTCTAGTAAAATATCCTATAATGAATTGTGACAGATAAATAAGAAGAGTTGGAAGTCAAATATGAGTCTACTGTGAATGCACCAGAAAATCAAGTACTTTCATGCTAGATTTTTCCAGAATGAAATTACTTTACTGCAGCAAAGAGTGAAATGAAGATAGGAGCAAGGGTCTTTCATACCCTCTCTCTTTGTGTCGAGGAATACTTACGCAGCCAAAAGGAAGGGTTAGAGACTTCTATTTTGTCTATTTATTGAAAGACAAGTATTCAAAAAATGAATTAAGGGCCTTGATATCAGACCTTAAACCATATAGTAAATAGAGCAAAATGTAAGCAGGACATGTAGGATATGCAGAGCATGTAGCAGAAAATGTCGGATACCATTACTTCTAATATCTAAAATATATGAGGCACTGGTAGAACTTAAAAAAAACCTATACACATCCAAAAATGAAGAGAAGAAATGAACAGATATTTTCTCAAAGAAGAAATACAGATGGCCGAAAGGCACATGAAAAAGAGCTCCACATCACTCATCATCAGAGAGATGCAAATCAAAACAACAGTGAAATATTATTTCACATTCCAGGGATTGGCACACATCACAAAATATGAAAACTACCGGTGCTCTCTGCATTCCTATGTTCATCATCATAGCACTGTTTACAATAGCCAAAATCAGGAAGTAACTCAAGTGCCCAAGAACAGAGGAGTGGATAAAGTAACTGTGGTACATCATAATGGAATACTAAGTAGTAATTAGAAAAATAAAATAATAAAATTTGCTTTTACATGGATAGATATGGAGATTATTATGCTAAGTAAAATGAGTCAGAGGGAAAGGGATAGACATAGAATAATCTAACTCATTTGTGGTATATAAGAAAAAGATAGTATAGTAAAAAAAAAAATCCAGAGACAATAGAGATGAGGGCCAGTAGACCATTTCAGGGCAGGAAGCTTGGCACAAATATTGGAACAATGCAGTTAGGATAAAGAAGGGATCAATATGACAATGATAGTTGGAACTCATCACTCTGGATACGAACTGGGTGCTGAAAGGAAATAAAGTGATATGCATTGTACCCCTTCATTAACAACAGTGCAAACCAGTGTCTAAAAGGAAAAAAAGGGGAAAGAGAGAGAGAGGAGAAAGAGAGAGAGAGAGAAAGAGAGAGAGAGAAAGAGAGAGAGTGGATCTTGAGACTTGGTGGTGGGAAATGTGCACTGGTGAATGAAGATGTACATCATAAGACTAAAATCAATCATGAACAATTTTGTAACCACAGTGTTTAAATTTTAAAAAATTAATAATATGGGGCCGAAGAGATAGCATGGAGGTAAAGATGTTTGCCTTGCATGCAGAAGGATGGTGGTTCAAATCCCGGCAGTCATATGGTCCCCTGTGCTTGCCAGGGGTGATTTCTGAGCCTAGAGCCAGGAGTAATCTCTGAGCACTGCCAAAAACCAAAAAAAAAAAAAAAAAAAATTTATAATAAAAACTTGTTGCTATACACTGGAACATTTAATACACACACACACACACACACACACACACACACACACACACACACACCAGATTTGATAAGAAAAGACCTTGAAACTTTCAGGTTTCACCTCCTACCTAAACATTATGTTTCGGTTCATTTCCTTCTTGTAATAGATCTAAAGTGCTGCTCACTGCCCTAAAGCCTGCCCTGTCCCTGCTATCAGAAACAATTGGGAAAATGTATCTTTCTGCCTGTACTTATTCCTGCAAAACAACTGTAACATATCTACAGTCTCTGCAAAAATGCTTCTGAAAATACATTAATAGATTGCTTTTACCTTTATTTGGTCTAACCCAGTGTATTAATATGAAATCACATTGTTCTTTGGGAGCCCATGTCAGTAGCCCTGTTCTTAGGGCCATGGCTTCTTCAATCTATCATGAGAACTGTTAGCTTATGAAAAGCTTAAATATATAGGCTATTGTTTTCTAGTTGCTGAAAAACACACAAAATGTGAATGGAGTTGAAGATACAGTGGTAGGATATATGCTTTGCATGTATGAATTTCAGAGGATAACACTTGGTATTTCAATATTCTCAAGTAGAATAAGTGTGGTATACATGATTAAATTAATTAATAAATAAAAATGTATAAAAGTATTGACACATCACATTTTTTTTTTTTTTTGGTTTTTGGGCCACACCCGGCGGTGCTCAGGGGTTACTCCTGGCTATCTGCTCAGAAATAGCTCCTGGCAAGCACGGAGGACCATATGGGACACCGGGATTCGAACCAACTACCTTTGGTCCTGGATCGGCTGCTTGCAAGGCAAACACCGCTGTGCTATCTCTCCAGGCCCACATCACATTTTTTATTGCTTAAAAAATCGAGACATTTTATTTAAAACTATATGAAAACAATGAAATTTAAAATACAACCATAATGAGCTATTAGACATGTTGCTTACTTTTTATTTTAATATGTGTTATTTTGCTATAAGATATTTTATTTTGAGATAATATTTATTATCAAAAGCAGCATTTTATTTCATTGTAATGGCTTGCAGTAACATCTGAAAAAAATAGGCCTTTTTCTAAAGACTATAAAGAAATTTTGAAAGGGCTGAAGCAGTACTAGTGCAGCTGGTAGGGAGTTTGCTGACAGCAAACCCAAGTTCTGTCCCTGGCATCCTATATGATCCCCAGAGGACCACGAGGTATAATAACTAATTACAGTACCAGGATTACTTGAAAAAGTCTTGAGAGGTTAATAATAAATTTTACATATCATGTAAAATGCCTGTGTGGTTTTTATAATGTAGTTGATCCTGAGATACATTTATTATAGTTATTTTTCTCTTTTAATAAAAAAATCTTTCTTTGAACACTTAACATGTGTTAGTCTTCATCACTAACCTATACAAAAGTAGGTCATTCATATGTCCATTTATTCATCAAATTAATATTAGAACCATACTATATACAAAATATTATAAATGTATAAGGAATAAAATAGAAAAAGGACAAAGTAAATTTACATAAGTACTTTATAAGAAAGTACTTTTGGCAAGGGAAGCATAAAAGATAGCCTACTGAGAGGTAGAAAACATTTACCCACACATTGGGCAAAAGGCTAATAGTTAATATTTATTAATCACTCACAAAACTCAGTAACAATAAAAAAATCAAAAATGAGTAGAGCTGAACAGACCCTTCCTCAAAGAAAACATACAGATGGCCTATAGGCATATTTAAGAGTATTCCTCCTTAATTTGTATTAGGGGCATGCAAATCAAAACAATGAGTTATCACTTTATACCAATTAAAAGGGTTAGAGTGATAGCACAGCCTTGGGCCTTTTACCTTGCACTTGACCAACCTGGGATGAACCCCGTATAGTCCCTTGAGCCTGCAAGGAGTGTTTTCTGAGCACAGAGCCAAGAGTAACCCTTGAGTGCCCCAGGTGTGCCCTAAAAACTATTAAAAAAAGATTAGATATCACTAGTAATGATGGAAATGTCAACTGTCTGCTACATATGGGAAACAATATGGAAATTAGTGGAAATTAAATTCTCAAAAAATTAAGACTTGAACTTCCATATAACACAAACTTCTCAGCAACCTCCCCCAAGATCCAAAAAAAAAAAAAAAAAAGTTTTAACCCGAAAATATATTTATATAATATTTGTTGCCATGTTATTCATAGAAACCAAGATCAGGAAACAACCTAAGTGCACAAGAACAGAAGAGATAAAAGTAAATATATATAATAGAATGAAACACTACTTGGCTATAAGAAAAGATGAAATCTTTCATAGTAACTACTACTCAGGTTTCCCTGGATAGCTTAATGCTGCACTGAGTCAAAGGTAAATGTTGTTCTTTTATGAATATTAAAAAATATAGTAAAAGATTAAAAGTGGTCAATTTTTAATTGACAGACAACTTTGATGTCTGCCAAGGGAATGGGGGAGGGAGGGGACCTAGGCACAGTGATCACTGAGGGATCACTGATATCATGGTGGTAGACATGGAGTAGAAACATTGTATGTCTGAACATTGCTATTAGCAATATAGCGAATTGAGATGCCCAAATAAGTAAATAAATAAATATATAATAATGTTTATAAGTAAATTGTGATATGCAGGATTTGGAAAACAAGCTTTAGAGGGACCAGAGTGTTAGCACAATGGGGAGGGCATTTGCCTTGTGTGTGGCCCACCTCAGTTCGATCCCTGGCATCCTATATGGTTCCCCACGCCATTCAGGAGTGATTTCTGAATGCAGAGCTGGGAGTGACCCCTGAGCACTACTAAGTGTGGCCCACAAACCAAAAAAAAAAGAAAATCTTTAGATAGTATATTAACCAATCAATGTATGTACAAAGATAGCCTGAGGCCATATACTGCAGTGTCTATTAGGCCAGAACAAAAATCTTAAAAAATTTTGGTGGTGTCCTCTGCCTTGTATGCAATGGCTGCAAACAACAAGCAGCTGTCTTGGTAGTGTGGGGTGCCTGTACTTGTATGGGCTATTCTAAGGGACCTTGGAGACAGTCCTATGCAGTGGACATTCCTTGCTACTCTTATTCTGACTCTAATCTCAGGCTTCCAATCTGTATGGGGCTGAAGCAGAAAGTCCCACTGAGGCTAAGGTCAACATTGACCAAATCATCATGTTCATCCTTTTCAAACAGCAGAACAAGGAGCATGTGACTGATGCCCTGACCAGCCAAGTTCAAGTTCCTTCCCTGGCAGCCAGAAGACCTACAACTCCAGGAACTTTACCAAATTCAATGTAGATAAGATTGAAGACAGAGTTGCCAATAATCAGCTCATTCTAGATAGCTGTGGGGTCAAATAATCGGGGGCCTCTGCACTGTGCCTCAGGTACTGCACTCCTGAAAGCCTCAGAGCTATCCTTCTGTCCTCGCCACCTACCCCCAGCCCTCACCACCCTGTCCTACCCTACTACAAAAGAAAAAAATGTATTTTTGGCTGAGTATGGCCATAAAATATGGTAGATTACAGTGTGTCAATTGAAAGCAACTATATATCAGTACATCTTGCAGTAACTCACCACCAGAAGACATCAACAATAGAAGCTCTGCCATTTATTCTAAGGTGGGTGACCAGAAATCGATAATTTATTGGGAGCAAGAAGATGGAAATCAGAGCTGTAAGCCAAGTCCTATTTATTTGTTGGAAAATAGCTCTGTGATAGATGTTGTCCTAAATTTTGGGGATGTGGCAGTGACTGAGACAGAAGCCTCTGGCTCAGATTTTAGTTTCTAGTGATCAAATGCTGACAACAAATAACTCCACATAAAAATAAACAAGATCATTTTGAATAGGAGAAATTCTTAGAAGTATTAGAGAAAAATAACAAAATATTTAGAAAATTACAAAGTTTGTATTTTGTCCTATTGTGGGGGATATTCAGAGATCATGGCAACCTGGATAGATCTAAAAACCTAAAGAAAGACTAAAGACTTATAGAAAGAGAACCAAACTCCATTTCTGATTAGGGTCCAGGAAAGCAACTTGAATTTGACCTAGGCCAGACATGTTTTACTAGAAAAAGAAGTATAGAAAAAGAACTCCAGAGCACTGAGTTCCTTAAGATGATTCATTAAAATGCAAAAAAAGATGTGATTATGACACAGATCACTGGCAGACTCAGGATATCTTATAACCATCTTTGAAACCTAACCTTAAATTTTTATTTCTTTTCCCACACCCCACAAGAAAATCTCAAAAGGCAATGGGGAAACCTATACTTCCATCATAAGTATAAGACCTGTATAACACTACCTCTTTATTTTTTATTTCATTTTACTTAAAATCATTTTTCACTATACATATGTGAGCAAATATATTTTTTATTTCTATGTTTATGTTTTTTGGGTCTGTGACTTGTTTCTCTGTTCTTCTCTTTTCACCCCCAAATGCACCGGCAATATAATGAAGCACCATTTCTTCCTGCAAAGGCACACTAAAAATGGGGAAATCTCATGTATATAAACAAGCCCTTAAGAACTCATACTTATTTACAATACAGGGGTATCTCCCACCTTGAAAATATGTCATGTGAATCCGTCTTAGACTCTAGGAGATTAGACGACCGTCCAGACTTGAACCCTGAACCCCAGACATAGAAATGACACAGTTCTTCACAACAGCTACAGGAACCAAATCCCATCTGGGACATCCTGAATACTACTCGAACTCCAACATGTGCCAGTTCTAATATGATATCCTGACAACGAGGAAATTGGGAACAAATGGACATAAGAACAGATTATTTTACTTTACCAACTAATGATAAAACAAAATAGGAAGACTTATCACACTGTGGGCTGTGCAAAAGCCAAGAATGTGATCTTCAGATGACTGGCTAATAGAACCATGACCAGGCAATATGTATTCTGGGACCAACAAGAAAGCCCTGGTCTAGGGTTTGTTCTACATCCTGCACAACAATCATGACCTCTAATTCCAGAGACCTGACTGAGGCAATTGCAACTGAATGGGTCTTCTGGAAACATAACGAAAGACCATATCCCAGGCTCCATCCGAGGTTCAGCGCAAGGATCAAGACCACCAACCACAAAGGACAGATTAAAATGACACCGAGGAAACAGAACTTCTAAAATCACAAAGAAAGACTTCATCATAAGGTCCACTCCTTGACCTGTGCACAGACTGAGACCTCTAGATTTAGAGGTCTGTTTTTATCATCCAGATCAGAGCAGAAGTCTTCCATACTCTGCAAAAGCACCAATGAACTTGAAAGGAGTCTATAGATAATCCCATGACAATATATTCCAAGGGTTGAGAAACTTTGTATCTCTTAGGCCAAGGGGATTCCCGTTTCGGGTGACCCCAATATTTACTGTGCCTATGCAGGAGAGGGGGAAAGAGACAACAAAAAGCACTAAATAATCTTTTATTTTTTGTTTAATCTAGTTTTTGTCGATTTTGGGGTTGGATATTGTAGTAGTTGTCCATTTTTTTATTTATATATTTACTTTTTCTTTCTTTTCTCTTCCTCCTTTATGCGCCTTGTCATATTTTCTATCTCAAGACCATGCCAACTATGTGGTGCATATTTTTATTGCTGCAGTGCTCACTGGATATCTTATTTGATTCCTCTTTTTGAACTGTTGTGGTGTTTTACCTTCTTTTTTTTTCCCCTTCGTCTCTCAAACCAAGGAGGAGAGCCTCTAGAATGACTCTGCTCATAATCGGCGTAGTTGATTTTTACCCCATTATATTCATTTTCTCTTCCTCAAACAAAACCACATAACTTGAACTTTCTTGTCCCGCCTCCCAATTAGAGGGGGCAGTAATGGAGACACTGAGACCGAACAGTTATAAGATCACTAAGTAATAAACTAGACACAAAAGGGACCACGCATTCTAGCAGCCCCTGGGGGAGAGTGGAGGGAATGGGAGGCAGGATGGGAGCAGATGTGGGAGGAGGACAATTCGGTGGTGGGAATTCCCCTGATTCAATGTTAATATGTACCTCAAATATTACTGTGAACAATATGTAAGCCACTATAATTAAAATAAAAATTATATTAAAAAATCATTTATTTTGGGGCCAGAGATACCATGGAAATAGGGTGTTTGATTTGCATACAGAAGACTGTGATTCGAATCCTGACATCCCATAAGATCCCCCGAGCCTGTCAGGAGTGATTTCTGAGCATAGAGCCAAGAGCCTGAGCGCAGCCGGGTATGACCCCCCCCCCAATTGATTTAACATATTTATTTAAGTACCATGATTACAAGAGATTTTAAAGGTTGTTTTGGTTTGATTTTGGTTTTGAAGGCCATATCCAGCAGCTCAGGGTTTACTCCTGACTCTGCTTACAGGAATCACTCCTGGAAGGACTCAGGGATCCTTATTTTCAGGGGTTGAATTCAGGTCACCCACATGAAAGGAAAGAGCCCTACCTGCTGTATTTCATTCTGACCCCAAAATTTTAGTTATAACCTAAACTTTGGGTAATGTAAAAATCAATTCAATGTTCCTTATGGAAAAAAAACATTTCTACAACTGCCACCACCATGTCAGCTCATTGTCAACTCTATAGGCTCATTTTATTTTTAAAAGAGAAACTAGCTCATTGTCAACTCTATAGGTTCATTTTATTTTTAAAAGAGAAACTAGCCAAGCTTCAAACAAAATCATGGGTATACTGGTCTTTTAGCTGAAAACGTTGGGACACTCTGAAGTGGGGGGCAGGCATGTCCCTAGACTGCTGAATCCCCAGCAGCTGCATCCACATCCCACACTCACCACCACACTAACGGCCCAAATTCATTGCTTTTCCACTGATTTCTGCAGAGACAGTTAACTGAAAAAAATTTCATGTATGCTGGTTTGGAAGTTGAGAATCCTCATAATTTCTAGGACTGGGGGCAGGCAGCCTCCCACCTGCCCTCCACATTCTGTTTTTTGTTTGTTTGTTTTGTTTTGTTTTGTTTTTAGTTTTTGGGTCACACCCAGCGGTGCTCAGGGGTTACTCCTGGCTGTCTGCTCAGAAATAGCTCCTGGCAGGCACGGGGGACCATATGGGACACCGGGATTCAAACCAACCACCTTTAGTCCTGGATTGGCTGCTTGCAAGGCAAACGGCCACTGTGCTATCTCTCCGGGCCCAACCCTCAACATTCTGGAAGCCCAACACTGCAGACTTGTACCACATCCATGACCATGTCAGACCACCAGCCCAGCTCTGGAAGGTCTTGGTGTTCCTGGAGCACATAACCACATATTTGACACCTCCAAATTTTTATAACTGACACCCAAGAAGTAATATATCAAATTAGATTCCAAAGGAGCAAAGAAGCCACATACGTTCACATAAGTCACATAAGTTCAACAAACTAAACCAAAAACACAGAATTCTCAACTACAAATACACAGCTTAATAAAGTTTAATAATAAATAAATATACAGCTTAATAAACCTTCTAACAACAATGTAATGGTTGACCCCAGTATGAGATGTAACAATTTTTACAAATTATCTTTTGAAAAAGTTTTTTTAATAACTCTATTACCACTTATTTGTAACAAGCAATATAAAGTAAACCATTTGTGCCTGCCAAGTGGTCAGGATTGGGAGTGTGTGGGAAACTGGGCACAATGGTGGAGGGAATGTTACATTGATGGTGGGGTTGTTGCTGGAGCATAGAATGCAAGAAACAACTGTACTAGGAGCAACTTTGAAAGTCACAGTGTTTAACTACAGTAATAATTTCTTTTTAAAAATTACTACTTTTCACTCAACATAATAGATTCCATGTACATCCATGTATAGGAAAATGTCATGACTTCATCTCTCCTGACGGCTGCATAACATTCCATTGTGTATAAGTATCACAGTTTCTTTAGCCATTCATCTGTTGAAGGGCGACTTAGTTGTTTCCAGAGTATTATCGTGAATAAAATAAGTCAAAGGGACATAGATAGACACAGAATAGTCTCATTCATCTATGGGTTTTAAGAAAAATTAAAGACATTACTGTAATAAGGCCCAGAGACAATAGAGTTAAGGGCTGGAAGGGCTGGAAGGGCCGGAAGGACTGACTGGCTCACAATTTGAAGCTCAACACAAAGAGTGGTGAACACTATTAGGGAAATAACTACTCTAACAACTAGCATGACAATGTTAAATAATGAGAAAAGTAGAGGAGAGTAAAAAAAAAAAAAGAATGAGAGAAGTAGAATGTCATGAATACAGGCAGGGGTGGGAGGATGGGAGTCATTGGTGGTGGGAATGTTGCACTGGTGAAGGGGGTATTCTGTTTATAACTGAAACTCAACAACAATCATGCTTGTAATCATGGTGCTTAAAGATTTATATAAAAAAATAAAAATCATTACTTTTGACAGTAGCATTAAAATAAAATGGGAAAAGTACATAAAACTGATGAATTACACAATGGAATATTACATGGCAGTCAGAAATGATACAATCACTGACTTTGCAGCAACATGGATGGACCTAGATCATGTTATGTTAAACGAAGTTAAGTCAGAAGACAAAAGATAAACACAGAATGGTAGCACTATTCTGAAACACCTAAAACATATATTTTATACACAACTAATACCTAACAATCAAATAACAGGGTTTAACAGGGTAGAAACCCCGAACACTGTAATAGTCAACATAAACATGGGAGCAGTGTCCAAAATACATGAAAAAGGAACAACGCAAACTCTTGACTACACATTATACCACAAAGAAAACAACAACAGAAACAGCAGCATAGAGAGAACAGGTACGTAATCAGACTTCTACAACAAAGGCCCACAATAATCCCTTAGAGATAGTATGCAGGAACACAAGTATAGAACACCACGGGAAATCACTGACTACAATGGCAACATACCATAACACTATGTTTTAATGCCTTTATCTTACTATATTTTAAATAACCTCTCAGCTTTTCTGTCCACAGGCGCCCTTGGATACAAAGGGCGGACAAACTAAGATGGCAACTCGGGATACCACACGAGATACCATATCTTGCTTGCACTACGAGATGGCCACGAGAAAACTCTTTAACATACACTTTATCTCTAGGTTATACCTTCTTTTAGGAATTGAAGCACGTGGCCAGTCAGACCACCGAAGCAGTACCTGCGACGTACAGGCTTAAACTACAGGCTCTATTCATCGAACACATTCAACCAAACCAGCATTTCCTTGCTATTCTCTCCTCTCTTCTCACTACTTTTTTTTCTTTTCTT
This sequence comes from Suncus etruscus, assembly GCF_024139225.1. Taxonomy (NCBI): domain Eukaryota; kingdom Metazoa; phylum Chordata; class Mammalia; order Eulipotyphla; family Soricidae; genus Suncus; species Suncus etruscus. The sequence goes on from NC_064858.1 coordinate 92,628,969, forward strand.
CATTTTTCTCTTTTCTATTCTTCTCTTTACATTTTCCCCTTTCTCTTCTCCCTTTCTTTCTAAGGTATTTTCTCTTTTTCTTTTTTCTCCCTTCATACCCCTTCCATATTCCTTCCCCTTTCTCCCCTCCGGAAATCCAACTATCCCTTCACCCCTCAATCCAATCATCAATCTCCCAACATATTAAAACTCTTCACCCTCAGTCCTTAATCTATTAGGCATCAAGATCGACCTCCTACCCAATGAACCAGTACCCAGCACCCAGGCGAGGGGACACCCAGTCAAACCCACACCTCGTCTCCTGCAAGAAAAGACAGCCAACTCCCCTGCGGACTCATGCTGCGAGGCCCTCCCTACCAACTCCCCCTAACGTGGACTGTTTCTTGAAACCGGACCTAGGTCCAAAAGTATCCCCAATGCAAGAACTCTTCCAAGACCTCCCTGCCGCAAATTTTTACCAATCTGAAGAAGGTCAGGGGGTGGGATAGGAAGATACCTGGGAACCCACACACCACAAGAAAAACCCAAAAGACAATGGGAATAACTGTACTTCCAACATAGACATAAGACCTGTAATACACCGCCTCTTTACCTGCTCTCCCCCAAATGTTTTTTGGGCCACACCCGTTTGACGCCCAGGGGTTACTCCTGGCTATGTGCTCAGAAATCGCCCCTGGCCTGGGGGGACCACATGGGACTCCGGGGGATCGAACCGCGGTCCTTCCTTGGCTAGCGCTTGCAAGGCAGACACCCTACCTCCAGCGCCACCTACCCGGCCCCCATTCTCCCCCAAATGTAAGGTAGTCTTTTGCACCACTTTGGTCCTTTGAAAACTTTGCTAACTCATTTTATATCTTTTTTTTTTTAATTTATTTATTTATTTATTTGTTTTGGTTTTTGGGCCACACCCGATAACACTCAGGGGTTACTCCTGGCTATGTGCTCAGAAGTTGCTCATGGCTTGGGGGACCATATGGGACACCGGGGATTGAACCTCGGTCCGTCCAAGGCTAGCGCAGGCAAGGCAGGCACCTTACCTTTAGCGCCACTGCCCGGCCCCAAAGTTACACTTTCTTTTTTTTTTTTTTTGGAGGGAGCCACACCCATTTGATACTCAGGGGTTACTCCTGGCTAAGAGCTCAGAAATCGCCCCTGGCGACCAGAAATGGCCCCTGGACCATATGGGATGCCGGGGGGGGGGGGGATCGAACCTCGGTCCTTCCTTGGCTAGTGCTTGCAAGGCAGGCACATTACCTCTAGCGCCACCTCGCAGGCCCCTATTTTTTTTAAATGTCTGTCCTACATATACATTTGTGAGCACATACATTTTTATTTCCTTTTTTTTTTATTGTTTTTGGGTACGTGACCTGTTTCTGTTATCCCCTCTGTCCACCCCCAAATACACCGACAATATAATGTAGCACCATTTCCCCCTGCAAAGGCACACTAAATAAAGGGAAAATCTTACATATAAAAACAAAGAGCTCTTATCTACTAGAGATAGGAACTCATAGTTGTTTACAATACAGGGATATCTCCTACGTTGAAAATATGTCATGTGGAATCAACTTAGACCTCAGGTGATTAGATACCATTCATCCAGCCTTGAACCCTGGATCCCAGACATAGAAACGGCACAGCTCTTCACAACAGCTGCAGGAAACAAATTCCATCTGAGACAGCCTTAATACTGCGGGGTCAACAACAAGGACCAGCTCTAACATGATATCCTGACAACGAGGAAAATTCGAACAACTTGACCTTAGAGCAGATTAGCCTGCCTTACCAGCTAACGACAAGACAAAACCAGAAGACTTGGCACCCTTTGGTAGGTCCAAAACCCAAGATCGCGATTTACAGATGACTGGCTGCTAGAACCACGACCAGACTGTATACATCTTGGGACCAATAAAAAAGCCCTAGTTTAGGGTTTGAACTATGACCTGCACAATAAGCATGATTCCCAGTCCCAAAGGTCCGGCAGAGACAAATGTAACGGAATGGGGCTTCTGGAAGCACAAAGAAAGACGCTATCCTAGGTGCCATCCTAGGTTCAGTGCAAAGACCAAGATCACCAACCACATAAGATGGATTAAAATGACACTGAGGTAACAGAACCTCTAGAACCACAAAGAAGGACTTCATCATAAGTCCCACCTCAGGATCTGCGCAGATACTGAGACCTCTAAACACAGAGCTCTGATTGTATCACCCTGGACAGAGCAGAAGTCTTCCACACACCACAAAAACACCACCGGGAGAGTAAATGATCCTGAGCAAAGTCTAGGATTGATCCCATGACAGTATACACCAAGGACAGAGAAATCCCATATTTCTTAGGCCAAGTGAATTCCTTTTCGAATGACCCCAATATTTACTGTGCCAGGCCAGGAGGGAAAAAACAAAAATACAAAAAGCACAAAAACTTGGTTATTTTATATATATATATATATGTATATATATGTATATATATATTACCTTCATTTATTATTGTTATTATTTTTATTTACCTATCTATTTTGGTCGATTTCTCTGTTTGGGTATCACTATTGAAATTGTTGTCCCCAATTATACTTATTTTTTTTCTCTTCCTTTCTTTTCTTTTGTTATGTGCTATGCTATGTATCTTATTTCAAGACCATGGCGTTTTGTTTGTTTGTTTGTTTTTGTTTGTTTTTTGTTTGTTTTGTTTTGTTCTTTGATTATTTTTTGTGGTGCTTAACGACATAGCCGGAGTCCTCACTGGATATTTGACACCTCTTTTGGTACTGGTGGAGTGTTTCACCTTCTTTTTCTCCTTCATCTCCCAAATCGATGATGAGAGCCTCTAGAAGGATTCCGCCCATTTTCGGGGTATTAGACTCTTACCCCAGTTTATTTATTTTCTCTTTTTCAGGCAAAACCACGCAACTTGAACTAGCTAGTTCTACCTCCAGTTAGAGGGGGAAATAAGGGAGGCATCAAGACCAAACAGGTGCAAGACTACTAAGTAGTAGGTTAGATACAGAGGGGACCACATATTCTAGCCGCCCTGGGGGTGAGGGAAGAAGAAATAGGAGGTAGGACAAAAACGGAGGTGTAGGGAGGACAATTTGGTGATGGGAATCCCCCCTGATTTTGTGTAAATATGTACCTAAAATATTATTGTCAACAATATGTAAGCCACTATGATCAAAATAAAAATTATATTAAAAAAACTGATGAATTAATTCTATAGATAATTAAAATCAAGAGTTTCCCAATTAAAACTGGGCTCACATATAAGTATATGAAAATTTATCTCTTTAAAACCAACCATGTGTACATCCCATGACACTTGCACAGAAAAGTACTAGTTTTTCATGCCAGTTTAGATTTATGTAAGACGTAAATGTATGAACATTTGCCGCCACCCCCAGGCTCCTACCTAGATAATTACTGCCTACACACTTTTGATCAATTCAATGTGTCTTAGAATGGATAATTGCTTGTATTTTATAGATAACCAATGTAGGGGTGACTTGGTACTATAACTACAATGCCACTACTGGAGCAAATTCTATGGTGGAGGCCTGGAGACAGAGCCCACATTTTGGCAGTCCTAAATCTCTCATATACACTCTCTTTTCTTTTTATTGATTCTCCAGCCTTGAAAATTTAGTCTTTTTAAAATCTTATAAAGTTAAAATTTCTCAAACATATGTATAATATACAGTTATTTGGTCCAGACTTAATGTGTATAAACATTTTTATCTGTAAATCTTCAGAAACAGAAAAAAAATTATTTTATTTTATTTTATTTTTTGTTTTTTTGGGCCACACCCGGTGATGCTCAGTGCACCTGGCTGTGCACTCAGAAATTACTCCTGGCTTGGGGGACCATATGGGACGCTGGGGTTCAAACCCAGGTTCATCCTGGGCAGCCACATGCAAGGTAAATGCCCTAGTGCTGTACTATCATTCTGGCCCCAGGAAGAATGTTTGAATTAGTCTTTCTACAGTTGGAAGTTTATTATTTAAGCCTTATCACTACTTTCCTAAATATAAAGTTTTTACTAGACATAGTTTAAAATTATAATTTCTAAAATATCCAAACATGATTTTTATAGAGATTGGCATACATTCTTTAACAGCTTTGAAAGATATATTTGACCAGTTTAATTGTATGGGAGAACGTGGCCTCCTTACACAGGAATGGCAATAGATTTCCTGCCTACTAGCTCATCTTGGCAGAGATGGAAATAATAATAGTAATAATAGACCTAGCATTAGGTCTGTGAGGCACATATTGTAAAATTTCTGGATCACAGTGTTGATGGACACCTGGCCAAAATAAAGCCCAAGAATTTAAATAAATCCCTAAATTCATGCACCAATTTTACATAGCACGATTGTGTTGGCTTTTCCAAGAAATGTATGGTCTTGTGATTCATTCTGCTTTCAGGACCTAACACTATTTTGGATCAGACATCAAAAACACCTACCTGTTCATTGAAACTATTTCTAGCACTCATTTTTCAAATAAAATAAGATATATGCAATTCACAAAACGATAGTAGTACCTTCTCTCCAGTCCATTGTACCTTCTCTCCAGTCCTCTCATTTCATCAGGAATTAGAGACTTTTAGTGATGGGAATTGTGTACTGGTGAAGGGTGTTGCATATTTTTTAACTGAAACTCAATCATGAACAACTTTGTTTTTTTTGTTTTTTTTGTTTTTGTTTTTTTTTTTTTTGGTTTTTGGTTTTTGGGCCACACCCGGTAACGCTCAGGGGTTACTCCTGGCTATGTGCTCAGAAGTTGCTCCTGGCTTGGGGGACCATATGGGACACCGGGGGATCGAACCGCGGTCCGTCCAAGGCTAGCGCAGGCAAGGCAGGCACCTTACCTTTAGCGCCACCGCCCGGGCCCTCATGAACAACTTTGTAACTGTAAAACAAAAACGTATTTTGGACAACCTTGCAAACCATGATGTTTAAATACAGTATTTTAAGCATCTAAAAATGTATAGTAATAATTAGTTGAGGAGGACTGAATCCATGCTATGGAATAATAAATACATGTTTTCACTAAAAAATTATATACATTTAGTAGGTTATATGCAATACAGGTTACATGAAATAGGGTGAATAACAGATGAAAGCTACAATATTCTCTTTCTTCATATATAAATCATGCTGTGCTGATTTCTCTTGTATGTGTTTCAAGTTGTTCCCACAATCTACTCATTTATCATTCATCCTACTAATGTCCTCCAATTTGTTTCTAAGAGTGCTATTTCTCCCAACACTTGACTAAAATCCTCCTACCAATTTCTTTATTCTTCTTTTTTCCCCTCTTTGATTTACAAAGCTGTTGATAACAGCATTTCAGGCATCCAATGTTCTAACTTCAAACCCACCCAAGGTGTCAGCATCCCTCTTCCATGACTCAAGATTCCCTCCCTCTTTCTACTCTGACCAATTTCTAAATATTCTGGGTGCACTTTATTGATGATAGAAGTTGTAGCTCAAATATGTTATAGAGCAATTTTTATTCATATTCCGGAGCCCTATGAGAGAATAGAAAGGTGGAATTGTAATAAAGAGAGGGAGGATAATTCAAAAAGTGAAGAGGCCCAAATCCATTCCCTTAATCACATGTCCCCAATGTACTGTCAGGTGTTGCCCTTAAGGGCTCCAGTACCACTGGCTCAAGCAGTGTCAAATCACTGCCCAAAAATTGTACCATTTGACCAGGCTTCCTAACCCCCAAGCCCCTACCTCCACCCATCAGCAGAGTTGGTTGCTATAGCTTGGATCCAAGGCTTTACATTTCGTTCATTTTGTGCTTCAGCTAGATATAGCACACCTCTGTATAGCGCATGTGTCCTTCTCTGCTCCTGGTTTTGTCCCTTGGTGACGCTGTGCATAGTCTTACTGGTCTCTCTATGATTTTGTCCTTCAGTGCCCTGTTCCTCTATTTTAATGTCCAAAGGTCCATTACTCTTAGGTGGCCCAGTATCCTTGATGACACTGGTCTGTTTCTGATGTTCTGTTATTATCCTCTCCTTGTGAATGCATACTGTTCTTTGTCCATTTGGCTTTCCTTGACACTGGGCTACACACACATAAATGAGAGCTGCTGCTTTTACTGCTGTTTGAAAAAAAAGTCAAAGAGAGGATGTGGTCCACTCTGGCAAAAGTGTACGATCCAAGAATTCTCTAACCTCAGCAACTCTTTTAAATATTTTTTATCTTTGTCCCTTTTCCATTTTGATTATCTATTTGAATGACTTGACTACCCCTTCAGTCAGTTTTAAATGGCCAATTGTGTTTTTTAAAAAAATTGCCTAGAGACCAGAGATAGCTCAGCAGTAGGGCATTTGCCCTACATGTGGCTGACTCTGGATGGAACAATTCTGTTACTGGTACCCCATATGGTACCCCCCCAAGCCTGCCAGGAGTAATTTCTGAAGGCAGAGCTAGGAATAACCCTAAGGCACTGCTGGGTGTGCCCCCCCCAAATAAAGAAAATAAATTTTAAAAATATTTCCTAGTCCTCTACCATCCCCCCACCCTTCTACTTCCACTTTAACAGTGCTATAGGTTTGTGAGGGGGGGTTTGTTGCTTGTTTTATTTTATTGTGTTTGTTTTTCATGAGAAAAACAGTTGTAGCTTTAAAGAATCTTCCGTTAGGTCAGGGGTCTCAAACTCGCGGCCCGCGGGCCGTTTGCGGCCCTCCATACAACATTTTGTGGCCCGCGGCCGGCCTTCAAATATCGCAGTATTCGCGATTATTCGCTTACCGAATAATTGCAATAAAAATCGCATTAGTAAGAAAAAAATCGCATTAAACATTCGCATACCCCAAGCAGTTCCGTTCGGGGTATGCAAATGTTTAATGCGATTTTTTGCGATTTTTTTCTTACTAATGCGATTTTTTATTGCGAATATTCGGTAAGCAAAATCCCTTTTGCGGCCCTGTCTCACCCCGACTTTGCCTCCTGCGGCCCCCAGGTAAATTGAGTTTGAGACCCCTGCATTAGGTGGTTTCAAGCTACCAGGATATAGGCTCACTCCTTTGATCTTAGATATTCTGTTGTTGGAAAATTTGGTTTTCAAAGTGACTGTTGCTTCAGGAATTCTCTCAGTAAGCATCAATGATAGGAGCTACTTCAATCTTGTTTTGAGCAGTCTGTCTGATCATAGTACATAGTTTGTCAATATTGACAGTTGTAATGAATTTTTATTTCTCTTTAAGTGATAATCCTCATACCCACTTTCCCAAGGTAATTTGGAAATTTGATTCGTATTTCCAGCATTGCCTCCATCTCTTGCTTACAACTTTAAAGTCTAAAACAGTATTAATGCCATTGTAAATCAAGATGCTGAAATTTAATATTTTACTGATAGCTGTCAAATATAAAAATAAAATAAATATTTTCTTTTTTTTTAATTTTTATTTTTAATTATGAGAACAAGGGTGCAAAGAAAGAGGACAAGGTAAAGTTACAGTGGAAAGACAATCACCCATAACATAATTCTCAGAAGTCCCCTTGCTGATATCTTAACTTTGAAATTTCAGCCAAAGAACATTAAGATAAATAAGACAGAATCCATGTACAATTACTTTGTCCCTCAAGTCCCCAGATTGTAACACCTTATAATATTTCTTAACAGTACACATGGCAATCTAAAGCCATAAAACTTACGTAACTCCTTAAACATTACAGGCATAGTATTTTCTTACATTTCCATATACATGCATATTAGCTTAAGTTAACCTCAAATTTTAAGTGAGTTCTTTTTAAGGATTAGAGTCAAAGGAGCACAGTAAAAATGGTGTTAGAGTGGCAATTGTTGTTTGCATAGGCCCACCAAAATATGAGGGACATGGAAAGAAATAATGTTGGCCTAAGTACAAAGAGACCAGACCCCTGAAGTTTCCTGGCACACGACCAAGTCTAGGCTCCAGGCAAGCTAGATCGTCCAATCCAAGACATTGTCTGTAGTGCCAACACACTTTTATTTTTCACACAGTCTCTGTTGTTGGTATCATGTTTCTGTATTAAAGATCCTGGAATCTGCATATCTTACATTGAAGTCAGGATGTGGAGCATCCTCTCCTTTCACCTCACAATCAAAGGGCAATGCAGGGAGCCCTGTCCTGTAAGCAGGTCATTGTTGTTGTTAAGTCTTCTCAGTGTTAAGGGAAGTCTCTTTTGAGCAGGTCGAAGTCTGAGCAGTGTAGGTCTTCCTTGGTAGAGGATTGCTTCCAGGTGATGTTATAGACCAGCCTGGATGTTTCGTGGATGGCTTTCCTGGTTCAGGGGAGAATGGAATATGTCCTTTCTTCTGAGGTCTGTGCCAGGTCGTTATGTCAATGTTCAGGGTGTAAGGTCCCTTTGCACTACAAGATTTGTGTGTTCCAATCTCTATTAGATAGGATCTTATTTGTATTTATACTATTTTCCCATTTTAATATGCCTATGCAAATAAGAAGCAATGCCACATGCTGTTATTGGCGCATATGGGGGCCATAAGAACAATTACAATGATTCCCATGACATGGTTCAATCATAAGCATTAAACTGGGGGACTCTTCCACCAAAATTCCTTGTTAAACAGCTCAAAAAGAGAAGATAAAAAGTGGTTAGAATCATCACTGTATAAGACAACATTTAGTAAGAATTATATCTGTCAGAGAAAAAACACAAAATATTCTAAAGAAATACGTGTCCATTTTATGTATCTTAAAACAGTTTGGGGTTGTCACACACAATGCACAGCTTTGGACTGTGATTAGGATTGTACACTACTGAAGTTAAAAAGAGTAAACTAGGTTAGTGATGTTTGAGAGGGGGTTAGAGAGTTAAGGAGTAAAAAAGAGCTTTGTACGGGTATGGGAAAGGGGAGAATACAAAATGAACATTCTGTATACGGAAAACATAACATAAGAATAAGGAATATTCTGAATACATGAAGTACATGAAGTACTTGAAGTACATGAAGTACACGCCCCCGCGCGGTTCTGTAGTTTCTGGATGCCTAGGGAGGAATTTCTCACCCCCTCCCCCCAGGGCCCGATTAACCAGGCGTGGCCCTGAAGACCCTCCTGGTGTGGGGGGAATCTTGTTCCCCTGGATTAAGTGGTCAGCCCAGGGGTCCTATGGCTAGCTGTCCTGCCCAGAGCCCCCAACATACCAGGCAAACACACCAAGAAATCCTGGCATTCGGAGTGTTCTGAGCCCAGCCAAGCCTCTGTAGTTTCTGGATAAATGAATAAATTATTGTGCCCACACCAGTAACACCCAGGCCTTTTAATAAGGCTGGGGTGGAGGCAATGTTTGTTTTTATACTGCAGCGGGAGAGACACAAGTTTATAATTAAGAGGTAATGAGGCAATTTTTGATTTAACAGTTAATTTAGGCATTAAAACAACCAAAACACAGTAGTTCTAGGACTAAAGAAACAAATGTAAAACAATGGGGGAGATAAACCAGTGAAACAGGCAAAAAACGTTAAATTGGGGGCAATTATGAACTGAAAGGAGAAATTAAGGATAGGAATTTGATTACAATTTGCAGTAGGGGAAATTGTATTGGGCACCAAAAGGCAAAGTTTAAGTTTTACCACTAGTTTTAAAGTTATGCCATGTTGAAGCTTCATACCGCATTGCAGAAGGTTGGTGTTGTTGGTGAAGTGAGACAGTTCAAGGCAGCAAATTAGGACGGTGAGGTGGGTGAATAGCAGGTACCGAAGGCGTCTGGGGGGAGGCGTTGATCATGACAAGGATGAGCTGAGAAGAGGAGGAGTGTCCGGAGGACCGCGTGGGCTGGAAGGGTGAGGAAGCAGGCAGAGTTTTGAAGAGCTTAGGGCATGGGAGAGGTTGAGCTGACATCGCCAGGGGAGTTGGCTATGTTTCCGGCACCATAAAAGGGGAAGGGAAGGAACTGGAGGTGTTGTTATCGTCTTGCAAGGGAGAGTCAAGTGGAGCAAACAAATCGATGAAGCCTTGGTTTGAAGGGGGTGGTTGGTGGCAGCCAGGCAGAGTACCAAATTTAGCATTGTTAAAGGTGGAGTCAGTTAGAAACAGGTTTGCAGGAATGGCAGCTAGCAGGAGGGGTGGCAGGCTTTTTTGAAGTGGATGAAGAGAAGACTGCAAGAGGCTAAGGAAACTGCTTGGCAGGAGGCAAAATGGTTATTTTTGAATGCCACGGGAATGCCTCCTGACTACTGTTAGACTTTAGCACTAAAAATAATTTTTTGTTTTTATAAGTAACAATCGCCAATGTTTTAAAAACTTTTAAACTGAACCTAAATGATTTTTCTTAAACTTTTAGGTATTATGTAAAAGCTAGATGCTTCTTTTTCTAGCCACATTTGGCCTTATACTTTTGGCCTTAACTTACACATAGCAGAAAGTTGGGTGATTGTAAAGTCCAGAAATTCTCCAGGGAAAAACTTATCCCTGATGGCCATTTGAGAAATTTGGGGTTTACCATCCCCTACTCTTTCTGCCATGCTGATAGGACAAAGCTAGCTTAGCACAGGATTTTTAGCAGGATTTCACAGTTTGTTAGATGACCAGACTAAGCCAGGTTAAAAAAATTAATTGAAAATTTAAAAAATGGATAAGGCTTTAAAAATTGTATTTATCATGAAATGCAAAAATAACAAATAAACAGACAGAACAAACAACATGAAACACAACATTGTGGCCACTTTCATTAATAACACACACATGAACAAACAAGAAAATTGACAAGCGCTTTAAAATATTTAGCTGGCATGTTTGTAAAAAAAATTGTTAACGTAGCTGGAGTGGAACTGCTGAAAATAAATCTTAAGGTTTAGCTTTAACACAAAACATTTTTAAAACAATTCTAACATGAAGTTGAAGACATGAAGTAAAATGTTAGCAGTTAAAAAAATTTTTTTTGTTAAGTGAAATGGTTAGGGGAGCATTGTAGAAGGAGTTTCTACTTTGAAGTATGATATCATTTGCTGTAAAGGAACAGGTTTTCTTTAAATTAGTTTTAAACAGGAAAACAGTGAGGCAGCTGTAATAAAGTGTTAAAAAAATTTTAACAACTGTTTTTACTTTGAAGACTTTAAGTGAATAATTTGTAAAAAATATTAGATACCAAATTAACAAGATGTTTAGACATTATAAAATATAGTTAAAGGCATTTGATGTATTTCCACACCTAGAGCTGAAGACCAAAATTATTTTTAACATTTGTTAATTTGCTTATAAAATTTAATTATTTTTATAATACTAATTAACAATATTATTTTAAAAAGGGTTAACCACAACATGAACAGAGACAATTTAAGATTAAACTTGGAAAATGCAAAATTATTTTTACTTACCTTTGAGTTTAAAATTAGGCTTGAAATTAAAAAAAGGACAAAGCTACTTAAGGTTTAAATTTATGAACATTAATTTATGAACAAATTTATTTAATTAGTTATTATATTGTTTTTGTTTTTAAAATGGCTTTTATGCCACTGTTTGAACTGTGTAACTGCCTCTAAGGTTTAGACTATTTGGTTCAAGTTTTTTAAATGGCAATGCTATTCTCCTATATATTATTATGCATTCAAAAGAGCTTAGGCTTAGCTCAGAGTTTTGGAATGTTTATACATTATTGTTAAGGAAAGCTGACCAACTTATTTTGCTCACTTGTATTATTTTAGTTCTTAAAAAATTAACTTTTTAAACATGTGCAGTAATTTTAACAAAGAAGTTTTGCTCTCTTTCCCAAGGCAGAGGTAAGGAAGACACCTGTGTTATATTTACAAACTATTTCTCAAAAACAAATTTAAAAATGTTACAAAATGTTATTTGACCATTAGATTTGAATAGCAAACATGGAGAGGAAAGAGCAACTGAAAAGACAAAATATAAGAAACATTTAAATGCAGATTAAGGAGCCTAAGCTACTAAAAAATGCCCATGACATGAACCACTTTACAAACTTCATATACTTTTAAGATTAAAAATAATTTTTAATAGAAATATAAAAGACTCAAATTTTAATACTCGTGTGTTTGTTTAAGTTTTAAAACAAGAAAAGGTTTTTTGTTTACTGATAATTTGTTATTACAAGTAACAGAATTATGACCTTGCTCTAAAATTTTTGAGAGGCATGAACAAAGGGTGTTTATTGCTGTTATTTTCCTGTTGCCTTTTTCTACCTAGAGAATTTTTATAACCCTGACAGACCTGAATTTAACCTGTACAGACCTGAATTTAGAAAGTTTTCTAATTTTTTAACATTTCAATATAATAACTTCACAACACCCAATGCACAAAACTTAATTACACAAATGCTTTTTGAAGAGGCACATGTATGCCGCAGAATTTAATTTATAAGCTTAACAATTATTTGAGGCATTTTATGAGACACAACAAAATTTTGAAAGCAATTGTAACTATAAATTGCACATGAACAATTTCTGAATATTTTTACTTGTACCCCTGCCACCTTCTGCCATATTTAGCAGAGCAATTAAACTTGTAACCATAAAGATATACACAGGTTAGCACTATTTTGAGTTTAAACCAAATTTTTACCAACTTTAAGAAAGAAGTGATATTTTTTCTTTAAAATTTATGTTTGCACCTTAGCTAAACAGAAACTTATAGTTTTAAAAACATGTATGCCGCATATACGCCACCTTTGCATAGATTAAAGGACTTATTATGACATTTTCTAACACATTTAAGACATTTTTAATTTTACCAACTGTGGTTTTTATCTTTAGAAAAACATTTTAACTCAGGCATTTTGACTTAGGAGAAAGGAACACTTGTAACAACAGAGAGACAGCCATAAAAACCTAAGGGAAGGTAGGGCTGCATTTTTATCCTAAGGGATGGAGGGGGGGGAGCTACGTGTGCTTTTTGCTTGCCCGCACTCTGCCCCGCGGGGGGCTATGGGGGGTGCAGGCGTACGAGAAGGGAGTGGCGGCGGGGGTTAGCAGAAGTTAGTTGCCGCGTGTGGAGGAGTTGTAACACAGACTTTGGAGAGCGACTTTTAGGCACAGAGCTGCTGACAAGCAGGGGCCTGAAAAATGTGTGTTGTGCCTTTAAGAGCTTAGAGATCAGAATTCTCGGCCGCCCGCCGGCAAGAGCTTTACAGTGCAGGGAAGAGAAAAAAAAAAGCGGCGGGCTTTTTTAGGATTTTAGCACAGAGATTGCAGCGGCAGAAGTGAAGATGAAGGGTTAAAGGAGGAAGGAAACTGAGAGATTTAAAGCGATAGGGAGCTCAGGAACACTAGATTTCTGGCAAACATCATGAACAAAACATTAAGAAATTACAAATATCTTTTTTGGTAACCTCTGTCTGCGTTTCAATTCAGACTGTATATATTAAATGAATTTAAGCTTAGTACTCAACATAGCACCCATGGTAGCGAATCCAATGGGTGGATACTCGATGCGGCACCCATGGTAGCGAATCCAATGGGTGATCATGAATAAACATCAAAAAATTGCAAATATCTTTTTTGGTAACCTCTATGCGTCTGCTTTTCAATTCAGACTGTATATCTCTAATGAATTTAAATTCAGTACTCAACGTGACACCCATGGTAGCGGATCCTATGGGTGAAGCCCCCAAAAGCCAATTAGGGGGCGGTGGGGGGAACGACTTGAAAAACTGCAGTTTATATTTTTGTTGAGGCTAACTCATTTCTACGCTTACCCTGATGGGGTATTTCTGCGTTTTATGAAACGGCTCCGGACACGCCGCCCTTGTAGTCGTTTGAGTGTGGTGGTGGTTTTCGGGCCCAGCGTTGGGCACCAAAATGCGGGGTCCTGCAAGCCCCCCCGGAGGGGCCCGGCCAGCAGGAATCAGTCGGGAGGCTCACGGACGACCACACCTTTATTTAGCTGGGCTAGAAGCACAACCACACCTGTAAAAATCTGAGAGAGGTTAGTAATAATGACCTTAGGCGATTAGACCGGTCTAAGGTGTCTTTATTGGGGTCCAGCATCTCTTATATAGAGAAGGAGAAGGGGGCAGGTAAAAAGTGATGTCAATCATACATTTTGGCGCGAAAGCCATGAGACAAAGGCAGTAAATTATCTTCCAGAAGGGAGGGAGAAGCAGTGACAATTTTACAATCACTCCTAAGTCAGCAGCTTTCAAGGAATTGCCCTATGACCCTAAAGTAGGGTTTGCAGACCACTTTCCCGGAACTCTCAGAAGGTTTATGGTGGGGCAAGCTTTGTTGCATTTAGCTTTTAACTCAGGAATGTAAGTTAAGGGGAGACTTGGCTCCATGGTATCAGGCAGTGTCTTCCTCCCCTAGGCTGAGAAGTTACTTATTACTTGAAGGTTGCCTTTTTCCTGTTGGTATATGGGCTTATAGCAAACAGCACTTAGCACTGAAAAAATGGCAGGGAGTTTTGCAAAAGTAACCACTGAGTCAGTCACGGTAGCCAACATGTATAAGTTTTTGGGTCATACCCAGCAGCACTCAGGAGTTACTTCTGGCTCAAAATCGCTCCTGGCAGTCTCGGGGGACTATATGGGATGCTAGGATTCAAACCACCTTCCCCTTCCGACTGCTTGCAAGGCAAATGACCAACCACTGTGCTATCTCTTCAGCCTTAAATTTATATTATTTTAAATTTTATTTTATTATAATTAATTTTATAACATTCAACTTGATAGAGAAAGGTGAAAAAATGAACTGGTATAAAAGTTATTGGCATGCAATCAAATGTACAGTAAGAGCAATCATTGGAACCAGAGACAGCACAGTGACAACCAGGCATTTGCCTTGCATGCAGTCAACTCAAGAAGGACCCGCTTCGATTCCAGTATCCTATATGAACCCCAGACTGGCAGGGACGATTTCTGGTGCAAAGCCAGGAGTAACCCCTGAGCACAGCTGGATGTGGCCCAAAAACCAATCAATCAATCAATGAAGTTTAAAAAAGAAAAGAGCAATACTATAGAGAAGATGAAATCAAATAAAGGAAAAAGACTTTTAGCCCTGACCTCAGATCTATTGTTTCAAATTGCACTGCTAAATAGACATGCAGTCTAGGGGAAATCTTGAACCTGAACAAGTCAGCATCTGTGTTACCTGGTTTTGTGTCTGATTATTTGAAAAGAGACAAAGTTCTGAGCCAATGTACACAAGTGTAGTGCCTTAAATCCTAACTAAGTGTGCTTTTTCTATCTACTCCAAATTTACTTCTATGTGAATAGAAACTCATCTTGAATACTTGAGGTAAGGGGGTAGCCCAAAAGATAACATCAAGAAAAAACTTCATAGCAATCCCTCAGAAGAATCACTTAGATCAGAACTGTCCAACTATATTTTCTTTAACTCCTCAGAATTAAAAAAAAAAACTCATACAAGAATATATATAATGAATGCATATGGCATTTATAATTTAAAGCATTATAAAGCACTGGCATAGATTTACTGATTTAGAGATAACTATCTTACAAGAATAAATAAATGTACCCTTGTTTATTTAAGAGCAAAGTAATTCATTTAAAAAGAAAAGAAGTTGAGGTCAGAGAGATAGTACAGGGATTAAGATGTATGCCTTGCACACAGATTGACTCCAGTTCCCAACTGGATGGGTTCTGGGCATTAACTAGTTTAACCCTTAGCATTAACTCAAAATGTTATATTACTATTTTATTTATTTTGCAGAGACAATAATGAGGATACCCACAATATAATTTATATAGACAAGAATGGTACACTGTCTGCTGGCTGTTATTTATGACTATCATCACCATATCTAGTGATCTGAACCTCCATAAACAGACTTATTGACTGAAAACAATATGGTTAAGAGCTCATTGAAGCCATGAAGTCTAATAGAGCCCCGCATTAAATAGAAAATAAATAAATATCAGAAAAGTCAGATCCAGATGATTCAATATACATTTATTTTTAATAACCTGAAAGTGAGAATAGAAGTAGCATACTTCAACATTATTCTATTATGACAAAACCACATTTAACTCCATAATCAATAGGGAATGCCCAGAAAATTGTCTTTAAAACTATTCAAGATATGGTCACATACTGTTAGTCCTGAAGTGTTTAGTCTAGAGAGTTATTAATACTCTTAAATACCTTAAGATATAAAATCTGAAGTCCATAAAACCTTGGCATTTGCCTTCTTATTATAAATAAAAAGAAAATCCTACATATCATTTTTTTTTCATTTCTTTACAGTACAAGCTGCATGGTAACATCCATCACTTCACAAGCTTGTAGGTGTGTTTGGTAACAGTATTCATGCCAAGTCACTCATCAATATATATACTAGCTTCTTGATTTAAGGTTTGATATAAATATTAGCTTCCATCACAATTTATACAAAAGATTCACTATGCTTTAAAGAGATTTATACATATTTTCTATGCAACAAAAATAAAAGTAATATGAAATTCATATAAAAATCACATGGAAGGCACAGAGAAAATACTTGTGAAAAATACCTCACAAAATAACTACTAAGCATAATGGTCCAATCGCATTGCTTTAATTTTTATTATGAATTAATCAATTTGTAAAGAGAATGAAACACTAACATAAGCGTTTTTTTTTTTTTCTCTTTGCAGTTGCTCAAACTAAGAGCTACTTTGGGAAGAAGAAAAATGTTCAGAAACACCAGCAAAACCTGACACTAGAATGTAACATCTTCAGGGGCATGGCTCCATCTCCTGGTGTCAGAGAGTTAGAAGACCAACATAAAATTAAAGGAGATGTGAAAAGTCCAGCAACAAAAATATTTTCTTCTATGTACTAATAACTTTTTTTGCTGCTTAAATTTAGTGTTTGAGAAATTATTTCCTATAAACAATTGCCCGCCCAGACAAAATTGAACAAAAGTGCAAGTCTATTTTAATTAATGTAAAGAAGGTATCTATGAAAATATCTTATATAGTTCAAAAAGTGTTTTCGTTATAGGGCCAGAGAGAGGTGATAAGAAGTTTGCTTTGCACATGGAAAATCCTAGTCTATTCCCTGGCACTGTATATGATCCTCCAACATTGCCAGACGTTACCTCTGAGCACAAAAAGAAACCCTGAGCATTGCCAGATGCGACCTCCTCCTCCTCCTCAAATAATCTTTCAGTTACAGTACACTGGATCTCATTAGAAATGAACTTCTACTTGTTTAAAAAGCAAAAAAGAAAATAAAGAACCATAAATATGCTACTATGTATGTTAATAACTCAGAATTCATTGACTTAATAAGTAAAGCTTCACCATGTATTAACTTAAATGTATATTCAAATTTTTCTCCCTGTCAATATTTTGAAAGAACACACTACACTGTAAAGTCTCCAAAATATTCATCAAATATTACTCTCAAGAGTTAATAAAATAGGTGTATAAAATATTTCAATACATTAAATAACCTAAGAAAATGAGAGTAACTATGAGCCAGAAGGATAATAGAGGTGCTTGGAGCATCTGCCTTGCAAGTATATGGTCATGAATTCAAATTCCTAGCATCCCACATGTGTGAATAGATTTAACAGGCTCAAAGAAGAAAACTTTCAGAGCCTAAACTCTAATCTCTGTCATCCCCAACACCACAAGCGATTTTCAGTTGCACCACAGCCAGGTCACATTCCTGGTTTCTTTCATACCAACTTTATTCATTTATTCATATATTTTTAACTTTTCCATTTCTTGCCTTTCATTAATGGATTTAAACTAATATTGATGATAAGGGATTAAGTATGCAATGTTACTGCACCATACCCAGCAACATAATTATTAGACCAAATATTTACCTCTTTAACATTTCAAAAAATATTTTTATAATTTTTGGGTCACACCCAGTGACTCTCAGGTGTTACCCAGGCTATGCACTCAGGCATCACTCCTGACTTGGGGGGCCATATGGGAAGCTAGGAATCGAACTCAGGTCTATCCTGGGTCAGCCGTATGCAAGGCAAATGTTCTACCATTGTGCTATTGCTTCAGCCCCAGTATTTTTATAATTATTTTATTAAGCATTTAGTTACAAAATTGTTCATTATTGCATTTCAGTCATACAGTGTTTACCACCCTTCACCAGTGCACATTTCCCGCCACCAATGTCTCCAGTCCTTCTAACCTCAGTAAAATGGCAAACATTTTACCTCTCTCTCTCTCTCCCTCCCTCTCTTTCTCTCCCCCCCTTTTGGACACTATGGTTTGCACTATTGTTTTGAAAGAGTATGTATCATGCATATCACTTTATCTCCTTTTAGTACCCTGTTTGAGTCCAGAGTAATCAATCAGTTTCAACTACTATTATCATAGTGGACATTTCTCTACCCTAACTATTCTGCTCCACTATTTGTGGCAAGGACTGGTCTTCCTGGCTCTCGTCTCTATTGTTTCTGGATATTATTACCATACTATCTTTTCCCCCTGATATCCCACAAATGAGTGTTATTTTTCTGTGTATTCCTCTCTCTCTGATTCAACATAATGATCTCCATATTCATCCATGTATAAACAAATTCCATGACTTCATTTTTTTCCTAACAGTGTGAATGTACCACAGTTTCTTTAGCAACTCACCTGTTCTTGGGAACTTGGGTTATTTGCAGATTCTGGATATTGTAAATAGTGCTGTGACAAACATAGGATTGCAGAGGGTTTATATGCATGATGAATTTCAGTTCTTAGGGTATATCTCTAGGAATGGAATGGATTGCTGCATCATATGAAAGCTTAATATATAGATTTTTAAGGAATTTTCATATTGTTTTCCAAAAAGGATGGATCAGTCTGCATTTCCACCAGCAGTAAATGAGAGTCCCTTTCTCCCCACACTTGTTTCAGCACTAGTTTTTCTTGTATTTTGTAATGTGTGCCAGTCTCTGTAGTGTGAGATGATATTGCATTGTTGTTTTGATTTACATCTCCCTGATGACACATTTTTCATGTGTCTTTTAGCATCCAGACAAATTTTAAATGCCTCTTTTATATATGGCACAAATTTCTAAATATATTGATAATGTTTCTTATTTTTTAATTTATGCAAATAACTTTTTTGCAACTTCTGTAGCACATTAATAAAATTGCATAATGTTAAATATTTGATAATAAAAATTTTGCACAAAATTATCATCCAAAATGTTTTTGAGTATTTTTACCCACACTTTTCCATCTGATTTTAAAAATTATTATCAACTTCCAGAATAAAAATTGTTGAAATTTTAATTAGAATTATGTGAAGCGCAGAATTATGTGAAGCATCAAATTACATTTCAGACAATTACATTTTTAATAATTGATCATCTGGGCATCCTTGTCAATGTAGAGTATGAATAATTTTATTCAGTTCAAGACCTTTTATATTAATTTACAAGCTTAACTTGAAAATTCCCAGGAAATATTTCACTCATATTGAGCCCTATTAAACATAGTAGCATGAATTCCACTAAAATTAAGAAAAATAGCACAGTGGCAAGGCATTTGCCTTGCACACAGCTGATCCAGGATGGATCTCAGATTGGTCCCCATATGCCCCCCCCAAGCCAGGAGCGATTTCTGAGTGCATAGACAGGAGTGGCACCTGAGCATCACTAGATGTAGCCCAAAAACAAACAAAAAATTATAGTAATTATAACTTGACTTTATCTTTTCTCTTGATTCCAATATTTTATATACATATATACACACACACATATATATAAACATAAAGATAAAAAATCTGTGTCTGGAGCAATAGTACAGTGAACAGGGAGCTTGTTTTGCATGGTGCCAACCTAGATATGTTACATCCCATATGGTCTTCTGAGTAATCCCTGAGCACAAAGTCGGGAGTAAGCCCTGAGCACCATCTAGTGTTCTCCCCTCCTCACAAAACAAAACAAAATCGGGGCCCGGAGAGATAGCACAGCGGCATTTGCCTTGCAAGCAGCCGATCCAGGACCAAAGGTGGTTGGTTCGAATCCCGGTGTCCCATATGGTCCCCCGTGCCTGCCAGGAGCTATTTCTGAGCAGACAGCCAGGAGTAACCCCTGAGTAACGCCGGGTGTGACCCAAAAACAAAAAACAAAAACAAAAAAAACAAAACAAAAAAATCTTCATGATTCTTTGATAAAGAAATATATTAATGTTATGTGTTATTTGTATGCAATAAAAATTATAAAGCATCAGCTAAAATATAAAACAAAATGAGTAGGTGTTTCTAAAAAAATTAGGGTCCATAAGAGTCCAAAAACTAATGAGTTGTCTACTTCCAACATACCTCAAATCCCCTTAAGGTATGTTATTTTATGATTTAAGAAGCACATTGCATATTACTTCAAAAATTATTTCAAAAGCTGTAAAATAATAATTACAGGAGATAAAATATTTGCCTGGAGCACACCGCTTTGGTTCAATCCCTGGCACAGCATATGGTCCTCAAGCACATCTGGGAGTGACACGTGAGCAAAGATTTAGGAATAAACCCTGAGCAATTTAAATTTAAACAATTTAAACAATTGTTTAAATCCCAGAAGCCAAAGCACTTTTTTTATTTTACACTGCTATTATGTCCTTAACATAAATTGAGCTTTCTAGTAGTAAATAGGACTCCCTAAAACATTTTCTGCCTTGGGCTGGGTATTTGGCTTAGAGGAAAAGTGTATACAACACTGAAAATATGAGATCTAAGCTGCAATGATCTACCTTTCTAATATGCCTGTCAAAGTGGCAGGCAGGAAATAGGGAGGGGGGTTGGGGATTGGGTAATGATGAAGTTATGAGATCTACTGGTGATGGGTGTTGACACTGGTGGTGGGAATGGTGCTGAAATATTATATGCCTAAAACTCAACTATCAATAACTGTGTAAACCATGATTTTTTAATTAATTCTTTTAAATGTTAAAAGGAGTTGAAGTTCCTACACTGCATGCGGGAGTAGGAGACCCAGATTTAATCTCCAACACTGCATGGTTCCCTGAGCACTATCAAAAGCAACCTTCAATCACTGAACTGAGAAAATGCCCTCAACTCTACTGGCTGTGGTGTCAAAGTCAGTACATAAACATTTTATAAATTTTAAAGACTTACAACTAAATAATTTTATAAAGAGAATCTATCTGACTAGAATGGAAACTGATTTATGATATGAATTGCAAAAAGTCAATCAAGTTTTTCATAGATTGACTCATAAAATTTACAAGAAATAATGAGAGACGGAAGTCTTTAAATCTTAAACTTTTCCCACCAAATTTCCACTTGGCTCCAGGACTGTAGTTATCATTGCATTCTTTTATTGCATTAACTGCGAAAACAAAACTCAAGATAACTTAGTGGTAGTCAAGTGGGTAGGGCTCTTGGGTAGGGACTTGAACAAAGCAGCTCCAGGTTCAACCCCAGAAATGTTTATGGCCCTCTGAGCTCTACCAGGAGTGACCCCTGAGCATAGATCTAGGAGTCTGACCTAAAGACCATCAAGTATGACCCAGAATCTCTCCTGCTTCACAAAATGAAACTTGGATCTAAATGACAAAAGAAAATAAAAAAAAGAATATTTTACTTAGTTTATCTTACCTAAATAAGTAATACATTCAAAATAATAATATATTTGATATTTATAGCTATATAAGTCATTATATACATTTTATACAAACCATTACATGTAAATGTTTAAGAATGTTTTTATAGGTGTCAGAGTGGTGGCGCAATCGGTAAGGCGTCTGCCTTGCCCGCGCTAGCCTAGGATGAACTGTGGTTCAATCCCCTAGCATCACATGTGTTCCCTCGGTGTCCCATATGGTCCCCCCAGCCAGGAGCGATTTCTGAGCGCATAGGCAGGAGTAACCCCTTAGCATCACCTGATGTGGCCCAAAAACAAAACAAAAAAAAATGAAGAATGGTATATAAATTAACTATTGTCAGCAATAATAAAAAGGAAAGAAAGGAGAAATAACTATTTTTCTCTTAAAAAGGACACATAGTAGGGGCCAGAGCCGTGGTGCAGCGGTAAGGCTTTTGCCTTGTATGTAGCTTACCTAGAACAGATATATATATATATATATATATATATATATATAAAACAGTCTGCGATTCTATCCCCCAGAATTCCATATATCCCCCAAGCCAGGAATGATTTCTGAGCGCAGATCCAGGAGTAACCCCAGAGCATCACCGGGATTGACCCCCCCCCAAAAAAAACACAAAACAAAGCAAAAGTGCGCATAGTATATATAAAGTTAAAAGTTATTTTAATATAGACATGAATTGATTACAAATGAATATTGCAAGTTTTAAGGCTATCACTAAAGGAAAAAGGTTAAACAATATGTTAGTAAATAGAGCTGTTAGGATCATGGGTACATCAAACCACACAGCAGAAAGCTGGCCATCTTACGAGGAAAGGGTGAGCCAAGTCCCTGCCCTGCCAAAGCCACTCCTGTTGCCTCTGTCACCCATAATCACCCATTTCCAAGGTGGCCCTGCCTCATCACTGACCCGTTACAATTTCCTTCAGGGTCATCAATCTAACCAACTTTAGATTGGTGTCACCATGGCTTTCTGGAGCCAGTGTGGGCACCTTCCCCTCTATTTTACTTCTTCCAGAAGTCCTGACCAATGATTACATGCCTCTAAAAGTTGTAGAATTAGTAATAGTGCTTCCTATTGCTGGACAACATCCTTTCTTTGATATTGTAATCCCTAAAGGAATGCCTCAGTTTAGAATGAATGGCTAACAAGAGCTTACTAGACCTTCTGACTTTGTATTAAGACTTCACTGGAGATATAACAATGTTCACAAATGTACTTGCTACTGTACTTTTTCTTTCCTTTCTTTTTTTCTCACTTCAATTTTAGTTATTTATTTCTATTTTTTAAAAACTGCTTTTACTTATATGAAAACAAATATATTATGATCAACTATCAACTATTTGATGCATTTTCTTTAAATAAATTTTAAAAACCAATATTCTGATAAACAGCAAATAGAATTTATAAAAAAAAAACCCTACAAGAATGTCATTATCACTTTCTTGTATAATTGCCTTCATAAAATTAGAGAAATTACCAAAAATAAGAGCAGTTTTTAATAGTAAAAGGGTCAATTCTTCACAAAGCCATAACAAACCTTACGTATTTTTAACCTAAAAGTAGAATATTTAATTATAAGATCAAAACTGACAGAACTGCAAGGGAATAGATGAACTCAGTCACGGAGATTTAAGACCCACCCCTTATAAACAGATTCTGCCAACAGAAATTCAATATGGCAAAGGGTTGTGTCACGTGTTATTGTTTCATGTCATCAATCATATCGAATATTTCTAGCTAGAAAAATACTGACAGATATAGGGAATTTGAACTAAGACCTATTGTGATATAAGAAACTGACAATTCTAAACACCTGAGAGACTTAGGTGTGATTGTTTCAACCCAGGTAGGACCTGAACTCTGGCAGTCCAAAAATGAAGAGAAAAACTTTATCTCCAGGGCCCGGAGAGATAGCACAGTGGTGTTTGCCTTGCAAGCAGCCGATCCAGGACCAAAGGTGGTTGGTTCAAATCCCGGTGTCCCATATGGTCCCCCGTGCCTGCCAGGAGCTATTTCTGAGCAGACAGTCAGGAGTAACCCCTGAGCATCGCCGGGTGTGGCCCAAAAACCAAAAAAAAAAAAAAAAAACTTTATCTCCACTACTTCCCAGAATCAGAAAGCCTTTATTTAATTTCATTTTTTCAGAGAGGATCATTCACCGTTCTGGAAAACAAAAAATAATTTTTTTAATAAATGAAGTTGTACAATAGTAGAGGAAATTAGATTTTCCTAGCTCTGCTCTTTTGAGACCTAGAGCAATAAGAGGGCACACATCACTAAGTTCTGTGAACATCTAGAGAAAAACCTCATTACAAACTTTAAGAAAGCCAGAAACCCTCTGAAAAGAAAGTCACTATTGGAATACTGAACTGGCTATTCAAAAAGTGATGAAAGGAAAGAAAAAAAAAACTTTTGCATAATAGTTTGTCTTTTATGTATATTAGTCTTATTAATACCTTATACTACTAGTTCAAATTTACTAGGGAGAAAAGAAATATCTTTTACTTTTCATTTCTGAGCAAGTGTTTTTTCAGTTTCTGTTTTTTTTAATGAGAAAAATCTCATCTTCTCAACCATCTTACCTCGAACTTAGCTCAGGTATAACTTCTCTATTAGCTTTCAGTTTGATTTATTTTATTGCTGTAAATAAAACAAATTTGTACTTCTTGATAACTCTTTCACATTTTCACATTGGGTTAGACCAGTAGAACTTAAAAGGAGTCCTAAAATACCACAATGGTATGAAATGTAGGAGGCAAAGAACGTTGTCATTTAATATCCTAAGGAATAGCTAATCTTTTTCAAAATAGCAGAAAAGATTTACAAAAAAAATAATCAGTCTATTAAAATTAAAGCTCTTTAAGAGCAAAAGAGCTAATACATTAAACCACAGCCATCTGTATATTCAACCTTGATTTACATTATAATTTTTTAAGCTATTGGCTACATTTCTTTTCTTTTCTTTTTTTTTTTTTTTTGGCAGGGGGCACATCCAGTGAAGCTCAGGGGTTACTCCTGACTATGCGCTCAGAAATCGTTCCGGGCTCGGGGGACCATTTGGGATTCTGGGAATCGAACTGAGGAGGTCAGTCCTGGGTCAGCCTCATGCAAGGCAAATGCCCAACCGCTGCACTATTGCTTCGGCCCCAGGCTACATTTCTTTTATGTACTCTCTCAACAAGTATCTGAACAATATTTCAAATTTCTTTTAATATTTTTATTTTAGGAGAGCAGTAATAACCAGTCTATTCTCTGCTCAGTGACTGAAACAGATGTAACCCCACCACACTGAAAGGTGATTGCTCCCTGGAGTTTCATATTCACACAATTCACTGTTTGATTATAGTTTCAAGTAAATTGAAATAAATAAATCAAGTAACCAGCGAGGCAAATGATTTATATTCCATTCCAATACAAACACTTTCCTTAGCTAAATAGCTGAAATTAGGCAAAGGAGAAGATTCATCAGTATTGAGTCAACAATACTATGTTTATTAGGTTGGTTAATTATCTGAAATACCTTTAATGATTGATTTTAGTTTATTTGATAGGCATAATATAAAAAAGAAAGTAATGTGCTTTTATATTTATTAATATAGTTATTTTCTTTTTTCATTCTTTTTTTGTATTCCAAAGCTTTCATCCGGTATCTAGTTCCTTTCCTGGAATGCATCTTCAGACACTTCTCTAGCAAGGCTACATATTTGCATCTAAAATGTACTAAGGCAGGAGAGGCAATACAATGAGTAGGACGCCCAGCTTGCATGTAGCTGACCTGGATTTAATCCCCAACACCCATGTGGTCCTCTGAGCCCACTAGGAGTGACACCTGAGCATGAAGCCAGGAGTAAACCAGAAGAAAGCCCAGGACACCACCCAGTATGACACAAATAGACATTCCCCACAAAAAATTTTTTACTTTACCTTCACTTTTTTTTTTTTTAACTTTACTTGGACAAGAGGCCTTCCAAGCAATGCCCTGTAGGTTCAAAGACTACTCTCCAGTGAAATTCTGCCAACCTGGTTGTTCAATGATAGATTGAACTATCATTCAAACTAGTTCAATGATAGTTTAGCTATCATTCAACTGTCATTGAATAGTTAATAATTCCTCAACTATAACTTGTGGGTGCCCCTGTCTGCAGGGACACCAATTAAGATGTGGTTATTCTTTCTTGGAGGGAGATCCCACAAACACAAAGACTCAAAGACAGACATGAAGACAGACAGACAAAGACAGACACAGAGACAGACAAGAGTGGGTAAAGGATTCCAGCCAAATTCGAATCCAGTTCTGTTTATTGAAACTCAAGGCCCAGCTTATATGCTTTTTGTGGGCACAGTTCCACTCGTAAATATGTCAATAAGAGGTAGATATATTGAACAGGACAAATAACAGGACCCATTGTCAGGTGAGAAGGAATGTGCATAATGAGATCTGTCTCCATCAGGCCAGGATGTACTGATACTGGAACCCATCTCCGGCAGGTGGGATATACAGATAAGGGGACCTTATAGATTAGACTTAGTTTTCCAGTCCTATGCCTTCTTTGTTTCTGAAGAAGCCTTAGATCTTAAATGTTTACATTCACTTCTCAAGACTGCCTGCTTTTAGCAAAGTTCTGTGCCTGTCACAAGGCCCTGCATTTCAGCTAAGTTTTCTGCCTGTTCTAAGGGCTCATAAATAAGGGCAATAAATAGGCCTCAAGAATATGAGTGGCTTGGGCCCTGCCATGCCATGTGGTACCAGGTATTAAATCAGGGTCAGCCACACACTTGGCATTTATCCCAAGCCTTGTACTACCTTCCTGTTCCTACCTTCACTTTTGAAAAATATTCTATTTAACTCAAACCTTAAAAAATGTTTTTACCTGAATTTTTCTACTTATATAATGTTGTGCTTGAATTTGCTGGCTGATGGCTTTCATTATATTTTCCTCCAGATTCTCTTATGTTATTTTTTCTCTGCTCTTTTTGAAATTCTGATTAAGTTCATGCTGTCCTATCTAGCATGGTTCCTACAGATCCCTTTACTATGTTTTCAGATATTTTATTATATGATTTATTCTGGCAGTTATTTTATGATTTATTTTTCTTTTTGTTTGTTTGTTTGTTTTAGTTTTTGGGTCACACCCAGCGGTGCTCAGGGGTTACTCCTGGCTGTCTGCTCAGAAATAGCTCCTGGCAGGCATGGGGGACCATATGGGACACCAGGATTCGAACCAACCACCTTTGGTCCTGGATCGGCTCAAGGCAAACACCGCTGTGCTATCTCTCCGGGCCCGATTTATTTTTCTATACAAAAATTCTCTACAGTTTTGTTTGACTTATTCTATTTGGTTCATGATCAAATCTGCTAAATTCCACATCATGCTTTTCTGTTCCCTAAGTGTGATTTCATTTTTGCATTTTATTTATTCAATCAGAAATACTATTGTTTTATATACTGTATCTAGTAATTCCAGTGTGTATGTATACTTTATATATATTTACAGGTCTTTTTCTTTGAAACTATGTCCCTTAATGTTTTGGTTTCTGTAGGCTCCCTGTCATTTTTGACAATATGTTGTATTTTGTCTCAAGAATTAAAGTGTATTTGTTTAGAAAAGATTTTGTCAGGGCCGGAGAGATAGCATGGAGGTAAGGTGTTTGTCTTTCTTTTTTTTTTTTTTTTTTTTTTTTTTTTGGTTTTTGGGCCACACCCTGTGACGCTCAGGGGTTACTCCTGGCTATGCGCTCAGAAGTTGCTCCTGGCTTCTTAGGGGACCATATGGGACGCCGGGGGATCGAACCGCGGTCCGTCCTAGGCTAGCGCAGGCAAGGCAAGCACCTTACCTCCAGCGCCACCACCCGGCCCCCGGTGTTTGTCTTTCATGCAGAAGGTCATCAGTTTGAATCCCGGTGTCCCATATGGTCCCCCGTGCCTGCCAGGAGCAATTTCTGAGCATGGAGCCAGGAGTATCCCCTGAGCACTGCCGGATATGACCCAAAAACCACACACACAAAAAAAAAGATTTTGTCCTTTCTATCACATTAGACTAACAATCTTTGTTTTTCTGTATTTACTGTTTTGGACATTCAGACAATTAAATTCAGTGGCCATCTGATTTCTTTTTTTTTTCTCCACAAGCACAAATTTAATTTCTTTTGTAAAAGCATTTGCAGTATTTTTTTATTTTAATCAAAGTGGATTACAAATCTTTCACAGTAATGTTAGGTACATAATGATACTGAATCAAGGGTGTTCTTTTCATTCACTTATATTAAACTATGTATTTGTCATTTACTTGGGGGGAGCTTGGGTCACACCCAGCAGCATTCAGGGATTACTCATGACTCTGTACTTAGAAATTGTTCCTGGCAGGCATGGGTGACCATATGTGATGTTGGGATTTGAACCACTGTTCATCCTAGTTAAGCTGCATGTAAGGCATATGCCCTACCGCTGTGCTGTCTCTTTGGGCCCCTGTATGTGTCATCTATTTATATCTTCCAGAAATACTTGTGTGTGATTGATATTCTTCATTTTTACACATTTGGATGCATTCAGGAAAAGCCATACCTATATAGTTAATAAATAAACAAAAGTACTGTTTATTATTTCTTATGTGTTACTCAGGAAGTTGTGTATTTGAATTAATTTTTCTCTATTAGTTTTCTTTACTTATTTTCTTTCTTTTGTTTGTTTGGGGTTCTTTTGGGGGGGGTCACACCCGGCAGCGGTCAGGGGTTACTCCTGGCTCTATGCTCAGAAATCGCTTCTGGCAGGCTCGGGGGACCATATGGGATTCCGGCATTCAAACCACCAACCTTCTGCATGCAAGGCAAATGCCTTACCTCCATGCGATCTCTCCTGCCCCTTCTTTACTTATTTTCATGTCAAATAAATGCATAAGTAATTATGGCAACTTTACAAGAAAGAAAACCAAAAATCAGAGTATATGGAATTGGCTTTAGACTAAATCTCACTGAAAATCAGAAACTATATTTAAAATTGTTTCTGAAGTGCATGGTCTTGACAATTTCCCCCACTATTGATTTTTGGGTTAAAACATGCCCTGTGACTTTTATTTAGCTTTTTAAATTTCAACTATCAAATTATGGAATAATATTATGAAACATATAGTTCACTAAGTTCAAGGCAGCTGCTCTTTGTTTTTAAAACTGAAAGAAGAAAAATTCCCAAGGGTCTACTAGGATATGAACTTATATAGCACACCAAAAAATACGTGCAGGTTTTTTACTAAGATTTGGATCAACTCTGTATTTAGTATTTGGAAAAAAACATCAAAAATTTCTTCCCAGTGAGTCGTAAGTGTCTATAAATTTGCTTATTTATTTTAAATAGAGGTTCTGACATAGTCACTTATGCCATACTTATGACTAAAGCCAAAAATGTACAGGAAATTGAAGACCTTCTCACGAGAAATTTCAGCTTCATATAATGAACAGAATTTGAAATATGTTCGAAAATGCAAACATTAACAGATCTCCAATGTTTCCAATTTTGGTTTTCTTATGTATACATATTTTATTCTTCCCATGAAACATTATTTCATATTCTTTTTCTTTTCTAAGTGGATATAGTTGCAATTCTTTCTCTTATTTTGTTATATATTTGTTTATATCAGTACATGATCACATAAACTTCTAATGTGTAAAATGGTACAGTAAGTTAAACATATCAAAAGCAACCATTATTAACACATTACTTTTTTATTTTTTCAAGACATGGACAAATAATAGAGTGACAGTTCAATAAATGGCTTAGATGAAAAAAAATGACTATATTTCTCTCTTTTAAGTAACACAGGGCTATAGATACTGGTTTGGAAGACTAGTTTCCAACCTACAATATATTTTGAACATTTTCTCCAAAACAGAAATAAAAATCATATTTATGGTTTTTTTAATCCACTGTTTTTCTGACATCAAATGATAGAAAGTGTGTTCTTTCTGATCATTAAAAAACAGTTTAGGGGGCCAGAGCAATAACACAGCAGTAGGGTATTTGCCTTGCACACAGCCAACCCAGGATGGACTGGGTTCAATCTTCTGAGTCCCATATGGTCCTCTGAGCATGCCAGGAGTGATTTCTGAGAGCAGAGCCAGGAGTAACCCCTGAGCGCCTATGGGTGCGCCCACCCAAAAAAAAGCAAACAAAAGAAAACAAATAATTTCTTTAGCAAAGAATTAGATATTGCCCAGTAAAGCTGGACAAATACATACATGTGACTTGGTCATCTCACTCCTCGTTGTGTGTGATTGGGAAATGGATGAGCACAGATCCAGAATAATTGAGTAAACATTTTTGTAGTAAGTGGAGGACAGGGGGGTGGAGGGTGCTCATTGAAGGGAAGTTAGCACTGGTGAATTAATTGGTATTGAAACATTGAATGCCTGAATCCCAATCATGAATAACTTTGTAATTTTATAGTAACCGAATAAAAAAGTTTTTAATATCCCTGAATACAAGAAGTTAATAGCAAAATGAATAAATAAAACAGCACATTCTACAATGGAATAACTGCATGGCAATAAATACACAATAACTGCAGCTATGTCAAAGAACATTAAAAACATGTTCATACTAAGAATATACAAAATACAAACATCATCAATTCATCTAAAACCAAAAACCAAGATAGTCAAACAAAACTTAGGAATGCATATATAGATGTTTTAAAACATATATCAAATTATAAGCATGATGTTCAGGGTAGAGATTAATTCTATAGGAGAATGATATGATCAAAAGTAGGGCTTATAGGAGACCAGTAAATACTTTATCATTTCTTTCTTTCTTCTATTTTTAGTCACATAATTTACAGTACAGTTAATGATGGGTTTTTAGCTGTGCAACATTCCAATACCACACTCCCAACCGGAGTGCATCCCTTTCAACACCCCCGTTCTCCCCTTGGTAAATTCAGTTCTGTTGCCTTTGACCATTTGTTATTCCCTTATTATGTTTCTTTATATCCCACATACATGAGAGATCATTCTGCATCTGTTCATCCCCTTCTGATTAATATCATCACACACCAGTGAGACTGGCATACATCAGTCCTCCAACCTAGATAGGGTTGTTAAATGGACTTCATTTTATGACAAGAATATACATAGTAATATTATAGTACTATAGTTCTGCAGGTAAGATACTTAACCTTGCATTCAGCTGCCTCTGGTTCAATCTCCAGCACTCCATATGGTCGCCCAGGAGTAATCCCTGAGCTCAGAGGCAGGAATTAGCCCTGATCACAGCCAGGTGTTTCTGAAAATAATCCAAAGTATTATATGTACTTTTTTATATCAGTGTTTTGGTGAATTATTTATTTATTGCCAACAGCATTATGCTTTTCATTTATACTCTCCCTTTTATTTCATGTTTGGGACTATGACCTATAATATTTTCCCCATGATTCTTGCCAGCAGTAGTTCTTTTAAATAACAGTGAGAGGCAAGCTAGAGGAGCAAAAATAGAGAGAGGGAAAAGACAATGCTGTTCCTATACAGTCCCTGGCATGTGCTTGGTCTTCAAAATATGATCATCATGACAAGAGGTGCCTGAAGCAGTTACTTTAATGCTGCTAGCAACTGAGGTCACTGAAAAATTTTTCAATTATCCTGATTTCAAAAAATCAAACAGAAGCTCTTTTTTTTACTGTTATTGTTCCATTTCTCATGTGGTATGATTCTTGTTACTAATTCATTCCTATTTGAATCACCTAGAGATGTTTTTACTTTTTTCACTAAGTCATTACATAGAATGTTGCATTCATATTTTTAAAAATAGTTTTGCCTGTGTGTTTAAGCTACCAATTAAAGTATATTTCAATGTTTCTGTGTCAGTTTCTATTATAGATTTTATTTTCACAATAATTTACCATTTTAAATGTCTTGAGAAATGCCATATAGCTTCCTTTGAATAATATTTTATTTCTAAAATCGCAGAGGATATATTTTTATGACTTTGAAGCTTACAAAGTTCTTTAAACCTCATTTAATTCTCCCAATATTGCTTAAGACAAATTTTGCTTTTCAGTTGAGAAATTTGAACTTATTTCACCTTAATTTATATTATTTGAGCAAGCAAATAAATCATGGCACTAATATTTTTACAATATATGTATGTGTGTTTAAGCATTCCTTGATTCATTCCTCTTATTTTAAATTGACAATATATGTGGCATTAGTATTAAGAAGTCATGAATATTTTAAACCAAAGACTTTAATTCACTTAATCATATGAATCATCCACTGTTAAACC
The DNA here is from genome assembly GCF_024139225.1 of Suncus etruscus. Taxonomy (NCBI): domain Eukaryota; kingdom Metazoa; phylum Chordata; class Mammalia; order Eulipotyphla; family Soricidae; genus Suncus; species Suncus etruscus. The sequence goes on from NC_064858.1 coordinate 92,660,762, forward strand.
AATAGTCCTAAAACAATGAAATAATTAAGTAGGATAAGATCACATCTAAGTTTTCTCCCTTGTTCTAGATATTTTCAAATTGGAAATTACTTAAGTTCTGAGAATAACAACAAATTTTTCTAATAGTCAAAATGTAAGAACTTTTCAAAGAAAGTAGAAAAAATTAAATAAATGCCAAAACGAAAGTATATTCACTGGAAGTATATGTCTATGTTCATTGAAGATCTGTTTACAAAATAGCCAAAATCTGGATATAACCAAGTCCTTAACTTTTTTTTTCCTTTTTTTTTTTATTTAAACACCTTGATTACATACATGATTGTGTTTGGGTTTCAGTCATAAAAGGAACACCACCCATCACCAGTGCAACATTCCCATCACCCAAGTCCCAAATCTCCCTCCTCCCCACCCAACCCCCAGCTGTACCCTAAACAGGCTCTACATTTCCCTCATACATTCTCAATATTAGGGCAGTTCAAAATGTAGTTATTTCTCTAACTAAACTCATCACACTTTGTGGTGAGCTTCCTGAGGTGAGCTGGAACTTCCAGCTCTTTTCTCTTTTGTGTCTGAAATTTATTATTGCAAGAATGTCTTTCATTTTTCTTAAAACCCATAGATGAGTGAGACCATTCTGCGTTTTTCTCTCTCTCTCTGACTTATTTCACTCAGCATAATAGATTCTGTGTACATCCATGTATAGGAAAATTTCATGACTTCATCCCTCCTGACAGCTGCATAATATTCCATTGTGTATATGTACCACAGTTTCTTTAGCCATTCATCTGTTGAAGGGCATCTTGGTTGTTTCCAGAGTCTTGCTATGGTAAATAGTGCTGCAATGAATATAGGTGTAAGGAAGGGATTTTTGTATTGTATTTTTGTGTTCTTAGGGTATATTCCTAGGAGTGGTATAGCTGGATCATATGGGAGCTCGATTTCCAGTTTTTGGAGGAATCTCCATATTGCTTTCCATAAAGGTTGAACTAGACGGCATTCCCACCAGCAGTGGATAAGGGTTCCTTTCTCTCCACATCCCCGCCAGCACTGTTTGTTCTCATTCTTTGTGATGTGTGCCATTCTCTGTGGTGTGAGGTGGTATCTCATTGTTGTTTTGATTTGCATCTCTCTGATGATTAGTGATGTGGAGCATTTCTTCATGTGTCTTTTAGCCATTTGTATTTCTTCTTTGTCAAAGTGTCTGTTCATTTCTTCTCCCCATTTTTTGATGGGATTAGATGTTTTTTTCTTGTAAATTTCTGTCAGTGCCTTGTATATTTTGGAGATTAGCCCTTTGTCTGATGGGTATTGGGTGAATAGATTCTCCCACTCAGTGGGTGGCTCTTGTATCCTGGGCACTATTTCCTTTGAGGTGCAGAAGCTTCTCAACTTAATATATTCCCATCTGTTAATCTCTGTTTTCACTTGCTTGGAGAGTGCAGTTTCCTCCTTGAAGATGCCTGAAGTCTCAATGTCCTGGAGAGTTTTGCCTATGTGTTGTTCTATATATCTTATGGTTTGGGGTCGGATATCGAGGTCTTTAATCCATTTGGATTTTACCTTCGTACATGATGTTAGCTGGGGGTCTACGTTCAATGTTTTGCAAGTGGCTAGTCAGTTGTGCCAACACCACTTGTTGAAGAGGCTTTCCTTGCTCCATTTAGGATTTCCTGCTCCTTTATCAAAAATTAGGTGATTGTATGTCTGGGGAACATTTTCTGAGTATTCAAGCCTATTCCACTGATCTGAGGGTATGTCCTTATTCCAATACCATGCTGTTTTGATAACTATTGCTTTGTAGTAAAGTTTAAAGTTGGGGAAAGTAATTCCTCCCATATTCTTTTTCCCAATGATTGGTTTAGCAATTCTAGGGTGTTTATTGTTCCAAACAAATTTCAAAAGTGCCTGATCTACCTCTTTGAAGAATGTCATAGGTATCTTTAGAGGGATAGCGTTGAATCTGTATAACGCCTTGGGGAGTATTGCCATTTTGATGATGTTAATCCTGCCAATCCATGAGCAGGGTATGTGTTTCCATTTCCGCGTGTCCTCTCTTATTTCTTGGAGCAGAGTTTTATAGTTTTCTTTGTATAGGTCTTTCACATTTTTAGTCAAGTTGATTCCAAGATATTTGAGTTTGTGTGGTACTATTGTGAATGGGGTTGTTTTCTTAATGTCTATTTCTTCCTTATTACTATTGGTGTATAGAAAGGCCATTGATTTTTGTGTGTTAATTTTGTAGCCTGCCACCTTGCTATATGAGTCTATTGTTTCTAGAAGCTTTTTGGTAGAGTCTTTAGGGTTTTCTAAGTAGAGCATCATGTCATCTGCAAACAGTGAGAGCTTGACTTCTTCCTTTCCTATCTGGATTCCCTTGATATCTTTTTCTTGCCTAATCGCTATAGCAAGTACTTCCAGTGCTATGTTGAATAGGAGTGGTGAGAGAGGACAGCCTTGTCTTGTGCCAGAATTTAGAGGAAAGGCTTTTAGTTTTTCTCCATTGAGGATAATATTTGCCACTGGCTTGTGGTAGATGGCCTTAACTATATTGAGAAAGGTTCCTTCCATTCCCATGTTGCTGAGAGTTTTGATCAAGAATGGGTGTTGGACCTTGTCAAATGCTTTCTCTGCATCTATTGATATAATCATGTGGTTTTTATTTTTCTTGTTGTTGATGTTGTGTATTATGTTGATAGACTTACGGATGTTAAACCATCCTTGCATTCCTGGGATGAAACCTACTTGATCGTAGTGGATGATCTTCTTAATGAGGTATTGAATCCTATTTGCCAGGATTTTGTTGAGGATCTTTGCATCTGCATTCATCAGCGATATTGGTCTGTAATTTTCTTTTTTCGTAGCATCTCTGTCTGGTTTAGGTATCAAGGTGATGTTGGCTTCATAAAAGCTATTTGGAAGTGTTTCTGTTTGTTCAATTTCATGAAAGAGTCTTGCCAGGATTGGTAGTAGTTCCTCTTGGAAAGTTTGAAAGAATTCATTAGTGAATCCATCTGGGCCTGGGCTTTTGTTTTTGGGCAGACTTTTGATTACCATTTTTATTTCATCAATGGTGATGGGGGTGTTTAGATATGCTACATCCTCTTCTTTCAACCGTGGAAGATTATAAGAGTCCAAGAATTTATCCATTTCTTCCAGGTTCTCATTTTTAGTGGCATAGAGTTTTTCAAAGTAGTTTCTGATTACTCTTTGAATCTCTGTCATATCAGTAGTGATCTCTTCTTTTTCATTCCTAATACGAGTTATCAAGTTTCTCTCTCTCTCTTTCTTTGTTAGGTTTGCCAGTGGTCTATCAATCTTGTTTATTTTTTCGAAGAACCAACTTCTGCTTTCGTTGATCTTTCGGATTGTTTTTTGGGTTTCCACTTCGTTGATTTCTGCTCTCAGCTTTGTTATTTCCTTCTGTCTTCCTATTTTTGGGTCCTTTTGTTGAGTACTTTCTAGTTCTATTAGCTATGTCATTAAGCTACTCAGGTAAGCTCCTTCTTCCTTCCTGATGTGTGCTTGCAAAGCTATAAATTTTCCTCTCAGTACTGCTTTTGCTGTGTCCCATAAGTTCTGATAGTTTGTGTCTTTATTGTCATTTGTTTCCAGGAACCTTTTGATTTCCTTCTTGATTTCATCTCGGACCCACTGGTTATTGAGTATGAGGCTGTTTAACTTCCAGGTGTTAAAGTTTTTCTTCTGAGTCCCTTTGGAATTCACAAATAATTTCAGAGCCTTGTGGTCAGCGAAGGTAGTCTGCAAAATTTCTATCCTCTTGATCTTATGGAGGTATGTTTTATGTGCCAGCATGTAGTCTATCCTGGAGAATGTCCCATGTACATTGGAGAAGAATGTGTATCCAGGTTTCTGGGGATGGAGTATTCTATATATATCCACTAGGCCTTTTTCTTCCATTTCTCTCCTCAGGTCTAATATATTCTTCTTGGGTTTCAGTCTGGTTGACCTATCCAGTGTTGACAAAGCAGTGTTGAGGTCCCCCACAATTATTGTGTTGTTATTGATATTGTTTTTCAGATTTGTCAACAGTTGTTTTAAATATTTTGCTGGCCCCTCATTTGGTGCATATATGTTTAGGAGAGTTATTTCTTCCTGCTCTACATACCCCTTGATTAATATAAAATGTCCATCTTTGTCCCTTACAACCTTCCTGAGTATAAAGTTTGCATTATCTGATATTCGTATGGCCACTCCAGCTTTTTTATGGGTGTTGTTTGCTTGGATAACTTTTCTCCAGCCTTTTATTTTGAGTCTATGTTTGTTCTGACTATTCAGGTGCGTTTCTTGTAGGCAGCAGAAGGTTGGATTGAGTTTTTTGATTCATTTAGCCACTCTGTGTCTCTTAACTGGTGCATTTAGTCCATTGACGTTGAGAGAAAGAATTGTCCTGGGATTTAATGCCATCTTTATATCGAAATTTTGTGTGTCTTTTGGTCAGTCTTATCTTAGATTAGGTCTTTCAGTTTTTCTCTTAAGACTGGTTTTGGGTCTGTAAAGTTTCTGAGCTGTTTTTTGTCTGTGAAACCATGTATTCTTCCATCAAACCGGAAAGTGAGTTTTGCTGGGTACAGTATTCTAGGTGAAGCATTCATTTCATTCAGTCTTGTCACAATATCCCACCACTGCTTTCTGGCATTTAGTGTTTCTGGTGACAGGTCTGCTGTAAATCTCAAGGATGCTTGCTTGAATGTAATTTCCCCTTTTGATCTTGCTGTTTTCAGAATTCTGTCTCTATCTGTGGGATTTGTCATTGTGACTAGGATGTGTCTTGGGGTGGTTTTTCTTGAGTCTCTTTTGGTTGGTACTCTTCAAGCATGCAGGATTTGATCACATATATTCTTTAGCTCTGGGAGTTTCTCTTTAATGATGTTCTTGACCGTTGATTCTTCCTGGAAATTTTCTTCCTGGGTCTCTGGGACTCCAATGATTCTTAAGTTGTTTCTGTTGATCTTATCATAGACCTCTATTTTCATCTGTTCCCATTTTTTGACTAATTTTTCCATTGTCTGTTCATTTGTTTTAAGTTTTTTTTCCAATCTCTCCTGTTGTATGGAATTGTTATGTATCTCATCTTCCACAGCACCAAGTCTATTCTCAGCTTCTGATACCCTGTCCCAGAGCTTATCCATTTTGTCATTCACTTCGTTTACTGATTTTTTCAGGCCTGTTATTTGACATGTTATTTCAGTTTGGAGTTTTGTGATTTCTGTCTTCATATTTTCTTGATTCTTATTAGTGTTCTGTTCTATTCTATTCATGGTTTCTTTGAGTTCTTTGAGTATATTCCATATTGCTACTCTAAAGTCCTTATCTGAGAGATTGATTAGTTGGTTGGTCGTTAACTGGTCATCAGAATTGTCATCTTCATTCTCTATGTCTGATGCTGGCCTGCGTTTTTTCCCATTGTCACACTTGTATTGTGGGTTTTTCTACGTGTTGTGGTGGTATTCATTGGTTATATGATGCAGGCAACACACTTCTCTGGCTCCGCCCTTTCTGGATGGGCTGACTTGCCTCCAAGGTAGGGGAGTCCTCCGTGGATGAAGCCTCACACAGGATCAAATCTTAGGCCCAAGCACACAGCAGAGAAGACAGTCTGGAGAGAAATTCTTGCTTCTGTGATCCAGCACAGTTCTTAGTGTGGTTTTTTTCTTCTTGTGATGGTGTTCTTTTTTTAGAAAGAGCGCACGGCTGCGTAGCGAAGTGGAGCTAAGTGTCTTCTGGAGCCTCTTTTCAGCCCACTTTCAGGAGGTTCACGCAACAGGATAGCAGAGAGACACACGCAGGCAGCACTCACAGTTTTTCACAGTCGGGCCCCACTGGTCAGGCGTAGTTTTCACTCGCTCGCTGGGCAGCTTCAGAATGCTGTATTTTTGGGGTTCACTTCCCAGGACTCTGAGGAGAGTCACTGGCTCGCTGGGTAGCTTCCGAATGTAGTTTCTTTGGGGTTCGCTTCCCAGGGCTCTGAGGAGAGCTTCCAGAGTTCAGGAAAGACAGAGAAGGGTAGGACAGGGCTCCCTTCCGGTGCTCAGTTTCCTCAGAAGAAGCACAGCCGGGTGGAGACTCTGCAGGTAGAGCAATCAGCACTCTGCCTGGAAACCCCCACATCCAGCCATTTCTTACTCACTCACTGGCACGCTGGGTAGCTCCCGAATGTAGTTTCTTTGGGGTTCACTTCCCAGGGCTCTGAGGAGAGCTTCCAGAGTTCAGGAAAGACAGAGAAGAGTAGGACAGGGCTCCCTTCAGGTGCTCAGTTTCTGGTTCGCTGGGTAGCTTCCAAATGTAGTTTCTTTGGGGTTCGCTTCCCAGGGCTCTGAGGAGAGCTTCCAGAGTTCAGGAAAGACAGAGAAGGGTAGGACAGGGCTCCCTTCTGGTGCTCAGTTCCTCAGAAGAAGCACCGCCTGGTGGAGACTCTGCAGGTAGAGCAATCAGCACTCTGCCTGGAAACCCCCGCATGCAGCCATTTCTCACTCACTCACTGGCTCGCTGGGTAGCTTCCGAATGTAGTTTCTTTGGGGTTCGCTTCCCAGGGCTCTGAGGAGAGCTTCCAGAGTTCAGGAAAGACAGAGAAGAGTAGGACAGGGCTCCCTTCCGGTGCTCAGTTTCCTCAGAAGAAGCACAGCCGGGTGGAGACTCTGCAGGTAGAGCAATCAGCACTCTGCCTGGAAACCCCCGCATGCAGCCATTTCTCATTCACTCACTGGCTCGCTGGGTAGCTTCCGAATGTAGTTTCTTTGGGGTTCGCTTCCCAGGGCTCTGAGGAGAGCTTCCAGAGTTCAGGAAAGACAGAGAAGGGTAGGACAGGGCTCCCTTCCGGTGCTCAGTTCCTCAGAAGAAGCACAGCCCGGTGGAGACTCTGCAGGTAGAGCAATCAGCACTCTGCCCGGAAACCCCCACATGCAGCCATTTCTCACTCACTCACTGGCTCGCTGGGTAGCTCCCGAATGTAGTTTCCCAGTCCTTAACTTTTCTTTTTCTTTTTTTTTTTTCCGAGCTTTACCTTGATAAAACTTTCTTTATCGAGTGATAAAGCTCTCCAAAAATTACCTGTGTACTGAGGCCTAAAGCTAAAAATTAGCTGTCTACTGAAGCATGAAGCTTCTAGTCCTTAACTTTTCAAACCTTACTTTCCTTTTAGCTTCCAGGGTTTGTTTGTTTGTTTGTTTGTTTGTTTTTGGGGGGGGTTCAGACCCAGCGGCGCTCAGGGGTTTCTCCTGAATCTGTGCTCAGAAATTGCTCCTGTCAGGCATGGGGGACCATATGGGATGCTGGGATTTGAATGACCCTCTGACCTGGATCAGCTGCGTTTAAGGCAAACACCCTACCACTGTTCTATCTCTCTGGCCTTGAGCTTTCAGTTTCTTGATAACTCAATTGGTAGATATACATCTCTTTTTATATTATTTTCTCAGGGTGAGTGTGTGTGTGTGTGTGTGTGTGTGTGTGTTCAAATCTTTGTTTCAATTTTACAAAGATATGTTGGCATTTAAGTCTCATCTAAATAACTCATGACTGTTTCAATATCAATAACATTAACTTTTGATCATATCTACAGATTTTTTTAAATAAGGCCCATTTAGGTTTAAGGGAGTAGAAACTAACATTATTGGGCACTGCTATTAAACCTACTAAATCTATTTCATACCTCATCAAAAGAAACACAAGGATAAAAGTAAAGATTTAAAAAATAAGAAGAGAGAAGCCATACCTAGTAGCACTCAAGTCTAGAAATCAAACCTGGAGAACAGACCTGGGCCTTTAGCATACAAAGCAGGCACCAGACCTGTCTCTTCAAACATAAAGACAAAATTTTAAGTGTGATGAAAGGGACCTCAATCCACAAAGTTGATTAGTCAAGAGAATTATGAAAACATCAAAAAAACTTCCAAAAGTTAAAGATAGAATGTTTTTTTACTAGTGTTAGTAAATTGGGGGGGGGGGGGTTGGGGCCACACCCGGCGGTGCTCAGGGGTTACTCCTGGCTGTCTGCTCAGAAATAGCTCCTGGCAGGCATGGGGGACCATATGGGACACCGGGATTCGAACCAACCACCTTAGGTCCTGGATCAGCTGCTTGCAAGGCAAACACCACTGTGCTATCTCTCTGGGCCCTGTTAGTAAATTCTTACTTGTTAATCTATTACCTTTTAAGTAAATAAATACTCAAAAGAAAATATTCATGAGTCAAAATAATAAAATAATTATTTGTCCATTTATTTTAAGGAAATGCTTAGTAATGAGAGGCAATAGAATTTTTCTTCTACACATTGGATTAAAATGTCTGAGGACTAAGGATGATAGCTTAATGAACTAAAGAACATGTCTTAGATGTGGAAGGTCCCAGTTCAATACTTAGTACTTACATAGTACTTCAAGCAATTTTAAGAGTTACCCCCTGAGGCCAAGCAGTCTCAGGAGCATTGAATGGTGGGGAAATGGTCAGATCTAAATACCCAAGCCAAAGTCAATGACAATAAGATCAAGAGACGCAAACTATAACAAACTAAACACAAAATGGATATGTTACACTAATAGTCCTGGGGGCTAAGGGTGGAAGTATGGGATGCAGGCAAAGAACTATGGTGGAGTGAGGTTAACACTGGTGGTGGGAATGGCCCTAAATATTCACGGTCACTATATGCCTGAAATACAGCTGTGAAAGACTTGTAACTCACAATGGTCTCAATTAAAAAAAAAAAAAAAGAAGAGGGCCGGGCGGTGGCGCTAAAGGTAAGGTGCCTGCCTTGCCTGCGCTAGCCTTGGACGGACCGCGGTTCGATCCCCCGGTGTCCCATATGGTCCCCCAAGCCAGGAGCAACTCCTGAGCGCATAGCCAGGAGTAACCCCTGAGCGTTACTGGGTGTGGCCCAAAAAAACCAAAAAAAAAAAAAAAAAAAGAAGAAGTGGGGGGGGGTGGGCCCGGAGAGATAGCATGGAGGTAAGATGTTTGCCTTTCATGCAGAAGGTCATTGGTTCAAATACTGGCATCCCAAAATGGTCCCCTGTGCCTGCCAGGAGGTATTTCTGAGCGTAGAGCCAGGAGTAATCAACACCTGAGCACTGCCGGTGTGACCCAAAACCAAAAAAAAAAAAAAAAAAGTTAAAGAAGAGTTATTAAAACCAAAAATGGAAGAGAACAAAAAAGCAGAGATATCTTTATATGTATAAGTTAAAACAGCAACTTCAAGAGCCAGAGAGATAGTTCCAAGAGTAATGTAAACTGAATTTGATTCTTAGATCACTAGTAAAGGGGGGGTGTACTTTTTTGAATTGAAACCCAACTACAAACATGTTTGGAACCATGGTGCTTAAATAAAGATTATTAATAAATACAATAAAGTTAAAGCAAGAATTGGGTCTTTCCCAAGCTGCTTTCGCAGCCTACTGCCTTTCCTAATCTCCCTGCTGTCTCTGGCCCCCTCTCGGGTTTTAAAGCTTAGATCAATATGGGTCAATTTATAATTATTGTTATATCTTTAAATGGTACTGCTAAAGATACTGTCTCTAAGGATTTTCTGTGCTGTGGTTGGTATTAATTAAACCTTTTGTGTTACTCTCAAGGCTCACTGAGCATGGTGAGCATGGTGATCTTCTCTGCTACATTCCCATCAGAATTTATGTGATCCTACTAGGTTGACAATATTGTGAAATTATGAGATGTGAAATTCACAGCCACAAAGAGTACTAGTTCAGGATAGATCTGGAACAATTTGGTAACTTTGCTAATTGAGAAAAGTAAATTTTCTGTTGGCAGGTTTTGGAGCTGGTTGTGTTTTGTTGTGCCTTCAGGCAGAAAAGGGATTGCTCATCTCCATTCTGAAGTGACCCTAGATATTTCAGCTCAGACCAGATTACCTGGGAAGAGTCTGTTGCCACCATTTCCTTTTGAATTTAGTCGAGTAGCTGGGAGGATTTTCTTTGGAGAAGATGTGTGAGGGCTGCTGGGTTTTGTGGTGGAGGAAAGGGGCAATAAACGTTGTAATTCCATGGTAACTAAAATGTTTTTATATTTTAAATAATAGCAAAAATATAAACCTTATTTTATTCCCTTCATCTGTTTAATGTTTTTTACCTTTGTCTTTGTAATGCTTTATAAAAATAATTAATAATATGCCCTTTGGTATACATGAAAGTATAAATTCTGTAAGAGCAAGTTATTTCATTTCTGAGTATTTAGCTGGGAAATAATTTACCTGGAAATAACAGTAATTAGAAGAAAAATGTGCACTGCATTTTTTATCTAAGTAATATTCAAAATAACCAAGAACTCAAAACAATCTAAGTTCCCATCTTTTGAAAAATGAATAAAGAAGTAGTATAGACAATGTTAATGAGTGAGAGAAGTAGAATGCCTGTCTGGAAAAAAGGCAGGAGGTGTGGTGGAGGGAGATGAGGGCCATTGGTTGTGGGAATGTTGCAGTGGTGAAGGGAGGTATTACTTTTGTGACTGAAACCCAACTATAGTCATGTTTGTAATCACAGTGTTGAAATAAAGAATATATAATATGTAAAGAAGTAATATATAAACACAGTGGTATACTAATCAACTATAATTAATATAAATATTAATATAATAATAATATAAATATTAATATAATTAATATAAATCAATATAAAATAGTTCCATTTGCAACAACGCAAATGAGCCTAGATCAGTGGCTCTTTACACTGTTTTTTATATTTTATTTAAACACATTGACTACATACATGATTATGTTTGGGTTTCAGTCATGTAAAGAACACCACCCATCGCCAGTGCAACATTCCCATCACCAATGTCCCAAATCTCCCTTCTCCCCATCCGACCCCCACTTGTAGTCTAGACATGCTTTCCATTTCCCTCATATATATGCATTATTAGAACAGTTCAAAATGTAGTTATTTCTCTAACTAAACTCATCACTCTTTGTGGTGAGCTTCCTGAGGTGAGCTGTAACTTCCAGCTCTTTTCTCTTTTGTGTCTGAAAATTATTATTGCAAGAATGTCTTTCATATTTTTAATTTAAACATCTTTATTACATACATGATTGTGTTTGGGTTTCAGTCATATAAAGAACACCACCCATCACCAGTGCAACATTCCCATCACCAATGTCCCAAATCTCCCTCCTCCCCACCCAACCCCCGCCTGTACTCTAGACAGGCTTTCTATTTCCCTCATACATTCTTTTTATTAGGATAGTTCTTTCTCTAACTAAATTCATCTCTGTTTGTGGTGAGCTTCTTGAGATGAGCTGTAACTTCCAGCTCTTTTCTCTTTCGTGTCTGAAAGTTATTATTGCAAGAATGTCTTTCAATTTTCTTAAAGCCCATAGATGAGTGAGACCATTCTGAGTCTTTCTCTCGATCTGACTTATTTCACTAAGCATAATAGATTCCATGTACATCCATATATAGGAAAATTTCATGACTTCATCTCTCCTGACAGCTGCATAGTATTCCATTGTGTACCACAGTTTCTTTAGCCATTCATCTGTTGAAGGGCATCTTAGCTGTTTCCAGAGTCTTGCTATGGTAAATAGTGCAGCAATGAATATAGGTGTAAGGAAGGGATTTTTGTATTGTATTTTTGTGTTCCTAGGGTATATTCCTAGGAGTGGTATAGCTGGGTCATATGGGAGCTCAATTTCCAGTTTTTGGAGGAATCTCTACATCGCTTTCCATAAGGTTGAACTAGGCGGCATTCCCACCAGCAATGGACGAGTTCCTTTCTCTCCACATCTCCACCAACACTGCTAGTTCTCATTCTTTGTGATGTGTGCCAATCTCTGGGGTGTGATGTGCAGCATTTTTTCATGTGTCTTTTGGCCATTTGTATTTCTTCTTTGTCAAAGTGTCTGCCCATTTCTTCTCTCCATTTTTGTGTCTTTCATTTTTCTTAAAACCCATAGATGAGTGAGACCATTCTGCGTCTCTCTCTCTCTCTCTCTCTCTCTCTCTCTCTCTCTCTCTCTCTCTCTGACTTATTTCACTCAGCATAATAGATTCCATGTACATCCATGTATAGGAAAATTTTATGACTTCATCTCTCCTGACAGCTACATAACATTCCATTGTGTATATGTACCACAGTTTCTTTAGCCATTCGTCTGTTGGAGGGCATCTTGGTTGTTTCCAGAGTCTTGCTATGGTAAATAGTGCAGCAATGAATATAGGTGTAAGGAAGGGATTTTTGTATTGTATTTTTGTGTTCCTAGGGTATATTCCTAGGGGTGGTATAGCCGGATCATATGGGAGCTCGATTTCCAGTTTTTGGAGGAATCTCCACATCGCTTTCCATAAAGGTTGAACTAGGAGGCATGCCCACCAGCAATGGATAAGAGTTCCTTTCTCTCCACATCCCAGCCAACACTGTTTGTTCTCATTCTTTGTGATGTGTGCCAATCTCTGTGGTGTAAGGTGGTACCTCATAATTGTTTTGATTTGCATCTCCCTGATGATTAGTGATGTGGAGCATTTTTTCATGTGTCTTTTGTATTTCTTCTTTACAAAAGTGTCAGTCCATTTCTTGTCCCCATTTTTTAATGGGATTAGGTGTTTTTTTCTTGTAAAGTTTTGTCAGTGTCTTGTATATTTTGGAGATTAGCCCCTTGTCTCATGGGTATTGGGTGAATAGTTTCTGCCACTCAGTGGGTGGCTCTTGTATCCTGGGCACTATTTCCTTTGAGGTGGAGAAGCTTCTCAGCTTAATATATTCCCATCTGTTAATCTCTGCTATCATTTTCTTGGAGAGTGCAATTTCCTCCTTGAAGATGCCTATAGTCTCAATGTCCTGGAGAGTTTTGCCTACGTGTTGTTCTATATATCTTATAGTTTTGGGTCTGACATCGAAGTCTTTTATCCATTTGGATTTAACCTTCGTACATGATGTTAGCTGGGGGTCTAAGTTCAATTTTTTTTGCAAGTGGCTGGCCAGTTGTGCCAACACCATTTGTCGAAGAGGCTCTCTTTGTTCCATTTAGGATTTCTTGCTCCTTTATAAAAAATTAGGTGATTGTATGTCTAGGGGACATTCTCTGAGTATTCAAGCCTATTCCACTGATCTGAGGGCCTGTCTTTATTCCAATACCATGCTTTTTTGATAACTGTTGCTTTGTAGTAAAGTTTAAAGATGGGGAAAGTAATTCCTCCCATATTCTTTTTCCCAATGATTGGTTTAGCTATTCGAGGGTGTTTATTGGTCCAAATGAATTTCAAAAGTGCCTGATCCACTTCATTGAAGAATGTCATGGGTATCTTTAGAGGGATCTCATTAAATCTTTACAATGCCTTGGGGAGTATTGCCATTTTGATTATGTTAATCCTGCCAATCCATGAGCAAGGCATGTGTTTCCATTTCTGTGTGTCCTCTCTTATTTCTTGGAGCAGAGTTTTATAGTTTTCTTTGTATAGGTCCTTCACATTTTTAGTCAAGTTGATTCCAAGATATTTGAGTTAGTGTGGCACTATTGTGAATGGGGTTGTTTTCTTAATGTCCATTTCTTCCTTATTACTATTGGTGTATACAAAGGTCATTGATTTTTGTGTGTTAATTTTGTAGCCTGCCACCTTGCTATATGAGTCTATTGTTTCTAGAAGCTATTTGGTAGAGCTTTTAGGGTTTTCTAAGTAGAGTATCAAGTCATCTGCAAACAGAGAGAGCTTGACTTCTTTCCTATCTGGATTCCCTTGATATCTTTTTCTTGCCTAATTGCTATAGTGAGTACTTTCAGTGCTATGTTGAATAGGAGTGGTGAGAGAGGACAGCCTTGTCTTGTGCCAGAATTTAGAGGGAAGACTTTTAGTTTTTCTCCATTGAGGATAATATTTGCCACTGGCTTGTGGTAGATGGCCTTAACTATATTGAGAAAGGTTCCTTTCATTCCCAACTTACTGAGAGGTTTTGTTTTGTTTTGTTTGTTTTTTTGGGCCACACCCATTTGCTGCTCAGGGGTTACTCCTGGCTAAGTGCTCAGAAATTGCCCCTGGCTTGGGGGGACCATAAGGGATGCTGGGGGATCGAACCATGGCCCTTCCTTGGCTAGCACTTGCAAGGCAGACACCTTACCTCTAGCACCACCTCGCCGGCCCCTTACTGAGAGTTTTGATCAAGAATGGGTGTTTATCAAATGCTTTCTCTGCATCTATTGATATGATCATGTGGTTTTTATTTTTCTTGTTGTAGATGTTGTGTATTATGTTGATAGATTTACGGATGTTAAACCATCCTTGCATTCCTGGGATGAAACCTACTTGATCATAGTGGATGATATTCTTAATGAGGCATTGAATCCTATTTGCCAAGATTTTGTTGAGGATCTTTGCATCTGCATTCATCAGTGGTATTGCTCTGTAATTTACTTTTTTCGTAGCATCTCTGTCTTGTTTAGGTATCAAGGTGATGTTGGCTTCAAAAAACCTATTTGGAAGTGTTTCTGTTTTTTCGATTTTATGAAAGAGTCTTGCCAGGATTGGTAGTAGTTCCTCTTGGAAAGTTTGAAAAAATTCATTAGTGAATACTCCTGGGCCTGGGCTATTGTTTTTGGGTAGACATTTGATTACCATTTTAATTTCATCAATAGTGATGGGGGTGTTTATATATGCTACATCCTCTTCATTCAACTGTGGAAGATTATAAGAGTCCAAGAATTTATCCATTTCTTCCAAGTTCTCATTTTTAGTGGCATAGAGTTTCTCAAAGTAGTTTCTGATTACCCTTTGAATCTCTGCCATATCAGTAGTGATCCTTTTTTTTTTTTCATTCCTAATACGAGTTATGAAGTTTCTCTCTCTCTTTCTTTGTTAGTTTTGCCAGTGGTCTATCAATCTTGTTTATTTTTTCGAAGAACCAACTTCTGCTTTTGTTGATCTTTCGGATTATTTTTTGGGTTTCCACTTCCTTGATTTCTGCTCTCAGCTTTGTTATTTACTTCTGTCTTCCTATTTTTGGGTCCTTTTGTTGAGCACTTTCTAATTCTATGAGCTGCATCATTAAGCAATTCAGGTAGGCCCCTTCTTCCTTCCTGAAGTGTGCTTGCAAACCTATAAATTTTCCTCTCAGTACTGCTTTTGCTGTGTCTCATAAATTCTGATAGTTAGTGTCTTTATTATCATTTGTTTCCAGGGAAGTTTCGATTTCCTCTTTGATTTCATCTCAGACCCACTGATTATTCAGTATGAGGCTATTTAACTTCTAGGTGTTAAACTTTTTCTTCTGTGTCCCTTTGTAACTCACATAGAATTTCAGAGCCTTGTGGTCAGTGAAGGTAGTCTGCAAAATTTCTATCCTCTTGATATTATGGAGGTATGTTTTATGTGCCAGCATGTAGTCTATCCCAGAGAATTTCCCATGTACATTGGAGAAAAATGTGTATCCAGGTTACTGGGGATGGAGTGTCCTATATATATCTACTAGGCCTCTTTCTTCCATTTATCTTCTCAGGTCTAGTATATTCTTTTTGGGTTTCAGTCTGGTTGACCCATCAAGTGTTGACAAAGCCATGTTGAGGTCCCCCACAATTATTGTGTTGTTATTGATATTACTTTTCAGATTTGTCAACAATTGTATTAAATATTTTACTGGCCCCTCATTTGGTGCATATATGTTTAGGAGAGTGATTTCTTCCTGCTGTACATACCCCTTGATTAATACAAAATGTCCATCTTTGTCCCTTACAACTTTCCTGAGTATAAAGTTTTCATCATCTGATATTAGTATGGCCACTCCAGCTTTTTTATGGGTGTTGTTTGCTTGGATATTTTCCTCCAGCCTTTTATTTTGGGTCTATGTTTGTTCTGACTATTCAGGTGCGTTTCTTGTAGACAGCAGAAGGTTGGATGAGTTTTTTGATCCATTTAGCCACTCTGTGTCTCTTAACTGGTGCATTTAGTCCATTGACATTGAGAGAAGGATATGTCCTGGGATTTAATGACATCTTTATATCGAAATTTGGTATGTCTTTTGGTCAGTCTTGTTTTAAATTAGGTCTTTCAGTTTTTCTCATGAGACTGGTTTTGAGTGTGTAAAGTTTCTGAGTTGCTTTTTGTCTGTGAATCCATGTATTCTTCCGTCAAACCTGAAAGTAAGTTTTGCTGAATACAGTATTCTTGGCGAAGCATTCATTTTATTGAGTTTTGTCACTATGTCCCACCACTGCTTTCTGGCCTTGAGTGTTTCTGGTGACAGGTCTGCAGTAAATCTCAAGGATGCTTCCTTGAATGTAATTTCCCTTTTTGATCTTTCTACTTTAGAATTCTGTCTCTATCTGTGGGATTCATCATTGTGACTAGGATGTGTCTTGGGGTATTTTTTCTGGGGACTCTTTTGGTTGGTACTCTTCGGGCATGCAGGATTTGATCACATATATTCTTTAGTTCTGGAAGTTTCTCTTTAATGATGTTCTTGACCGTGATTCTGCCTGGAAATTTTCTTCCTGGGTCTCTGGGACTCCAATGATTCTTAAGTTGTTTCTGTTGAGCTTATCATAGACTTCTATTTTCATCTGTTCACATTCTTTGACTAATTTTTTTATTGTCTGTTCATTTGCTTTAAATTTTTTTCCAATCTCTCCTGCTGTATGGAGTTGTTATTTATCTCATCTTCCACAGCACTAATTCTATTCTCAGCTTCTGTTACCCTGTTGGTGAGCTTATCCATTTTGTCATTGAATTTGTTTACTGAGTTTTTCAGGCCTGTTATTTGACCTGTTATTTCAGTTTGGAGTTTTGTGATTTCTGTCTTCATATTTTCTTGGCTCTTATTAGTGTTCTGTTCAACTCAATCCATGGTTTCTTTGAGTTCTTTGAGCATCTTCCATATTTCTTGTCTAAACTCCCTATTTGAGAGATTGATTAGTTTGTTGGTTGTTTTCTGGTCACCAGAATTGTCATCTTCATTCTCCATGACTGATGCTGGCCTGCTTTGTTTCCCCACTGTCATGCTTGTACTGTGGGTTTTTCTAGGTGTTGTGGTGGTATTCATTGGCTACATAATATGTGCGGCCACGCTCCTCTGGCTCCACCCTTTCTGGGTGGGTCGACTTGCCTCCAAGGAAGGGGAGTCCTTCGTGGATGAAGCCTCACACAGGATCATATCTTAGGCCCGATTACGCAGCAGAGAAGACAGTCCAGGGAGAAATGCTGGGCTTCAGTGATCCAGCTCAGTTTTTAGTGTGATTTTTTCTTCTTGTTGCAGTGGCATTCTTTTCTTAGAAAGAGCGTATGGCTGCATAGTGAAGCAGAGTGACCATGCTCTTCTGGAGCCTCTGGGAGAGTGAATTTTCTGGGCCCTTTTTGGCCCACTCCCAAGAGGTTCAGGAGACAGGACAGGATACAAACACACACAGGCAGCACTCACAGTTTCTCACAGTCGGGTGCACTGGGCAGGCATAGATCGTAGATTTTCCCAACCTGACGTCACAAACAGGGGACCTGCCTTCTGCAAAATACTACTTATAGCCGGTTTTCATGTTTGGAAGCAGTTCCTTGGCTTTCAGGCCCTTGAATGAGCCTCTGGGAAAGCGAATTTTCTGGGCCCTTTTTGGCCCACTCCCAAGAGGTTCAGGAGACAGGACAGGAGACTAACACACACAGGCAGCACTCGCAATTTCTCACAGTCTCTTTACACTTTTTAATTGGGCTCTTTTGTGTGCCTGGTGGCCGCTCTAGGAATCAGGACTCTGCTCCTAGCCTCTGTCAGTGTGTGCCGTGTGCAGCCCCGCGGCCAGCTCCATACAGCTCCTGTCGGGTCATGTGTTTTATGTAGGATTTCAGAAACAGCAAAGTAACGTTGGCCTTTGTTTAAAAAAAAAAAACACCTCTGGATGCCACTGTAACAGAATCAAATTTTTCTCCCCTTAATATAGACATTGGCAACTTTGAAATGCAATTGCTGGATTTAAAAAAACAAAAAACTGTGGAGCTCAAAATTTGAACACCTTTGTGCTAATTTAGAAATATTGGAGAAACACAAATGTGAACTTAGTTCACAGCACAAGTGGTCTGCTTTGAAAGACCTGGAGAAGGAAGATATGTTGATTTTTAACACCTGGAATAGTATTCCTGACTCACATAATCAACTAAAAAAGCTAGTATTTGCTGTTCTTTCCTTGTTCACGTCTACATATTTGTGCAAACAATCATTTTCAAGTATGATTCTTATCAAGAGTAAATTGAAAAACCGTCTCATCAATGAGAACCTGGAACCATGCCTAAACTTAAAAACAACAACAAACTTGACTTACTCAAACTATCAAAGGAAATGCAAGGTCAATGTTCACATTAGTGTTTGTGATTTTTTTAGTCATTGTCAGGATGTAATTTTCTCTACATTGTAAGGCAAATTTTATGAAATTTAATGTTATTGATAAATAATATCATTCTAAAGTTTTTGTTTTATTAGTTGTGTTATTTGTATCCTTCCAACTTATATGGATACTTGCATGCAGAATATTCTCAATAAAAACTTATTGAACCTAAAAATAGTATACCATCCTATGTATTTTTGGTTTTAAAAATGTGGCTCTCAAAATAAATTTCAATCATGGTTTTGGCGAGATTTGGCTCAGTTGAAAAAAAAAAAAAAAGGTTGCCTACCACTGGCCTAGATGGTATCCTGGATAGTCAAATAAGCAAGACAAAGAAATATCAATGCTTTATCATTTACCTGATATGTAGGATATAAATTGAAAAAAAGATGAACTCAATAAAGTCAACCTGAGTGTCTGAACTGGAGAACCAAGTAATCACCACAGAGAAGGGGAAGAGGGTCTAATAAATAGAGATACCTGGACAATTTTACAGTGAAAACAGAATTGGACTTTCATGCCAGATAGTAAGGAGTTAATGCACTGAATTTGCATGAATTTTACCCCTGTTCAATTCCTTGTGGTTCTCTGATCACAGAAGTAGATATGCACCCCAAGCACTGCAGGAAGTTGCTCAAAACAAACAAACAAACAAAAAAAATTGCCCTTTCATGATTGACCTAATAATATGCTATATACACATTTATTTTCCACATTGTGCAACTGAAACTTACATAATATTATAATTTAATGTTATTTTTATTGAGCAATTTTTAAAATACTTAATAGGACTATTCTAATGGACTACTATCTGGTCTTATTTTAATCAATTGCCCTCAGCTGTTATTCATCCTCAAAATTGCCACTACTGTTATCTGAAAGACAATTTTAATATACAGCTACTTCTTGTAAATCCTGAACAAAGATTCTTAGTAAGTACCCTATTTTTCTTACTTTATTAATTACAAATATCCGTAAGAAGAAAATTTTATGAAACAAAATTGGAAATCAAAAATGTAGAATATTTTGTCAACTTTCTACTGATTCAGAGAGCTTAGAAATATTTTGTATACTTTTGGGGGTTTTGTTGTTTTTGTTGTTGTTTGTTTTGGGGTCACACCCAGAGGTGCTTAGGGGTTACTACTGGCTCTGCGCTCAGAAATCACTCCTGGCAGGCTGGGGGGACCATACGGGATGCCGAGGATCAAACCTGGGTCTGTCCCGAGTTGGCTGAGTGCAAGGCAAACGCCCTACCGCTGTTCTATCTCTCCACCCCCATATTGTATTTTTTTGTTAATTTTTCCTTTTTTGTTTGCTTTGTTTTGGGCCACATTCGGTGGAGTTCAGGGGTTCCTCCTGGCTATGCTCTCAGAATTCACCCCTGGCTTGGGGGACCATATGGAACACCAGGGGATCGAACCAAGGTCCATCCTAGTTTAGCGTGTGCAAAGCAAATGTCCTACCCCCCTGCATCACCACCACTAAGGCTCTCATATTTTTTATTCTTTTTTTAGGGGGAGGGCCATACCCCATGATGCTCCAGGGTTACTCCTGGCTATGTGCTCAGAAATTGCCCCTAGTTTGGGGAACCATATAGGAAGCCAGAGGATCGAACCACAGGTGGTTTTAGGTTAGCACGTGTAAGACTAATGCCCTACTACCTGCGCAACTGCTCTGGCCCCGTATTTTGTATTCTTAAATCCAAATTTACCAATATAAAAATAAAACTTCCATACTATGTTGTAGTTGCCAATAAGAAGTTTCCCTAGAAAGAAAATTTTCTAATAATTTTAAAGCATATGGATGCTTTGAATAAAACTTCAAAATATTTGCACATTCTCAATTTCAGTTGCTTTTATAATTACCGTCTAGCAAAAAACTGTTCTCCATTTGTTTCAAAAAGCTGTCAACTAACTGTATAAATTATCCTATAATTTGGCCAACTGTAATTCAGCCAATTGTTGTTTTGAATTTTAAGTATATTTAAGAATGAATTGAGTCAGAAAATTCATTAAAAAATATGTTTCAACAGACTGAGCTTTATTTAAATTTTAAAAATTCAAAGAAGAAAGGGGCAAAAAATGTGTCCTGTTCAGATTTTATGATTGAAAATCACAGAAACCAAGAAACAAACTCACAATAAAGATGAAATCAAATCATGTAATAAAAGTCTTCAAATTTTCAAATAATAATGATCTAAAATGTGTAGGAGCAAAATTACCACCATGCTTTTAAAAAAATAGTACAACAAAGTTATTTACAATAAAAATGAGTATATACATGTTTTACAAAATGGATATAAATTCTTCAGTATCCCAACAACAAAAATGACTAAGCATTTTTTAAATCTTTTACATTATGTTTAGTAATATTTAAAAGACTTCACAAACTCCAAGTTTAAAAATAAACTTTTCTCACTAATTGTCTTTGCAAGAATAAATTAGAGAACTCACTAGCAGTATCTATGTAAATATCATTGACAGTATTTTTTTAAATCTCAAAATAACTGGTTCTTGTTTGTATGAAGACATAAAGTAAGTCTCTCTAAAGGGGAAATGCTTTATGCTTTTTCCTTGCTGAAGAAATTGGTTCCATCACACTTACACTGTGAAATCAGGCTTCTTTCTATAAAAAGAGGCAACACAATGTTAAGAGAAAAAAAATGAGTAAGTATCCACAAACACAATTCAAAGTGTACTAACCACACACTATTGTAAAAGAGTAGTGGTGTTAGGGCTGTAAAATTAAGTGACTATCATTAGGAAAAGAATGCTCTATTTCTCCAAGTGAAGGCTATATCATGTCTAATCATTTTAATGTTTTGTGGGATGAGAGTTAATTTCTTGTATTGTTTTGGATCACACCCAACAGTATTGAAGACTCAGTTCTGGGTCTGTTCTCAGATATCTCTCCTGGTTGTACTTGAGGACTCTATGCTGCGCTGGAAGGGTCAAACTGGCACAGAGAATTTCTTCATGCACACTCTGAAGGAAGTCAATTAATTCATGTATATCTATCATACATGGGTTACTCATGATTAATTGGGTCTCTTAATGTTCACTATCATAGCAAAAGGCTCTTGAGAACATCATTGGTTCTTCAGTACTTTCTCAACTTGTATTATAAGGGATGTATTTATTCTATAGAATTTCATGAAATTCACTAACATGACTTCTTGCCTTCTTAGTCTGTGTAGATGTGTTGAAGTTTCTAAAACTTCTATACTGAAGCTGCCAATGGAGGTTAAACCTGGGGCTTCTCTAGTAGCTTAAATTTAGCTGACCAAATCCATTCATTTATTTATTAACAAGTTTGTATACTAAGTTTCAAGGATTTTGAACAATGTTTGGTTCTATTTACAAACTTAATTTAACATATACAGCATTTAAATCTTTATTTTAATTTTTTTATGTTTTATTAACTAACACCTTTAAAGTATTACTTGTTATGTGCCATATAAATTGAGCTCTCATTATTTTAAGCACGAATTTAGTGCTATTTATGGGAGTTTACCTTCCGAGACCTGGAAGCAACCTTCTGAAGTGAAGACACAGACGGTTGTCTTTCATGCAACCAACCAATCTTTATTGGAAAGCAAACTTCTCTTATACTAGAGAGAATAGAGGCTATCTATGCATAGCAGAGCAGGATAATGAGTTCATTCTTTGGTTAAACATTGCTTTGGTTAAAGAAAGCACCTTAAATTAAACAGGCTCAATAGAACAGAAGGGAAGGCAAATGATACAGTGTGTGTTCAGTAAATCAGATAAAGCAGAAAACAGAAAAATAAGCTGGGGTGGGAGGGCTGCAGTTAAGCAGGCTCCAGCTGGAATATATTGATGGAGCCTTCCACTCTGTCTCTTGGAGAATTTCCTTCTTCCCGCTATTGCTGTGCCCCCTCAAACCTTCCCTTTGTGTTCCCACACTCTTTCAATTTTAGATCATAAATCTCAATCACTACATAACTGGAAATCTCAAATGAGAGCTAAAGAATGATTGTTGTTTCTAGCCAAGTTCTCTTGCATGTGACAAATAATTATTTGCATATGACAAGTAATGCAAATAGGAAATACAAATATTGCTTACGACACATCAAACATGATCTTTAAAATAAATATGTACAAATTTACTTTCAACAAAATCAATGTTCTTTTTTATACTTCCAAAGTTAATGCTAACTCTTAACTCAACTATACTCATACTAGGTAATGAAGATTTACTTCACTAATTGTGTATTTGCTTCAAGTGATTCTATCAATAACAGGATATTCAGGTATCAAAACAATGTTTGTTATTATCAACAAAGCAAACTCTGACATCATCCCAAGTGACTCAAATATATTTTTCCTTATAATACTTGAAATTACCAATAAAAAAGTTAGAGCATGGGGCCGGAGAGATAGCATGGAGGTAAGGCATTTGCCTTTCATGCAGAAGGTCGGTGGTGCGAATCCAGGCATCCCATATGGTCCCCTGAGCCTGCCAGGAGCAATTTCTGAGCATAGAGCCAGGAATACCCCTGAGCGCTGCCAGGTGTGACCCAAAAAAAAACAAAAAACAAACCAAAAAATTAAGAAAAAAATTAAGAGCAACATACTGATAAGATTATTTGTGATCCGGTTGGATTTTTTAAACTCTCTTTTTTAGCCAGTAAGTATAATAGATTTAAAAAAAAAAAAAACAGAGTAAAGGAACAGTGAATTCCCAAAAGCATTGGAAATTGAGACCTGGTATAGGAAGTTTATTATAAGGGAGGATGTGGTTGGGGATGTTTTATGCATAAAATGCCATCATTAAAAGTACTATAAAACATAATGCCTAAGATAAAATTTATTGAAATTTGTATTTGAGGACAAGTGAAAAGATTGACTTTATAGAAGTCATGCTCATGTCCCTGGTTCCAAATTCTATATGTACTCTAATTCTTTGATCTACACTCAGAAGTCTTGGGGACTGATCACCTGATTTTGTGTTTTTAAGATTAATAAATGCATTTGTCTTTATAATTCTAAAGCTATCAAAAATTCCTTAAGCACAAAAATAACAAGCATTTAAATATTAAGAGTATCACAGGATTTACCTCTTTCCACTGTATCTAAATCTTGGAATTTTGTCATCAAAGCATCTCTGTCATTAGTAAAAAATGATCAAATAAACCTCAGAAATCTCCATGAGTTACTTTTCTAAACACATAGCAAGAATGATAGAACCCACTGATTTCCCTTCACTATAAAAACAATAGGGGGGGAAGGGAAAAGGGGGGAAAGCTATTGGAAAAATAACATTAAAAACTGAATCTTCACCCTTTCTACGAATCTTTTCCTCAACAGTAAAAACTTTATGCCTGATTCAGCATTAAATCTAAACATTATGCATTCTCATAAACACTCCACTAAGACATTACAGATAGAAAGAACTCTTATCCAGTTATATGGCCAAGCAGATCAATCCTCTATTGAAACAAAAAAAAAAATACCTCTCATTTGCCAAGCACACACAAACCACACTGCTTTCTCTTTCAGCAAACTCATAACTGAATTCCAAAATTGTGGAATTCCTTGTGCCCTCAGGTAGACACAATTTACCTGCTTCACATCAAAGTCCAATGTAGTAATATTGGTTAAACACACTTCCACATGGTCATATAGTTATTAAAGTTTGTCCATCTTGTATAGTTATCATTAACAGAGTTCCAAATTCTGGGACTACATCACTTCTACCTGCATTCTGTTATCAATGACTGAGTTAATGTGGTTACATCTAATAACAAAGGAGGCTGGGAATCAGGCTTCCTATTTTATCTCACTATTATTTGAGGGAAGAGCAACGCTTGGTGGCATGCAGAGCTTATTCCTATCTCTGAACTGAGAGATCACCCCTGGAGGTCTCTGGGGATAATATGAAGTGCCAGGGAAAGCGCCTGGGTCATTAGCATACAGGACAAGCACCCTATCCACTAACTCTCTAGCCCTGAGACTTTCTCTTGTTAAATAAATAAAATAAAAATGGAAGAACCTACTTCTGGCAACAAGTAGTATGTTTTCGATGGTGACAAAATTAGTAGATTGTAGAGATAAGACTAAACCAATGAAAACTAATTATAACAAACATCAATCTATAAAAATAAAAACCAGGTGCCAGAGAGATAGCACAGCAATAGAGCGTTTACCTTGCATGCAGCTAACCCAGGACGGACTTGGGTTCAATCCCCAGCATCCCACAATGTCTCTGGAACCTGCCTGCCAGGACTGATTTCTGAGTGCAGAGCCAGAAGTAATCCCTGAGTGCAGCTGGGTGTGAACCAAAAAACAAACAAACAAATAAATAAAATAGAAATTAATTGCAATAAAAAGTCATGTTATAAGCTTAAAAACTATAAACAGAGGGCCATAGACTTTGAAAATTGGTGAAAGAGGTTGTAGAAAGTAAAATTTAAAGTAAATGGAAAATAGTTCTAGACAGAGGAAGAAGCAGCAGCACATATTAAGCACCATTAAACAAGAAAACCCTCTCCCCATCCTACCCCACAACTATGGAAACCTAATCAAGTCTTTGTGTGTAAAGGGGAGTAAGAGAGAAAGAGAGAGAGAGAGAGAGAGAGAGAGAGAGAGAGAGAGAGAAAGAGAGAGCAAGAAACAGAGTGGATAACAGCCTGATAGATAGAATATATTAATTAATTAATTTCCAGAGTAAATTGAACCACTAAACAGGAATGTGAAGTGACTGGATTTTCTAGTTGAAAGAATGGATTGATGAAAATGTTCAAGATCTGCATGGAGAGGGACCAGAGCAGTGGTGCAAGCCGTAGGGCATGTTTGCCTTGCACACAGAACCATGGTTCGATCCCCTGGTGTCCCATATGGTCCCCCAAGCAAGGAGCGACTTCTGAGCGCATAGCCAAGAGTAACCCCTGAGCGTCACTGGGTGTGACTCAAAAAGAGAAAAAAAAAAATCTGCAAAGAGACAACTTAGGCTATTAGCACTGATCAAGTGAGAATTAATGGTAGTTTAAACACTGAAGACCTCCACAAAAAGTGGGGTGCTCTTTTAGTTAAAAGTTAACTTTTCAGGGGCTGGAGAAATAATAGTGTTTGCCTTGCACACAGACAATCTGGGTTCAAGTCATAGAATCTCATCTAGTCCATTGAACCTGCCAGGAGTAATTTCTGAGTGCAGATCCAGGAGTAACTGCTGAGTGACACTGTGTGTGGCCCCCCAGACCACCCACACACACACACACACACACACACATACACACACACACACACACACAAAGTTAAACTTTCAAAGATGCATAAAAATTGTCTGAAATGATCATTTCTTAAGTGTAATTTAGAGATGGGTATGTGATCTTACGGAATATTGTTTTATTGGTTCTGCAGTTACACTGGACAGTGCTCACGGCTTACTCCTGGAATTTGTGATCAGGAATCATTTCTGGTCCTGACTGTGCTCACGGAATCAAGTGCCAGGGTTAGAACCCAAGTGAGCCACATACAAGGAAAAACATCCTATTAACTATACTATAGCACTGGTGCTAATTAATTTTTTAATGTACAAATTGTTAATAATAAAATACATTCTTGAAAATTGAGATAAATGTTATGCAATACTGTTATGAATCATGTAAATACAGAATCAGAAAGAGAGAGAGAGAGTACAGTGATTGGGAGCTTGCTTTGCATGAGACCAACTTGAATTTGATCTTCAATACCACATATCCTTTTGGTGCAAAGCTAGGAGTAGGCTCTAAGCACCGCCAATGTGGCCCTCAAATCAAAACAAATTAAAAATAATTAAATATGTAAGTATAAAGGCTAGTCAAGGGGAATGGTGCTTTGCTCAATATCAATGCTGGTAATTGGGTCAAGGCTGAAAATTACTCAGTGCTAATTTATTATGGTGCCAAGTACTATTCTCTTTGTCATTTGTTTGTTTCTATTTTTGACGGGGGAGCTTCATCCTGCAGTTCTCAAGGGTTATTCCTAGCTGGACTAGGGAGACATTATGTAGTACCTGAAATAGAGCCCAGGTTGACCATGTGTAAGATAAGATACCTGCTGTGATATCTCTTCAGCCTCTAATAGTCTCTTTAGTTTATATCAAAGCTTCATAGAGGCAACCCTAACATATTGGGGGGTGGGGTGGGCACACCCTCTGTCTCTCAGCGGTTACTCCTAGCTTTGCGCTCAGAATCGTTCCTGGCTTGGAGTACCGTGTGGGTCACTGGGGATCGATCCCAGGTCTGTCCTGGGTCAGTCCTGTGCAAGGCAAATGCCCTACCACTGTGCTATCACTCCGGCCCAACCCTAACATTGTTTTTTTCAGTCTGAGTGACAGATACTAGGGAAAGGGCATTTATCTGAAAGTAGGTCAAATTTCTGGAATTAAAAATCTTTGATGGGGCCAGAGAGATAGCACAGATGTAGGGCGTTTGCCTTGCATGCAGTAGCATGGTGGTTCGAATCCCGGCATTCCATATGGTCCCCCAAATCTGCCAGGAGCGATTTCTGAGCATAGAGCCAGGATTAACCTCTGAGTGTTGCTGGGTGTGACCCCAAAAACCAAAAAAAAAAATCTTTGACAACTAAGTCTGTATAGCAATATGCACAGCATTTACAGTACTAATTTAATAAATTATTTTAAATTATTCATAATGAGGGGCCGGCGAGGTGGCGCTAGAGGCAAGGTGTCTGCCTTGCAAGCGCTAGCCAAGGAAAGGACCACGGTTCGATCCCCCGGCATTCCATATGGTCCCCCCAAGCCAGGGGCAATTTCTGAGCGTTTAGCCAGGAATAACCCCTGAGCATCAAACGGGTGTGGCCCGAAAAACCAAAAAAAAAAAAAATTTATTCATAATGATAAAAGTGAATTGACGTTAGTAATTTTAAAAATGTTTTCAGTTTTATTGTACATGAAGTTAATATCAGATTCATTGGATAACAATAAAAACAGATGTGTCAAACATATTTTTAATAAACAATGGTGTTTAGACTTTCTATGTTTGAGTTTTTTAGTCTTTTAACAAAGATAACGTCTTGCCAAAACATATGGAATTAATTAAACTATGGACAAATTTTGAAGGTCAGAATGTTTTCTTTGGAATTACATGTTTATTTTAGGGAAATGCTTCTCAAAAAAGTGACATTGAGATTAGAATTTTTTTTAAAAAAGTACATAACATGTTCTGTGAATTGGACCTAGAGAACAAAAAACATAAGAATAGTAAAGGGAAACTAAAATATGAGAAGAAATAGATTGTATTGAATCACAACAAGTCCTTGACTTTGGCTACAAAACTAAGATTACCAAAGAGAAGGGGAAAATGAAGAGGGAAACTAGAAGTAATGTAAGGACATTAGTGAAAGGTCTTGGATACTTTGGTGTGATATGCTGTAGTAAGTGTATACATAACCATAAATGTTAAAGCTATTATAAATTTGTTACCAATTTTTAAACTCAGGCATGAATTGGGAGAAAGAGACTTTAAATGATCCAAAGAATTCTCAAAAATGTTTCAAATTAAAAAATAAGAAATTTCCATTTCAAAAGCTTGCAGTTAATCCTCTCATGTAGAATGATACTTCCTTTCTGCAAATCCTCCTTCCAAGACTTCACTTATTTAACAACAGAGGGAATGAGGTATTAAAAGTACCAAAAATAGCTTCCCTACTCTTCTATCTTGGGATGACTGTTCACTCCTTCCTATATACACCTTGAAATTTTCAAAATCAGAGTCACTAGTCACTCTAATGACTAAGCAACTTGACTATTAAATGGTTGATGTCATGCCATCATGTCTGATGGTTTTGTCAATTTGTTCAAATAAACCTTGAATTGCAAAGAGAAGGATTTTTTCTCTTTGGTTTTTGGGCCACTCCCCACTCAATGCTGGTGGGGTGGTCCCTTCCAAAGGTATTGTGTGAGAAGGAGGGAGACATGCTGTTCCAGGAATCAAACCCCAAGCTACTGTATTCAAAGTCTTTGCTGTAGCCCATTGAGACATCTCACTATCTCAAAGAGAAATTATTCAAAGTGACCATTCTGTTTTGTATATTAAGAAAAAAATTAGGGGCCGGAAAGATAGCATGGAGGTAAGACGTTTGCCTTTCATGCAGGAGGTCATCGGTTCGAATCCCGGTGTCCCATATGGTCCCCCGTGCCTGCCAGGAGCAAATTCTGAGCCTGGAGTCAGGAATAACCCCTGAGCACTGCCGGGTGTGACCCAAAAACCACACACACACACACACACAAATTAAAATTGTTCCTTCTGAACAGCCAGTGTTCCTTGAGCCTATAATCAGATTGTTTCTTTAGCCTGTCCAAGTCCAGTCAAGCTGTGTTTGAACATCACTGGGCCCACCACAAAGGAGTAGTTAGTAGATAAGACTCTAGTAAAGTCTATAATTTACTTTTATTTGAGTCAGTGCATGTTCAGATGCCCATAAATTTTCAAGTGACACTTCAGTAGGTAATCTCTCCTATCAAGGGTCTTCAAACTACGGCCCAAGGGCCACATATTGTATTTATTTCCATTTTGTTTCTTCACTTCTAAATAAGATATATGCAGTGTGCATAGAAATTTGTTCATAATTTTTGTTTTTACTATAATCTGGCCCTCCAACAGTCTGAAGGACAGTGAACTGGCCCCCTGTTAAAAAGTTTGAGGACCCCTAGATCATCTCTTATTGGAACCAATGCTTCTGCAGTATAAGAGCCTTATATCTCTAAACAGAGCAAGCAGAACCCATCATCTTAAGTAAAATCAACTTCATTTTCTTACTGCCTTTCAGTAAGATTGGTTTTTCCCTTGAGGGAACAAAGATAGAGAAAAATCTTGATTTTGTCAGTCACTTAGGTTACAAAATATTTACAGTAAACTTAGACAAAATAAGTCTCAGTTTAGCAACTGATCTAATTCAGTGAACTAGTCAAAAACTTCAAACCTAAAAGATTGAATTTTTTGTTCTAAATTTGGACCTTCCAGAGAGGGGTCAAGACCCCAGTTTCTTCTCGTCCAGTAAGAAAAAAAAGCTAAGTATTTTTTATCCTTTTGCTTTATTAAATTGTTGTGGG
Source organism: Suncus etruscus (assembly GCF_024139225.1). Classification (NCBI taxonomy): domain Eukaryota; kingdom Metazoa; phylum Chordata; class Mammalia; order Eulipotyphla; family Soricidae; genus Suncus; species Suncus etruscus. The sequence goes on from NC_064858.1 coordinate 92,690,142, forward strand.
GTCACTCCAGCTGTTGTTGGTGGCCATCAAGGATACACTTGTTCCAGGGCATATGGAGATGAGCATTGAACCAGGGCCACTTTACATGTCAGGAATGTGTTCTGCCACTTGACAATGCTAATCCCTGCCTACTTATCAAGTTCCTGACCACAAGAGTTCAAAGAAGAGAAACATAAACAGAGAAAATTATACTTGGCTTATTTTATTTTCCTGTGAAATGAATGTCTCCAGTACTCTTTTGGAAGCTTAATCACAGCTATCTCTCAGCTGCTTTCTTGTACCAAAAAATAAAAGTAATTCTAACTGATTACTTCCAATTTTTTTTTAGTTCCAAGGATGCAGTACATAACTCAACTTTTGTGTTTTCGCAGTTCTCACATGATTATCTTTTTTTCCTATTGGAGTGTAGTATCTACTATCTGGAAACTGAACAAAAGATGTACATTCACTAATTACACTTAACAACCTTTTATTCTTATTTATTAAGCATCTTTCTGAATTAAATGAGGTTTTGTTGTTTTTTGTTTTTGTTTTTTTTTCTTTGGTTTTTGGGCCACACCCGGTGACGCTCAAGGGTTATTCCTAGCAATGAGCTCAGAAATTGCTCCTGGCTCCGGGGACCGTGTGGAACGCTGGGGATCGAACCGAGGCCCTTCCTGGATCAGCCACGTACACGGCAAACGCTCTATCGCTGCGCTATTGCTCCAGCCCCTGATTTTTTTTTTTTTTGTAATAACTTTGATACATTTAAAAAGTCTTTATTTTTCATAAAACTTCACACAAATGTTATTCTCAGTGTTTTGTTTAGAAAGTTACAGATAACCATTAGAGCAGCTAATTTTATATCTCTTAGGTTAATGGCTGTTTATACTGATCTACTCTAGTTACTAGCAGTGAAGCTGTTGATATTATGGCAAATACTGTGGTGTCTCATTTTTCTGGAAATAATGTAGAAAATGGCTAAAGTATAAAATACATATAGGGTCAGCGCAATAGCTCAAAATTCTAAAGGAGATGCTTTCATGCAGGGGGAAGCCTAAGGAGAGCCAGATGCGGCTTCCATTACCAAAACAAACATTTTTAGACTATAAATTTGTAGTTATTTTTGTTTTATTTTGTGTGAGTTTGATATTTCGTTTGGGGGCCATACTCAACTGTGCTCAGGAGTTAACTCCCGCCTTTTGTACTCAGGAATTACTCCTGATATTGTGCAGGGACTATATGGAGTGCTAGGGATCCAACCTGGATTGGCCACATGCAAGACAAATGTCTGCTGTACACTATCTTCCCAGCTCCAAGTTAGTTTTGCTTTAAAGGATAAAAAAAAAAAAAAAAAAAAAGCTGCAAAGTTTTGAGAGAGTAGGTGTAAAAAGAAATAATAATAAAAGAAGAATAAAACAGGATGATCTCACTAATCTGTGGTCTGTGGAGTAAATGGATGAAGGAGTGCTATATAGTAAAGGGGGCATGACTGTATGACTACTAACCCCAGAGTACAAGCAATAGGGAAAAGAAGAAAAGAAATCAAGGGAGGGAGTAAGGAGAGATAGAGAAACAACTGGCTACAGAAGTCAAAGGCCGGGGCCGGGAAGGTGGCGCTAGAGGTAAGGTGTCTGCCTTACAAGCGCTAGCCAAGGAACGGACCGCGGTTCGATCCCCCAGTGTCCCATATGGTCCCCCCAAGCCAGGGGCGATTTCTGAGCACATTGCCAGGAGTAACCCCTGAGCGTCAAACGGGTGTGGCCCAAAAACCAAAAAAAAAAAAAAAAAAAAAAGAAGTCAAAGGCCTTGAATATATGGTATATCCAAAGTGTAGAATCAGTACCAATGAAAGCAGGAGATAGAAACCACAACCAAAATTGATCATGTGCATGTCAAAAAGGCAGAGGGGTATGGGGTGTGAAAAGAAACCTAGACACCCTGATGGAAGGAAAATTAATACTGCTAGTGTAACTGGTGCTGAAACATAATATGCCTAAAGTTATATATGCCTCAATTAAAATAACTTTAATTAATGTCTTAATATAAATATTTTAAAATTTAAAAAATATTTTTAAGTTTTGATAAGATAAATATTAGCTACACACTACACATGCACACTACACACTACATATGTATATACATACACATGATAAAAGAAAAAGAATGCGGCACTGAAAAATACTTGGTTGACTGTAGTAGAAATCTGAATCCACAATGGTTGGGTTAATTACCTTGACATTGGAGGAAAGAAAAGGGCTGATAGGTCAGAGGGGGTTAAATTTAAAGATAGTTTATCTCCAGGAGTCTTCTTTCCATGTAACTAACTCCTTATTCCCACTTCAGGACCCTGACAGCGACCTAGTGCTGGGAAAATTGAGAATTTGTACCCTCTGGCCTCCAATTTTGCAAAGATAGTCTTGAAGAATTTAGTCCTTCCTTTGTGTTGCTTTTAAAAATGAAACAAATGGGCCTGGAGAGATAGCACAGCGGCGTTTGCCTTGCAAGCACCCGATCCAGGACCAAAGGTGGTTGGTTCGAATCCCGGTGTCCCATATGGTCCCCCGTGCCTGCCAGGAACTGTTTCTGAGCAGACAGCCAGGCATAACCCTTGAGCACCACTGGGTGTGGCCCCAAAACAAAAAAAAAAAAAAACAAAACAAAAACAAAAACAAAAAAAATGAAACAAATGAGAATTTAAAAAAAATAAGAAAAAAAAATTTTTGAGGAATCTCCATAGAGACTGAATCCTATTAGATTCTTACCACAGTAGACAATGTTTTTTTCTTTCAGTGCATTTTCATCAGCACTGGTTTTCCAAGTATTTTAAGTATTTTTTTCCTTTTCAGATAAATTTATTTTTCAGTAAACATCTTTAATGCAAAAATAAATCAGTATTTATTATGACCTCCAAATTCTTTTTTTAAAATAATTTTTATTTTGATCAAAGTGGCTTACATATCTTTCACAATAATATTTTAGGTACATATTAACATTAAATCAGAGGCATTCCCATCACCAAAGTTGTCCTCTTTCCACCCCTCCACATATTTTTACATAGTCCAATCTCATTGATATGAAGAGATATATCATTGTAATTTTGATTTGTGTTTCCTTAATAATCCATGATGATAATAAATTCTTTTTAATTTTTGATGAATTCTTGTTGTTGAATTGTGTAAGTGATTTATGTGTGTTAAATATTAACCCATTTACAAATGTCTGATGGGCAAATAGTTATTTCCATTCTAGCTACCTTTTTTGTTTAGTCATGATTTCTTTCAATACTTTGTAAAATTTTATCTATTTCCTTATTTTTCTTTTCCCTTTCTTTGCCAATTAAATTAAATTATTTTATTTAATAGGTAACGAGATGATTAAATATTACTAAGTAATTTATTTACAATTTTAAGATTCATAATTATATAGTCTGTAGTCTATATCAGAAGTTCTGCCTATTTTCTTTGATGTATTCTATGTATTAATGTCTAAAATCAAAGTTTTTAATCCATTTTAAATTATCTTTTGTGTATATTATAAAGTTGTGGTCAAGTTTCATTCTTTTGCATGAGACTAAGAAAATTTCTCAATACCATTTGTTGAGACATTCCTTCTCCGCTGCTCTTAGCCCCTTTGTAGTTAATTATGTGTTCTTACATCTGAGCATTTACCTTTGGGCTCTCTGTTCTGTTCTATTCTATTCTATTTTATTCTATTCTATTCTATTCTATTCTATTCTATTCTATTCTATTCTATTCTATTCTATTCTATTCTGATTTTACTCCAGTGCCATAATATTTGGCTGTTAAAGCATTATAATATAGCTGAAAGTCAGGAAATAGATGTCTCCCATTTTCTTTTTTGTTCAACAGAACTATTTTAACTATTTAGGGAGTTTTCATACTTGTTCTGTGTTCTTGAAGAATGTCTTGAGTATTTTTATGGATATCATACTGGATATATATAATATCTTAGGATAATTATTTCATAATATATTTAATCCATAAATAAGGAACATTTTCATATTTATCCTGCTTTACTTTGTTTCTTTTAATATTGATATATAGTTTTTAGTAAATAAGTTTCTTATATATTTTGTTAAGCTAATTCTATATGCTTGATTTTGGAGACAAAATTGTAAATGGATTTTGAAATTTTTTTGTCTTCTACTTATTATTTAAATATAGATGCAAATAATTTTTGTATCAATTACAGCTAATACCTTATTGAATATTTGCATTATTCCAAGGAGTATTTGGTGTAGTTTTTAGAACTTTCTATATATCCTGTCACTTGCAAATAGTGATAAATTAACTTCCTTTCCCATATAAATTCCTTGAATGTTTTTATTCTTGTATAGCTGCTCTTGCTAAAATTTCCAACAATGTGATGCATCAAAATGATGAAAATTAACTTATTTATCTTGTGCCAGATCTTGGAGGCAAGACTTTTATTTCATCAAGAATATTGCTCTATAATTTTCTTTTTTAGTGCTGTCTTATTTGACAGCTTAATTTTGACCTTATAGAAGTTGTTTAGAAAAATTCCTTTCTTCAATTCTATGAAAAAGCTTAAGTATTGGTAATAGGTTCTTTTTATTTAAGGGTAGAGTAATTGCATACCCAGGAGTGCTCAAGGCTTACTGCCTTCAGGTATCATACCTGGCAGGCCTCAGGGGGTCTTCAAGATTAAATCTATGCAAGGCAAGCACCTTACCGGCTGTACTTGCTGTACTGTGTTCAGTCCAATAGTTCTCTTTGAAGTTTTTAAATAATTCCCTAATCAACCAACTTGGACTTGGATTTACACTTGGGGGAACACTTTTAAATTCTGTTTTGATTTTTATACAAGTAATTGAACTCTTCAGGTTTGCAATATCTACTTAATTCAGATTTGTGATGACACAAGATTACAAAATTTACCCATTTCTTTAGGCTTTCAAAATTAATTATATAAAGTTACTCAGAGCAATATCAAATTATATTTTGTATTTCTATGATACATTATAGTTTCATTCCTTTCATTTATGATCTGATTTATTAGAATTTGTGTGTGTATGTGTGTGTGTGTGTGTGTGTGTGTGTGTGTGTGTGTGTGTGTGTGTGTGTGTAGATGAGAGCTTTTCTATCTTGTTTACCCTCATCTCTTGCTGGGTGTAAAGCCAGGAGTAAACTCTGAAGACTGCTGGCATGACCCACCCACCCCCTAAAAAATAAATGCACACCGATGCTCATTGCATTGCTAATTCAAATAGGATAGGGAAACAACCCAGTGATAGATAAGTGTAAAAAGTTGTGGTTTCTATACACAATAGAATATTCTACAGATTTAAGAAATGATGAAACTTTGGGTTTTGCTGCAATTTTCTTGGAACTAGAGAGCATATATTGAATGAAATAAATGAAAAGGGAGAATAAATGACAGATGACCTCACTTATCTGTAATAAAGAAACAGTACAAGAGAATAATAGGCAATAGCAACTGAGAACAAATCTTTGATTTGTTTTTTTGGTTTGGTTTTTGGACCACACCCAGCAATGCTCAGGGGTTACTCCTGGTTATGCATTCAGAAATCGCTCCTGGCTTGGGGGACCATATGGGATGCTGTGAGATCGAACCTCAGTCCGTCCTAGGCTAGCACAGCCAAGGCAGACGCCTTACCACTTGCTCCACCGCTCCAGCCCACCCGCCTTTTTTCTTTTTCTTTTTAATTTTTGTTTAAGCACCATGATTGTAGTTGAGTTCAGTCATAAACAGAACACCCCCCTTCACCAGTGCAACATTCCCACCACTAATGCCCCCCCTTCCTCCTGCTCAACCCCTGCCTGTATTCAAGACAGGCATTCTACTTCTCTCACTCATTAAGATTGTCATGATAGTTGTTAGTATAGTTATTTCCCTAACTGCATGCACCACTCTTTGTGGTGAGCTTCATCTTGTGAGCTGGTCCTTCTGCCCTCATCTTTATTGTCTCTAGGCATTATTCAGATGAATGGTTAAAGAAACTGTGGTACATATACACAATGGAATATTATGCAGCTGTCGGAGAGACAAAGTCATGAAATTTTCCTATATGTGGATGTACATGGAGTCTATGATGCTGAGTGAAATAAGTCAGAGTGAGAGAGATAGACACAGAATAGTCTCATTCATCTATGGGTTTTTATGAAAAAAATTAAGGACAGTATTGTAATCTTTGGTCTTTAATTGCAAAGCCCAGAATACTAAGCTATGAGGTAGAGGGAAGAAAAGAAAGACTAAAGAAGATATAAAAACAGTGATGGTTTGTGGGCACATTGGTGTTAGTGAACTTTCAGTAACTTTGTACATCAAAACCATGAAAGTTTACACTGTTTTAACCATGTTACCTAAACTACAGAAAAATTAATAAATGAAAAGAAATATCACATTATTATGAATTGTATGTATGAAAACTAATAAAGCATCTTTATAGCTTTCTTCAAAGCAATTTTACACTCTAAGGAATTTCCTTTTCCTTTCTATAAAATAAAAACATAAAACTAATGTCACTTATATTGCACCTTATTTATGACTAAATCTATAAGATATCCTAATATTTTTCTATATAAAGAAATTATCATATGCTATTGAATAGTATTCTTTATCAAAATTAGTTTCTTTTAATTATGAAATATATTTTACATGAACCAAGATGGTAAAGTGCTTAAGCACTGAACACAACCTATGCCATATATATATTTTAATTTATAATTATAGATTAAAAGTACTGACATGAAGACAATGATTTAGTAAGTCTGAGATTTCTATCCTATATTAAAATCTGAACTGAATATTTAATTTCTAACAGCTTAAAACAAATTCCTTAGTCTTGTTTGCCTGTCTCATCACCTGTAAATGAAACTAACAGAATTTACTGCTAAGAGATAATATATGATAATAAATGTAAAAGGCATAGTTTAATGCTTATAATTAATTAATTTAATTATTGATGATAAAGACAGTTTAAGAAATGATGTAATTAGGGGCTGGACCGGTAGCATAGCAGTAGGGCGCTTGCCTTGCACATGGCTAACAGGTGTCCCATATGGTCCCCAAGCCAGGAGCAATTTCTGAGCACATAGCCAGGAGTAACACCCTGAGCATCACAGGGTGTGGCCCAACCCCCCCCAAATATAATGATGTAATTAAAAGGAATAATTATACCTATTACCTGAAAAGATTGTTCAGGTTCTGTAAGGCTCGGTAGTCCAGATGCTGCTCCGATGGGGAGAAATGAAGAGACAGTCACTCAGGCAAAAGCTCAAATGGGTTCTTTATTCTGGCCGGCCAGGGTCCAATGCTCATTCAGAACCGAACAGGGGCAAAGGACCACGTGGCTTTCTTTGTTCATCCTTATATACCATAAGAAGGGGAGGGAGAAAAGAGGGGTAGGGATGACTTCCTTATAAGGTAATACGAGCTCCTTATAAGAGCATGGCATCCACTAAGGTAATATGAGTTCCTCTTTAGGACAAAAAGGGTTAGATACAGAAAGGCAGGAATGAGTGGGGGCTGGTGTAACTAGTTGTTGACTTCCCTTTTCAGTTCAACCAAATTAAATGTAGTGGTGTCTTTAGCATTCTCTGAATATCTTTGTATAATTTATGATTTAGAAGTTTTATATAAGTAAAGATATAGGACCTCACATACTTGATTTTGTTTTATTTTGTTTGGGGGCCACACCCAGAAATACTTGGGTTTACTCCTGGATCAGTATCCAGGAAGAATGCCAGGTAGTTCTCAGGGGACCATATGGAATACCCCGAAACAAACCCCAGTCATTCGTTTGCTTGACAAGAGCCTTACCCACTGTACTATCTCTTGAGCCCCGAAGAGTTTAAAATAATATTTATAAATCCCAGCCATTCACTATTTGCTCCCTTTTTCCTGGATGCAAGCAAAATTAAAACAGCATAAGGCTGAAGAGTTAGCACAGTGGTAGGGTGTTTGCCTTGCACACGACTGACCCAGGACGAACCTGGGTTTGATTCCTGGCATCCAATATGGTCCTCCAGGCCTGCCAAGAGCAATTTCTGAAGGCAGAGCCAGGAATAACTCCTGAGCACCACAGGGTGTGGCCAAAAAAAAGCTATAAGATTTTTTTAATAAATAAATGAATAAATAAATAATTTGTTGTAGTTATTTGCATTTTTTTTGGTTTTTTGGGGGGGGGGCCACACCCGGTAACGCTCAGGGGTTACTCCTGGCTATGTGCTCAGAAGTTGCTACTGGCTTGGGGGACCATATGGGACACCGGGGGATAGAACCACGGTCCGTCCAAGGCTAGCGCAGGCAAGGCAGGCACCTTACCTTTAGCGCCACCGCCCAGCCCCAGTTATTTGCATTTTTAAGGGTTAAGGGGTTGGCTTCCCAATACCTGTCTCTTATTGCTAACAGCATACAATTTTTGCTTTGAGGAATTGCTGCTGATCTAGAAAACATGATCTGGTGAAATTATAATCAGCTACTCTAAACTTCCCCTAGGCAAGGGACAATCTGTGAAATAGGGTACATTCAAATAGTCTCTCCAAATAGCACAATGGATCGGAGCATCTGATTTGTTTCTAGAGGTCTAGATCTGATACCAAAAGACTGTAGTTCCTAAAGTACCACCAGAAGCAATCCCTGAGAGTATTGGTTGGGATTAGGCCCTGCCTGTCACTGGATGAGATCTGAACCCATATCCATACCTATACTTGCACCAGTTCAAATTATTCTTGTGACAAAACCTTTACTATTAAATACATTAATATTTAATAATATTAATTTAATATTTAATGTATTCTTTTCCCCTGATCACATATCTTCCTTTACTAAACTCAATGTTGTTCTTTTCTTTCTAAAGTACCCTTCAATGAACCCCTTTGGTCCTCATTTAATAAGATTCCAAAAAATCATATGAGACAGTGTAAGTCTTTTAATAGATTTCTTCTTGCTTAGGTGGGCCAGAATTATCTATTTCTACTGTTTACAATCAAAGAGCTCCTAGTGACCTACTACTATCATTCATTTTATTTAATGTTTTTTTTTTCAGAGAAGCAAGAAGCTAGGTGACTGGGAGAGTACAGAGATTCATAAACTATTGTGCCTACCTCTTATTACTGGAAAAACAGAACAAAGGTAAATAATAGAAATTACTATAAAGTAATAGGTAATTAGGGCAAGTAAGAAAGAATAATGGGCATTAGAAGATAAATAATTCCTAGAAGTTCGTATTATCATATGCAATGTCTTGGTTGAAATTCTACATGATAGAAGATTACTATGAATGTGGACATGGGAAGCAATTTTAATATTGTGTAATTGGTTATAAGGCTTAAGTTACAATAATTTTTATGTTTTGGTTAACAATGTTTGTTGTTTTGCATGCACTAACATTAGAATACAAAGAGTTTGTGTCTACCCAACAGACAGCCATAAAATTTATACTGAGCAATCTAATGTTACAATTGCTTTGAGTTGTCTGAACAAAAAAGAGCACGTGACTGATACCATAAGGTCAATAATAATTTGTATTTCACCAACACATTGATAAATATTGAATATATAAAGCAACTAAAATTAGAGATTAAAATATTGAGGAGCAGCAAAAAAAAAAAGATGCACTGGTTTGATTAGTGATTTTGTAGTAGAAAAATTACCTAGTTCTATGCAGTTAAAAATCATTTAAATTGGAGGTTGGAGCAATAGTACAGCAAGTAGGGCACTTGACCAACCCAGGTTCAATCCTTGGCATCCCATAGGGTCTCTCAAGCATCTCTAGGAGTGATCTCTGAGCTCAGAATAAAAAGTAAGTCTTAAGCAGATTGGGTGCCCTCCAATAAAAGAAAGAAACTAATCTCAGGGATCTCTTTGAGTGATGCTTAATGTTATATTAGCAGAATTGATAGGGACCATTCCTGATACCACCCTTCCATGGACTGTCGTTTTATTTACTCTGAGGACTCTAACATTATGATTGACCTGAAAATCATAAATTTCAAAAAGAACTGGCAAAAGAAATTGAGTTTCTTCTTTGCAAGAAGAAATTATAAGAAAAGATTAGTTGAAGAGAACATTTCAGGTACCTTCTCACTCATCACCTGAAGTTATAAAACATAAAAGGACACTAAAACTTTGCAAGATTTCAGACCAGGATCTGGGGTATGCAAGGAAATCATTAAGGCCTTCCATAAAACCTTGTCATGTTTTTGTTAATGGGGCCTTGGTTCTTGCTGAGATCATTTGGGTAATGCTCTTATTCAACAGATAATGAAAGTATGGTCCAGAGACATCCCACAAAAACTAACCTACCCACCCAGGATTTTAGAGCAAGCTAATGCAGAGCTCTGACTCCTCTCCTGACATTTTGCCAGGACAACTACAGCATTAAAATGGAGTGGCTTGACTGAAGTTACCAGATAGGGTAGTGTTGGGAGTTCTGAGAAAGAGGCATCCAATGGACTGTGGTAAGGAGAAGTTTGTATTTTAGTAAAGGTGTGATAAGATACATTAGAAAAAGTATGGGGCCAGAGTGAAAGCACAGTGGTAGGGTGTTTACCTTGCATGCAGCTAACTGACCCGGGACCAATTTGGGTTCAATCTCTGGCATCCCATATGGTTCCTAGAGCCTGACAGGACTGATTTCTGAGCACAGAGCCAGGAGTAATACTGAGCACTGCTATGTGTGGCCCAAGGAACAAAAAATTAAAAAATAAATTTAAAAAGTATGCACTTATATTAAAATACATTTTGATTTTTAATCAAAGATACCTTAATCTTTTAAAATAAATTAAAAATTTTAAATTATATAGAGGTTCTTGGGGCCAGATTGGTGGCGCAGGTGATAGGGCGTTTGCCTTGCACGCACTAACCTAGGATGGACCGTGGTTCGATCACCCAGCATCCCATATGGTCCCCCAACCCAAGGGTGATTTCTGAGTGCATAGCTAGGAGTAACCCTGGAGCATCACTGGGTGTGGCCCAAAAACAAACAAATAAACAAACAAACACAAAAAACATAAAAAATTATGTAACTGTTCTTGACACTATAGGATTGTTATTTCCTCTACCTGTTGTATGCCAAGAATATTACCAGAAGGTAATAACTGCTTTGGCTTTCTGCTCTGAATAATTTGAAGTATTTGTTTAAAGTGGGCTTGTTATTAAGTTAACATAATTGATTATGTAATACAGAAAACACATGGAAATGACTATAATTAATCTTAATGTGATTTATTTTCAAAATGTAGACTGCCATATGTAGAGCCTCCTTTAGATATGCCTGGCATCTTGAATGCTTGATTGCCCTTGAGAGCTTATTTGGAGGTCCTAACAGGGAAACGCAGCTATATCTGTACCCTTGACTTAATAAGGATGTTTCTCTCTTGGAACCAGTACCATGCAGCTTTGGGGAAAATGCTCATAGAGCCAGGAAGTGAAGAGGGGACCTAGACCCGGCCAGTCAGATTGGCCACATCAATCCTGGAAATGAATGGAATGAGAGATGTTTCAATTAAGTTCATTCTTCATGCCCTTCATACAGATATTTATGAGTCAGCTAATTGAACCTAATCATCAAAAAAAAAAAAAAGAATTTTTTAGACCCATTTTCCCAATGAAAATGCATTTTTTAATACGAAAGGTATTTTTATAAAAAACATGAATGCTACATAAGATAAGGTGCTTGCAAGATAATCAGCTAGCTCTGGTTCAATTCCTAAAACCATAGATGGTTTCTAAAGCACTGCCAGGAGTGATCGCTGAGCACAGAGTTAAAAGTAAGCCCTGAGCACCACAAATATACAAATATGTCTCAAGAACATAGACTTCCTTACATTCTATACTTTACTGAAAGATTATTATCTATTCATCACTTCAAAGTATTTTAAATGTGTTGCTTAATTTAAATCCATAGATAAGAAATAAAAACCAACGGTTCTTTTATTTTTTTATTTTTTATTTTTTTTGGTTTTTGGGTCACACCTGGCGATGCTCAGGGGTTACTCCTGGCTGTCTGCTCAGAAATAGCTCCTGGCAGGCACGGGGGACCATATGGGACACTGGGATTCAAACCAACCACCTTTGGTCCTGGATCAGCTGCTTGCAAGGCAAACGCTGTGCTATCTCTCCGGGCCCAACCAAGGGTTCTTAAGTGCTTGCTCATATTATTGATTCCTCTGAGAGACTGGACTCCAGTTTTCAGGGTCCCAATCACTATTGCAAAGGCATTATAGATTACTCTTCTCATTAAACTGAATATAATAAATATAATTTTTAATGTAATGTCAGAGTCTTTTTATGAAAATTTGTTGATTCTAGTATGTAATTAAATGATTGAGACTATTTCTTGTGTAACACTATATAAAGCACAGATGCCACCTTAGTTATGTGCATTGTGTTCCTGACTTTCTGGAGATCAATAATATTTTTAGAAACCTTAGAAATGTTATGGACTCACTCTCAGGAGTCAAAACTTCTATAGAAACAAATATTGCCTTTTAAAATTCCAAGAGTTTCAAGAATTTCATGAAGTCCATTTATGAGCACAAGATATCAAAACCTTGAGATAATCATCTAATTTTCTTGCTTGTTTTGGAGTCATGTCTTTCGATACTTGAAAGCTACTCCAAGCTTAATTCTCAGAGGTGATTTCTAGGGGTACTTGAAATTCATTGTGGTTCTGGGATTCAAATCAGAGTTCTACATATAAACATGCCCTCCAGCCCTTGAGTTATCTCCTAATACCAATAAAATAATTTTAAATAAAAAGAAATAATTTAATTCAAGAAAATTGTAAATTTTTATTGTTCAAAATGATTATTCTTTGTTATCTGTCTCAATGCCTCAACCCAAGGACTGTTGATTTATTTGAGATTATTCTGTGGTAGAGATCATTACAAACCCAATATCCATTCTTTCTTCTGATTTTATTCAGAATAGCAGCAGTTCCAGATAAGTGATATTACATTTCCCAGCATTCTTTGCAGCTAATTTGGTCAATAGCATTTTAACAGAGATTATTGAAAAGGTGCTTTTTGACTTTGCCATCCTTCCTCCTAGCTACTGAAATGGTAAGGAAAATACAGATGCAGATCTCGCAATGGCATGGAAGTAATGGAAAATGTTAGCATTTTAGCAAATTCAGAGACTGGGATGGTACGACTGTGGTAACCCTACTAGTAGTTCTGATTCAAGCAAAATGTAGTAGACAGTTTCCCCCAAGAATATAAGGGAATATAAGATCTTATTGATTCAAACATAATAATTATTTGATTCTCATAAATATCTAAGTAACTGATGAATATGTCTTAATCTAGAATAAGAAAAGGCATCTGAGAAATCTCTAACAATGCTATGCCTATAGGCATCCCATTTAAGCCACAGATTTCTTAAGGAGATTTCTTTCATGGGGCTGGAGCAATAGCACAGTGGTAAGGCATTACCTTGCATGAGGCCAACACAGGACGGACCCTGGTTTGAATCCCAGCTTCCCATATAATCCCCTGAGCCTGCCAGGAACAACTTCTAAGCATAGAGCCAGAGTAACCCCTGAGCACCTCTGGGTGTGACCCATTAAAAAAGAAAAAAAAGAGAGAGATTTCTTTCCCACCAGTAACTATCTAGCGGAGAACCATCAAAAAGGTTTTTGTTTTCATTTTTCTCTTTCAGTAGCAGCAGTTGCATTCCACCAGTTATTTCAATCCACTGCTGGTAGTTACTTCCATTTCAGTATGCTCAAAATACAAACTTACCCTTCCCTCTGTGGTTCAGTGAAGAGTGATGGAATCAGTCATCTGAGATTATTCCACACTCCTTTTCCTTACATTCCTCTGGTTGTTCTGCAGCTAACCTATTATCTAAATGTCTTTTGTGTTCTATTTTCTTCCAACCTTCCATTGTTTCTCACTTGGACTCCTTAAAAAATGTCAATTCCTAAAACTGTCTGTCTTGATCCTATCTAACATCATTTCATGATGTAATGAGATTTCTCTTTCAAAAACAAAAAATATGAGCAGTTTAAATTTTAAATCTGGGCTTGGCTGAAGCAATAAAACAGTGGTAGGACATTTGCCTTGCACGCAGATAACCCTGGACAAACCTGGGTTCAATCTCTGGCATCCCATATAGTCCTCTCAGCCTGCCAGGAGCGATTTATGAGTGTATAGCAAGGAGTAAACCCTGAGTGCTGCTGGATGTGGCCCAAAAACCAAAATAAGTACAGAAAAATAAAAGAAAGAAAAAAGAAAATCCAAATCTATTAACATGACATTACTAGCCTTTTGGATCTATTATACACTGCCTTTCTAATATCATCTCTTACTAATTTATCCTATTCCCCCACCCCATGGCAGGCAAATGAAACCACCATCATTCTATTGATTGAGTCATGCCATTATATCTCTAAAGCTTCCCCTTAGAAAGTCCTTTTTTATTTTCAACTGAAAAACTAATATTCTCTATATTATCACATCCAAAAGTTATCACCATGCATTATCACTCTAGGAATTTCATTTGTCTTGTAATTGGAGAAACTATAAAGCTAAAAATACTATTGCAACTTCCTTGGACCTGTGGCTTGCATACAAGCAATGTCTATATCTAGATTACAAAATCAATAAAAAGACATTTACTACACAGTCAATTCTTGACAGTATTCTGCTGGCAAGACTCAATTGATTCTGAATCATTTCAGAAATAACTACACTCAAATTTCTCCTATTGAAAGGAAATAATAACAGAGCCAGCAACTGATTGAACTGGATCTGTACAATAAAAGCTTTGAGAGGGCCTGGATATAACTTAGTGGTAGAGCATTGTTGTAAAGCATGAGGTAGAGAGTTAGATGCCTGACAACACCATGGGGGAGTGAGATGACAGTGACAGTACTGTTGTCCCTGGTGCCAAGGCAAAGTGTTCTGGTTTTAGCACATGGCAATGAAATTTGTATTTGTATTACAACCAAACTATACAAGAGCATCACAAATAGTGTGTGGCTTATCCCCAAGAGCACAGCAACTGAAAGTGCACAAGCACCTCAACTAAGTGTGTGTGACTGTGACCCCCCAACACACCACAATAAAGGAAAGAAAAGGCAAGGTGGGGGGGGGGCAGGGAGAAAGGGAATGGAAGGGTGTGAAGGGAAGCCAGATGTCACTCAGTAGTAAAGAAATTTCCTTTCTTTTCTTTTTTTTTTTTTTTGGTTTTCGGGCCACACCCTTTTGATGCTCAGGGGTTACTCCTGGCTAAGCACTCAGAAATTGCCCCTGGCTAAGTGCTCAGAAATTGCCCCTGGCTTGGGGGGACCATATGGGACTCCTGGGGATGGAACCATGGTCCTTCCTTGGCTAGCGCTTGCAGGGCAGACGCCTTACCTCTAGCGCCACCTCCCCGGCCTGACATTTCTTTGCATATGTGAGACCTAAGGTTTTGATCCTCAGCGCTGTTTAAAAAAAAAAAAAGGACTGGAGATTTTAAATAGAAACTATAAACAGCTATGCATATTTATTGTTTGGTTTTCTGGGTATCTTATTGCAAAAGTGGCAGTACTTGTAGTAGAAGCATTAATGGCAATAAGATAATCCACAGGGACTTTTACATTAGAGCCCTCTTCAATACACACCATTCTCTGAGATATAAAAGCCTTTTTAGGCTTAAATAGCTTTAGATAGGTATCTGGTCCTCCTCCCATGTTGATTATTCCTGAACAATAAATATTGTATGTGAAGATAAGTCAGGGCTTTGCAGTCCATAAGGCTGTCCATAGGGACAACCCCATGCTTGTCTCTATTGCGTCTGTCTTGTTTTCTTAATACTCACAGCATCCCTACTTCAGACTCATTCACCCAGGGCTAGACTCAAACACTATACATTCCCCAAAGTAATCAATTTTTAAAAAATAATGGAACTTGGGCCAGAGTGATAGCACAGTGGGTAGAGCATTTGCTTGCATGTGGCTGACCCAGGTTCAATCCCCAGTATCTCATAGGATTCCTCAAGCCTGCCAGAAGTAATTTCTGTGTGCATGAACCAGGAATAACCCCTCAACGCTGCCATGTTTGGCTTAAAAACAAAGAAATAATAATAATAATAATAATAGAACTATTACATGTTTCAGCAATTCCACTCCTATGTTTATAGCCAATGAACACAAAAACACTGATATGAAAGATATATTTACCCCTGTGTACACTGAAGCCAGACTTCAAAACAACTCAAATGCGCAATATTAGATGAATGGATAAAGATGTGGTACATAGATAACAATGGAATTTCCTAGTACTCAAATGCGCAATATTAGATGAATGGATAAAGATGTGGTACATAGATAACAATGGAATTTCCTAGTACTACATTGTGGATGAACTGGGTCAGGAAGGAAGGAAGGAAGGAAGGAAGGAAGGAAGGAAGGAGGAAGGAAGGAAGGAAGGAAGGAAGGAAGGAAGGAAGGAAGGAAGGAAGGAAGGAAGGAAGGAAGGAAGGAAGGAGGAAGGAAGGAAGGAAGGAAGGAAGGAAGGAAGGAAGGAGGAAGGGAAGGAAGGAAGGAAGGAAGGAAGGAAGGAAGGAAGGAAGGAAGGAAGGAAGGAAGGAAGGAAGGAAGGAAGAAGGAAGGAAGGAAGGAAGGAAGGAAGGAAGGAAGGAGGAAGGAAGGAGGAAGGAAGGAAGGAAGGAAGGAAGGAAGGAAGGAGGGAAGGAAGGAAGGAAGGGAGAGAGAAAAGGAAGAAAAGGAAGAAGAAGAAAGAAAGAAAGAAGAAAAGAAAGAAGAAAGAAAAGAAAGAAAGAAAGGAAGAAAAGAAAGAAGAAAGAAAGAAAGAAAAAGAAAGAAAGAAAGAAAGAAAGAAAGGAGAAAAGAAAGAAAGAAAGGAAAAGAAAGAAAGAAAGAAGAGAAAGAAAGAAAGAAAGAAAGAAAGAAAGAAAGAAAGAAAGAAAAGAAAGAGAAAGAAAGAAAGAAAGAGAGAGAGAGAGAAAGAGAGAAGAGAAAGAAAGAGAGAGAAGAGAAGAAGAAGAAGAAAGAAAGAAAGAGAGAAGAGAGAAAGAAAGAAAAGAAAGAGAAAGAGAGAGAGAAAGAAGAAAGGAAAGAAAGAGAGAGAAAGAGAGAAAGAAAGAAAGAAAGAAAGAAAGAAAAGAAAGAAAGAAAGAAAGAAAGAAAGAAAGAAGAAAGAAAGAAAGAAAGAAAGAAAGAAAAGAAAGAAAGAAAGAAAGAAAGAAAAGAAAGAAGAAAGAAAGAAAGAAAAAAAAAAAGAAAGAAAGAAAGAAAGAAAGAAGAAAGAAAAGAAAGAAGAAAGAAAGAAAGAAAGAAAAGAAAAGAAAAAAGAAAGAAAGAAAGAAAGAAGAAAAAGAAAGAAAGAAAAGAAAGAAAGAAAGAAAGAAGAAGAAAGAAAGAAAGAAAAGAAAGAAAGAAAGAAAGAAAGAAAGAAAGAAGAAAGAAAGAAAGAAAGAAAGAAAGAAATTCTGGTTCTATTCAAAATGTTCCAAATAATAAATACAAATTAATTAAAATAAGAAACTGCAGCATCTAGTTGTGGCAAAAGAGAAAACTAGAACTGATAAATAAATTCAATGTTGATTTGGAAGGGAAAGGGAAGACAGTTAGTAATAAAATAAAATCTGGAAAATCAAATACAATACTTAATTTATTTGTAATTTTAGAAATAAAAAATGCAATGTTCCAAAATAAAATTAGGAATGAGATAAGGGCTAAAAGTGACTGTTTTTGAGACGTGGTACTGTAAATTGTTATCTTGGACATTTTTAATTGCCGAAAGAGATTAAAAGCATCGTAACTATGAATAATCCAATGAAAAATATTTAAGTAATCCCAAAATAGTTCTAGGACCAATGAATATTACTGGAAAGTGCAAACTCTCAAGGAGACAATATTTTGAATGCTATAAACTATTTCAGGGACTAGAAAAGCTGAAATGTTAGCCAATACATTTGAGACAGTAAAAATATTGCTATAAAACTAACATACAGAGTTTATAAAAACAAAAGCAAACCTCACTGTGGAACATACAGTCTTAGTGGTGTGTATTTTGTTGGAAAAGAAGAGAAATCTCTGAGGGTAAGTTAATGCCTGAAACAGTTTAATTCAAGGGACTATGTTAGCCTTCCAGACCTTGAGAGGGAAGTGAAAATTAAGGAGAGCATACCATATATTTACAGTTTTGCAAGAACAAAAATGGAGTCACAAAACAACACAGAAAGGTGTAACTTAATGGCATTGAGAAACTGAACCATATCTACATCATTTCTAGCCAACTCTTCTCCAAGCAGCATATGCAAATGATGTAATCAGTAAGTTAGAGGTGGGGACACATGGGTGCTAACTATCTGTGTGGAGGAAGCTTGCCAAACTAGAAGACTTCTAGCACAAGAACCCACAACTATCTAGTCTGATCTGGCCTGCCAGCAGTGAGCGCTGTTTGGTTGCCAAGATACCTGCCAGCATATACACTCAGTGTATATCCAAATATCAGAAACCATGCACTCAAAATGGTAATCATCTTTGGTAGCACTTATGCCTGTGAACAGACTTTTTCAAGAATGAAACATCTGAAATCTCCAACCAGATCAAGATTAACTGATGCCCACTTGCATCACTAGTTACAGCTGGCAGTGTAAATATGGAACCGGACATTGACCATCTCTTTAGCCAAAAGCAGGCCCACGGTTCCCATTGAAATACTGGTGCGTGATCTGTTTATTTATAAATGGTTTTTATTTTATTTATATAAGATATGTGCAGTGTGAGTAGGAATTAATAGCTCATATAGTCCGGCCCTCCAGCTCTCTAAGGGACCGTAATCCGGCCCCCACTTTAAAAAGTTTGAAGACCCCTGATCTATAGCATTTGTGGATATGGAAGCAATAATCCTAACTAAAGTGTGGATGACAGTTATTACTTCACTTGTGATACATTTTTAAAAATGTAATGAGATGTTAGTACAGTGATAAAATATGCAATGGGCTTAATGGACATTGCTTGGGTGGGCAGAGGAAGTAGCAACTGCACAGAAACGGTTTTATTTATTCGTTTTTGTAGTATCAGGAATCAAACTCAAAGCTATATATATCGAGGTAATGGCTCTACCAAAGAGCTATATCCCTGACTCTTTCTCATCTGCTTTAATTAAATTTTAGTTCATATTTTAATTTTATATTTACCCCTTGTATTCTGGTGGCTTTGTTTGGCTGTTTGTAGTTTGGTTGCTTACTTTTTATACAGCTACTATTTGCTAACTATTTCTCAATGTCAATACATTTTTATAGAATCTCTTACTTATCACCATCATACATGAAGAAGAAAAATCTATTAAGAATCATTCTCATAAATTTAATGTAGCTATAATAAATGATTTAGAGGCGATTACAAGGTCAAGTCCTCAGGACTTGAATAAAAGACTTTTGCCCAGATTGTGAGAAATATTTTAAATTAATATACTTGTGATTCTTTTAAAAAAAATTTTTTTAAAGAAATATCATTGATTGCTGTGGAAAATCAGAAACCTGTTCCATTCCCAAAGTACTGACAAGAGTGACTCATGAACACTAACCTAGAATAGTAGTCTTCTAAATTTTGCTGGATGTGATCCCTAAATCAAAAATACTTTATAAGGGGCTGGAGAGATAGCATGGAGGTAAGGCGTTTGCCTTTCATGCAGAAGGTCATTGGTTCGAATCCTGGCATCCCATATGGTCCCCCGAGCCTGCCAGGAGAAACCTCTGAGCGCTGGTCCTCGGAGCCCCGCCCATGGGCGTGGTTTTGTGCCGAGAAGGCGGGGAAAGTTCCGGAGAGAGGATAGGCGGTGCTAAGGGAGGGGCTCAGCTAATTTTAGGCGGGGCCTGAATAAATCAGCCACAGGCGTGGGCGTGGGCGTGGGCATGGCCGTAGGCGGGACCCTTGCGACTCGTGGGCGTGGCCTAGGGCGAAGCGCCCAATGAGAAGCCGACGGAGGCGGGGCGAAAGGAGCTGCTCGTTGGGGGCGGTGCCACTTCCGGCTCCTCCTCAGTCCGGTCCTAGGCCTTCGCTGGTCGCTTCATGCCTTGCCCTGCCGGGAACGGCTCAAAGAATTCTGGGCGGAGCCTGAATAAATGAGCCACAGGCGAGACGTTGGCGGGGCCAAAGGCGGGACCCTAGCCCTGCGTGGGCGGGGCCTAGGGCGAGGCATCCAATGAGAGGGCGAAGGAGCCGGGGCTAAAGCAGCAGCTGGGGGCGGCACCACTTCCGGCTCCGCCTCAGTTCGGCCCTGGGCCTGCCCCCGATCGGTCGCCTCAAGCCTTGCGCTGCCGGGAAGGGCTCAGAGAATCCTGGGCGGAGCCTGAATAAATAAGCCACAGGCGAGACGTGGGCGTGGCCTAGAGGGAGAGCCTTGCTGGGAGTGGCCTAGAGCGAGAGCCTTGCGGTGCATGGGCGTGGCCTAGGGCGGGAGCCTTACGGTGAGTGGGCGGGGCCTATGGCGAAGCGACCAATGAGAGGGCGACGGAGGCGGGGCGAAAGGAACAGTCGGGGGCGGGTGCCACTTCCGGGTCCTCCTCAGTCCGGGCCTGGGCCTGCCCGCGACCCGACGCATGCTCATGCCCTGCCCCGCCGTGGCGCGGAATTGGCCGAGCGGCTCGCCAGGCCCCGTGGGATGCGGCTGACGCGGAAGCGCCTCTGCGCGTGGCTCCTCGCCCTGTACTGCCTCTTCTCCCTCTACGCCGCCTGCCGAGTCTTCTTTTTCGGGCGTCGCCTCCGGAAGGGGACGGGCCCGGCGCGGGTGCGGGAGAGGGAGCGGGAGAGGCGCCGAGGTAGGACCCGCAGGGGAGGCGGACCGGCTTCACTCGGGGACTGGCTCCCTCTGCGCATGCGCGGATTGCGGGCCCCCCCCCCCCCAGGCTGGGCTCGGCTTGGTCCTAGGCTCAGCTGGGCATGTGGGATGCTGAGGATCGAACTCAAGTCCGTCCTGGGACAGTCAACATTATGCAAGGCTGTTTCCTTTAGTTTTCCTTTTTTTTTTTTTTTCCTGATTAAGTTTGTATTCATACTGTCAAACACGGGTGCAACATGTCACATCCTGAAATCACTTTATTTATAAGGTTCTGTGTCTATGATCTATTCTAGAGTGAATTGCAAAAATTAAGTTATATATATATATATTATATATATATATATATATATATATATATATATATATATATATATATATATATATATATATATCGGCTTGTCTCGAAGGTTATGTTAGGAAGAGAGTTTATTGCCACTCGTTCACATTATTTCTAAGATTTTATGTGGTTAAAAAAAGTCCACCAAAAATGGAATGTTGATTTTTTTTTTTTTGGTGTGTGTGTATTTATAAGATGAGACTTCTGAATTTAGTTCTTTACCTCTCTGAATGATTGAAATAGGACATTTCTCACCTGACATTATTTCTGTGGCCTCAGTCTGTCTTCATTGCAGTTCTGTTTTACTGATAAAAGACTGTTGTTCTCTTGAAAATACAGAACAGTCTCCTTTGGAAAGTGAAGAGTGGAATCCTTGGGAAGGAGATGAAAAAGCTGAGCAACATCACAGATTGAAAACGAGCCTGCAAATATTAAGTAAATCTTCAAAAGTGAAACCAGACCTCTCCCATGTACAAATCTGGGGCAAAGCTGCCATTGGTAAGTTCATGCTTAGCACTAAATACATTGGGGACACACTGAACTAAACATTAGTTCCCTTATTGTAGGCCTTTCTCAGTCTTTAATACCAATGGCAAATGCCCAGAAGTGCCTTAAGTTGATTACATTTGATTGCCCACAAAAGCTTTTTCTGTTGTGTTATTTAGTACTTTTATATAAATTATACTTAGAATGGAACCCTCAGTGAGGGTAGTAGGAGTAAAAAAGAATTGTGTGGGCTGGAGAATTGTCAGAAAGGACTGGAAAATTGTGTTGTATATAGGGAGGAACCTTGGGTCAGTTCCCATCACTACCCAGTCTCCACCACCATTCTTTCCTCCAAAAGAATATTTAGTGAATTATCATAGACCTTGTTTAGGCTTGAAGCATGAGTTAGATTTATATACAGAAAGGAATTAAATAGGAAAATGCCAGACGAAAGGAAAACTGAGAATAATTCTTGGTCTTTGTGAACCTATCAAACACTTTCATGAAAATTATACATATTTTGAAGGTTGCTACTGGTGTACAATTTTTAAATACCTAGAGCTAATCATTAATTACTTTGTTCTACCAGTTTTTTAAAAAATATTTTGTATTGGGGCTGGAGAGATAGCACAGCGGTAGGGCATTTGCCTTGCATGCAGAAGGATGGTGGTTCGAATCCCGGCATCCCATATGGTCCCCTGAGCCTGCCAGGGGTGATTTCTGAGCATAGAGCCAGGAATAGTCCCTGAGCACTGCTGGGTGTGACCCAAAACACACACACACACACACACACACACACACAAAAACTCCAAAAAAAAACAACAAAAAAAATCAAAGCAAAACAAACAAACAAACAAAAAAAAATATTTTGTATTTTTTCTTTAAATTCCCACTTTTCCATTCTAGTTTTTAATTAAATGTGTATCTTAACAGGTTTTCATCTTTCCAAATGTTTCTCTTAAATATAGTAAACAAATAAGGAAACAAAGTAAAGAAGTTACCAAATGAGTTTTATCAAAAACTACTTTTTCTGGGCCCAAAAAAAGTGGATGGGATCCCTGCCATGCCTAAAACCAGGAGTCCCCAAACTTTTTAAACAAGGGGCCAGTTCACTGTCCCTCAGACCATTGGAGGGTCTGACTACAGTAAAAACAAAACTTAAGAACGAATTCTTATGCACACTGCATATATCTTATTTTGCAATGAAGAAACAAAACAGATACAAATACAATATGTGGCCCGCGGGCCATAGTTTGAGGACCACTGCCAGACCTGGGTTCAATCCCTGACACGGTGGCACAGGGCTCCCTAAGTATAGTTGCGAGTGATGCCTGAGCACAGAGCCAGCTGAAGACTACCAGGTATAGAGGTAGGAGGGAAGAGAGAGAGGAGAGAGAGGGAACAAAAACAAACAAAACAAAAACAAACCTACTTTCATCACTCTATTCCCAAGCATAGTAGTAAACATTCCCATTCAATAGGGAGGAAATGGAAAGAACATTAAATCACTGATCCAAGCAATTTTGAATGCAACCAGGCAAACTCTATTGGGTTGAAATGCCTGGAAAGACTTTGGAGCTTAAAACTGCTCACATTTTTAGCTCCACATTTAGAGTCATCCTTTCTTTTTTGAGTAGTTAGTGTTTGTAGCTCTGTGGCTTTCTCAAGTTGTTTCCTGCTGGTAGAATTCTGGGAATCCGGGGCAGAGAGATAGAATGGAGGTAGGGTGTTTGCCTTTCATGCAGAAGGATGGTGGTTCGAATCCTGGCATCCCATTTGGTCCCCCAAGCCTGCCTGGAGTGATTTCTGAGCTCATAGCCAGGAGTAACCTCTGAGCGCTGCTGGGTGTGACCCAAAAACCAAAAAAAATAAAAAGAATTCTGGGAATCCAGCAACGTTTTGTTTCATATTCTCTCTTTCCCTTTTGGACCAGGCTAACAGTGTTTTTTACTCAGAACATTCTCAAGAACCTTGTGAGTACCCTGTGTATGACATAAGGAGTCACAACATAATATAAGACATCTCCCACAATAGTGGATAAGTTCATCTCTCTTTCTGGATTCTATTGAGGTGTCCAAAGGAAATTATTTTGTGGGGAGGGGGTTTTGGGTCACACCCGGTAGCGCTAAGGGATTACTCCTGGCTCTGTGCTCAGAAGTCACTCCTGGCAGGTGTGGGGGACCATATGGGATTCCAGGGATCGAACCTGGGTTCCTGGGTGAGCCACATGCAAGGCAAATGCCCAACCGCTATGCTCCCACTCTGACCCCAACCAAGGGAAAATTTTAAATTACATACCTAATATCTTTAAAGATCCCTTTATGTGATTTAATATTCTGACCTTTTTATTCTGCTGAGGCACTTGTAAAAGGTCGTCCAGCCACATTTATGGTTTTTATCTGGAAACAGCTTTTCTTTTAATGAATTTCCTCATTTTTCACCTCTTTTGCATTCTGAACAGCAAATTCCCAAATGATACTGTCCTGATTTCTTTCTACATAACATTTCTTTCCTCACTCTTCATTTTAGCTAAATACCCAGATTTCTCATCCATTGCTTCTGCTTTCCACTTACATGCAAAGCACAAGTAGCTTAGTTGACTGCTTTTACACAAATAGGATATTAGTTCTTCCTGTCACTACTAAATGTTCCTCATTGCCTTCTGAATCCTTAACCAGCCTCACCATTAATGTTCATATTTCTCCCAATAACCTGCTTATGATGATTTTGGTATTCTCTAAAACGAAAGATATTTCTTTTTTAGTGTGTTCCTAACTTTTCCTGGATTCTTGAAAGCAGAGTATTAGCATCCGAGTTTTCTCTACAATCTTTTCAAGTCATTTGATATAGTTTTGTTGTGTTTTTTGTGTTTTTTGTTTTTTTTTTTTGGTTTTTGGGCCACACCCGGTAATGCTCAGGGGTTACTCCTGGCTATGTGCTCAGAGTTGCTCCTGGCTTGGGGGACCATATGGGACACCGGGGGATCGAACCGCGGTCCGTCCAAGGCTAGCGCAGGCAAGGCAGGCACCTTACCTTTAGCGCCACCGCCCGGCCCCTAGTTTTTATTTTTTAATCATGATCAAAGTTCTTTCAATCTCTTCTCAGTACCCATGGCTCCTCAAACTTTTTATTTTTTATTTTATTTTATTTTGGGGGGGGGCACACCCAGTGACACTCAGAGGTTACTCCTGGCTCTGCACTCAGAAATTTGCTCCTGGCTTGGGGACCATATGGGACACCAGGGATCAAACCCAGGTCCATTCTGGGTCAGCCGTGTGCAAGGCAAACGCCATACCACTGTGCTATTGCTTCGGCCCCTCAAACTTTTTAAATGGGGTTAATTGGAGGCCCGGACTATAGTTTTCAAAAAAACTATGAATAGTAGGATATGATCCCTCAAAAATGTAGTTCTAAACAATTTTTTAGTTAGGCTTATATGGCTTTGGTTTTAGAAATATGTCAGAATAATTCAATATGAATATATTGAAGACAGCACAGTAAATTGAATTACTATCCATCAGCATATCATCAGCGTATTTTCTCGAGTGATAAGAACCTTCTTTTGTCATTGCTATGGTTTGGGACCATACCCAACAGTACAAAGGAGCTACTCCTGGTGCATTGCTTGCGGGTGTCACAGCAATAGTTGAGGAGGTCCATGCAGTGCAGGGGATAAAATTTGGGCTCCTACATGCAAAACATTTCCCAGCCCTTTGAGCTGTATGCCCAGTTTTACATGATGAGAACTTTGAAGATTTACTCTCAGAAGTTTTCAAATATCTAAAAGAACGTAATGGTAACTGTAGTCGCAACTGATTTATTATATTTTGAATTTCTGAAGGCAGAAGCAAAATGTATTCACAGTACTGGTGGTGTGACTCAGTGATAGAGCACTGTGCATAAGGCCATGAGTCTGATACCTATTACTGCAAAAAAAAAAAAAAAATGGGGGCCAAAGAGATAGTACAGAGGATAGCATACTTGCCTTGCATTTGGTTCACCCTGGTTCAGTCTCTGACACTGCATATATTCCCCTAAAAATGTCAGAGCACTACCTGAGCACAAAAAGCCAAAATTATTTCCTGAACACCACTGAGTGTGTCCCTCAGAAAAACAAAATATAAAATAAATCTATTCCCAGGGCTAGATTCCTTTTGGAGTTTCAAAGAGAATCTGCTTTCTTACCCATTACAGCATCTAGCAATTCCCGCATTTCTCTGCTTGTGCTCTAAACCTCCCCCTTACCACCTACTGCTGCTCAGATCTCATGTAACCTATTCTGCACTGTGTATGATCACATAGATTCCATCCAGGTAATCAAGGATAATCTCCCCGTATTGCATCCTCAATCCCATGTAGAAGGTCTCTCTTGCCACGTCAAGTAGCATTGATAAGTTCTAGAGAAAAGATCTTTGGTCATTTTGGGTGAGGGCAAATACTTGGCCTACCACATTTGAAAAACTCTAAACATATTCTGTGTGTTTGACAGTACAGGGTATAATGAGAATGAGCCAAATATACTATGTGTGACACCTTGCTCCCCTCCTTTCAAAACTATCACACAGATCATAAATACTGAGGGCTGCCCTAAAGAGAGGATGCATTTGCCTGCAAAGAGCTCATGCTGTGAGTCTCAGGGGGACATGGGAGGGCAAGGGTCAGCAACGAGTCCCTGAATAAAGCATGGGTACCTCAGAGAGGAGCTCCTCTGGTTGTATCAGATGCGAAACAGATTTCTGCCCCCAGCCCAGTTAACTGCCATATAGAAACAGTTTTAACCATAGAAGTAATTGGTAGTATAACATTCCAGATAAAATAGGTGGAAAAAGTTCAGAGATAATAGGGAGTTCTCCGATATAGACTAAGAAATTATTGGCCTTTAAAGGAACCTACTTTGTATACTGAGAGTTCCTGAGTTTTAACTCTTACATATCCACCACATTGATGGCTTGGTACTGTTACTTGGTAACCTTGCCAGTCAAGGAGCTCAAAGGGATAAAAATACAATTTCTTAGTAAATAATATTGGTGTTTTTGTTTTCTGTTTTTTAATTACCAGGTTTGTATCTCTGGGAGCATATTTTTGAAGGCTCACTTGAACCCACTGATGTGACTGCTCAGTGGAGAGAAGGAAGTGCAGTTGTAGGAAGAATACGTTACAGGTATTAATTGTGTAACTTTACTTTTGGGCTGCATTGCTGTTCAATGTTTTGTGTAAGACTAGGGAAAAATAAATTATATTTATAGAAGCTATTTCTCCTTCATCCTTTTGTAAAGTCTGGAGAAATAGGACTGAGAAGATAGTTCATGGGCTACTGAATATGTTTTACTCTGGTATTCCTGAGTTTAGTCTCCAGCATCACATGGTCCCTGAGGCATGCAAGATCAGCCTCCCAAGTAATGAGCCAGGAGTGGCCCCAGGGCATTTCTAGGTATAACCAGGTATAACTTCCAGGTATAACCACTGGGGGGAAATTAAGAATGAAGAAATAACCTAATGGATATGTATTTATAATTAAAGCTTACTTTGAACATTCTCCTATAATTTGGATATTTAATGAAAGCTCCCTGTTTTTGGAATCATGTGCCTTCAATTTTAAGCAATTGATCTCATCAACAGTGGTAATCATCTATTTTTTCTGAAGGCTATAAGCCACAATACTTTTTAGATCGGGGCTATTGTTAATAGCTCTGAAGTGAATATAGGTATGCATGTATCTTTTAAAACTAGTGTTTTGAGTTTTTAGGATAGATACCTAGTAGTGGTATTCCTGGATCATACTCTGTTTTATTATTATTATTATTTATTTACTTTGTTTTAGAGCTACACTTGTCTATGTCTGGGGCTTACTCCTGTCTTTACATTACGGTATTCTAACAGTGTGCTAGAGACCGTAAAAGGTGTGGGATTCAAACCCAGGTCAGCTGAGTGCAGTGGTTTTAATTTTTGTAAAAATTTCTAGACCATTTACCACTCTCTGCAGAAGTTACATTCCTACCAATTGTAACGTTTTAGTTTCTTTCCCTTGTTTCTGAACTCTGGAATAAGCTATACTAAATAAGGTGATTACTACTGTGGTTTGTATTTTTTAGATAATTGGTGATGATAAGCATTTTTGCATGTTTATTATCTGTATGTCTTCTTTGGAAAAGGGTCTTTTCTATGATTTATCTTTTGTTTTTGTTTTTGTTTTGGGGCCACAACTGGTGGTGCTCATCATGGGTTTCTTCTGACTCTCTGAGCTCAGGAATCATTCCTAACAGGGTGTGGGGGACTATCCATACAGTATATGTATATAGCATATCCATATGCAGGGGAATTGAACCTGGGTCTGCTATGTGCAAGGCAAGCGCCCTACCTGCTATACTATTATTCTGACCTGTTTTGCCTTTATAAACATGGTCTGTTTGTTCCAATTGTTGTTTTTGTCTGTTTTGTTTTGTGCCATACCCAGTGGTGCTCAGGGTTTTTTCTCTTGCACTCCTGGCAGTTTGAGGGAGATTTTTAATGGAAATTATTGGCTATACAAATTTTAGTAGTGTTTTTTTCTCTGTCCTTGAAGAATGTTATTGGACTTTTGATAGGGATTCCACTGAATTTGTCTAATGCTTTGGATAGAATGCTCATTTTAGCAGTGTTGATTTTTGTCCTTCCAAGCATTTGCTATTCTATTTCCTTATTATTTTTTTCTCTTTGCTTTAATATTGACGTACAGTCTTTCACCTCCTTTGCTAATTTGATTCCTAAGTACTTGACTCTTTTGGATGTCGTTGTAATGAGTTTTTTCCCGTTGATTTATTTTTCTTCTCATTTTTTTATTTGCATGTAATTATAGAACAGGTTTTTGTATATTGTAATTGTAGTCTCTGAATTGGTTTATTGTTTCTTATTGTTTGAGTGAATCTTGCAGGGGTCCTCAAACTTTTTAAACAGGGGGCCAGTTCACTGTCCCTCAGACCATTGGAGGGTCTGACTGTAGTAAAAACAAAACTTATGAACGAATTCTTATGCACACTGCATATATCTTATTTTGCAATGAAGAAACAAAACAGATACAAATACAATATGTGGCCTGCAGGCCATAGTTTGAGGATCACTGCTTTAGGGTTTTCAATGTATATTATTTCACCTTCAAATAGTGATCGCCTAACTCACTTTTTTTAAATTTATAAATACTTTAATTGAATCACCATTAGAAACATAAAATTGGTCATGATTTAGTTTCAGTAATACAACGTATAACACCTGTGCACATTTCCCACCACCAGTGTCCCCAGTTTCCCTCTGCCCTCTCCACTGCCTGCCTCTATGACAGACATTTTTCTTCTCTCTTTCTCTCTTTATCTTATAGACACTGGTTGCAATATTGTTACTAAAAGAGAATCATGCATATTGATTTATCTCTTTTCAGTACCTAGCTCTCGTCCAGAGTGATGATTTTCAAATGTTGTCATAGTGGTCTCTTCTCTGCCCTAATTGCATTTCCCAGCTCTTTCTAGGAAATTTCCTCCATGGATTAGTCCTCCCGGCCCTCATTACTCTTGTCCTTGGATACTATTACCATATTACATTTTTTCTTATATCCCACAGATGAGTGCATTCCTTGCTTATCCCTCTGATTGACTTTTTGCTCAGCATAATAATCTCCTTCAAATTTCATGGCTTCATTTTTCCTAACAGCTACATAGTATCCTATTGTGTAGATGTACCATAGTTTCTTTATGGACTAATCTGTTCTCAGACACATGTTGTTTTCAGATTCACTATAATAAATAGTGATGAAATGAACATAGGAGTGCAGAGGGCTTTACTTCATTGTGTTTGGGAGTGCCTAAGGTATATTTCTAGGAACAGTTTTGCAGGGTAATTTAGAAGCTCAATTTCTAGTTTTTTGAAGAATATCCATATTTTTCAAAAAGGTTAGGACAGTCTACATTCTCACTAGCAGTGAATGAGAGTCCCCTATTCCCCTCCTCTGCACCAGCACTGGTTGTTCTTTGTGATGTATGCCAGTCCCTGTGGTATGAAATGATAATCCCACATGGATCCCTTTTATATCTTTACCTTGTTGGGCAAGTTGTTTGGTTTTTTGTTTGTTTGTTTGTTTGTTTTTGTGAGAGTGGGTGTTTTATTTATTTCTTTTGGTCTGGAGTGAGATTATTAGGTCACATCAGGTAGCCAAGTAGCCACACTACTCTTGGCTGTTTGCTCAAGACTTGCTTAAGAGTATCATATGCAATGCTAGGAAATGA
Source organism: Suncus etruscus (assembly GCF_024139225.1). Classification (NCBI taxonomy): domain Eukaryota; kingdom Metazoa; phylum Chordata; class Mammalia; order Eulipotyphla; family Soricidae; genus Suncus; species Suncus etruscus. The sequence goes on from NC_064858.1 coordinate 92,720,006, forward strand.
TCTGGTTTGAACAGGTGTGCCACATTCAAGGCAGCATGTTTCTTATCCCTGGTTCTGTCTCTATCTATATGAAAGATTCTTCTCGCATGAAAGTGAGATGAGAATAGCTCAATATGCTATTTAAATATATACAGTGAAACCAACTATAAGAACATTTATTGTAGCTCCCAAGTGTATGGTATATGAAAAAAAAGTTTTGGCATATTCCAGCTAAAGTAATACTGTGTGGAAATTCCTTTGCTATTGATTTCTTCTTGTGAAGTTATAGTATCTTTCTAGATATTGGGAGCTTTTATGATTAAAAAGTCTCATGATAGTCTGAGTCCTTGAATTGTTATATGATAGAAAAATTTCATTGACAAAGTCAACTATAGATTTTTTTATTATAGGTTAAACTAGTAAAAACATTTTTAGACAATCCTATACTAATTATAAATATGAATAAAATATTATTAGATCATTGTTAGTGCTACCCAAAATAAAATGTTCTGTATTTTTTTAATTTTTTTGTTTGTTTTGTTATTTTTTGGGTTTGTTTTTGGGCCAAACCCAGTGAGGCTCAGGGGTTACTCCTGGCTATGTGACTTTGGGGACTATATGGGATGCCGGGGGATCGAACCGCCATCCATCTTAGGTTAGTGCTTGCAAGGTAAATGCCTTACCGCTAGCGCCACCGCTCTGGCCCCTATTTTTTATTTTTTTAATTTTAATTTAATTTTCATTTTTTTTAAATTTTAAACTTTATTTATTGATGGATTTGTTTTGGGGCCACACCCAGCGGTGCTAAGGGCTTACTCCTGTTTCTGCACTCAGAAATCCCCCCTGGCAGGCTGGGTGACCATGTGGGTGCTGGGAATCCAACCCCATCCCTCCTGGGTTGGCCACATGCAAGGCAAATGCCCTACCACTGTGCTATCTCTCCAGTCCCTGTATTTTAAAATTTTAACATGGTGGGGACAAAGTTCATCTTTTGTGTGTGGTATCCTGATGTTCTGTCCCTAGATCTACAGTTTCCCTTAAGCACCACAAGTAAGCCCTGATCAACACGTCCCTCAGCACCCCTGGTTATACCCCTCGCCTCCAAAAAATTAATACATAAGGTTAGGGATGTAGCTCAGAAGTAGAATGCAAGCTTTGTATTATGAGATACTAGATTTGATCTCTTTCATCTCCCAAAGATGCTTACTTAAAAATATTTAATCTATATAGATTAAATAGATTAGATGATAGAGATAGACAGAGAGACTGACAGACAGATAGATGACTGACCTAGGTTTGAGTTCCAGCACCGCATATAGTTTCCCTAAACCCTGATAGAGGTGGCTGGTGCGGAGGCCCAAGTGGTAACCTTACCCGTTCTAGCCTAGGACAGACTGCAGTTAGACCCCCCTCGCATTCTAAATGGTACTCCAAGACAGGAGTGATTTCTGAGCTCATAGCTAGGAGTAACGCCTGAGCGTCACCAGGTGTGGCTCAAAACCAAAAAAAAAACCCTGACAGAGGTTATCCCTAAACACAGTCAGGATTTAGCCCCAAGCACTGATGAGAATGGTTCAAAAAATATATTTACATTTTTGTGGGGTTTGAGAAGCCACTTGCAGTGACACTCAGGCACCTGTGGGTTGATGGTCTTGATTCTTGGCTGGCGATATATAACAATGTTTGGCCTGGTGCAGGGGTAAGCAACCTCTAAGACATAAAGAGCCACTTGCGGGCCCGGAAGAGATAGCACAGCGGCGTTTGCCTTGCAAGCAGCTGATCCAGGACCAAAGGTGGTTGGTTCGAATCCCGGTGTCCCATATGGTCCCCCATGCCTGCCAGGAGCTATTTCTGAGCAGATAGCCAGGAGTAACCCCTGAGCACCACCGGGTGTGACCCCCCCCCCAAAAAAAAAGAGCCACTTGCGGGGAGGGGAAGAGCCACTTAAACTTGTTTCCAAAGGGATAAAAACCTGGGAGCCACAAAATCATCCCGACATTTAAAACAAATATAGCACTGCATGCATTGTTTCTTAGCTTAATGCTATATACAGGATTGTGAAGTTACCTGTAGATCTGAATCAAAAAAGAACATTTTGGATCCAGAGAGATAGCACAGCGGCATTTGCCTTGCAAGCAGCCAATCCAGGACCTAAGATGGTTGGTTCAAATCCCGGCGTTCCATATGGTCCTCTGTGCCTGCCAGGAGCTATTTCTGAGCAGATAGCCAGGAGTAACCCCTGAGCGCCGCCAGGTGTGGCCCAAAAACCAAAAAAAAAAAAAAAGAACTTTTTCACCTAACGATGTAAAACATATATTTATGCAAATTAATAGCCAATTAGAATATTTAAGTGATACCACTCCCTGCCCCCCTGCTATTGGCCCTGCTGTCAGAGCCAAGGTAAAGCTTCAAAAGAACTGCATGTGGCTCTGGAGCCTCGGGTTGCCACCCTGATGGTGCTGGTAGTACTGGTCACCAAAGCTGCACCTAACACTGCTTCAAGAGCATGTGGTTCTGGCATCAGACCTTGTAATTGCCAGCCATGTACTTCAACCTTTTCCGTTATCTCCCAGTTACACTTTGTGTGTATATTAATATCTATTAATTCTAGTGTTTCTTCCTTATTTTTTTTTAGTTGTTGTAGTTATTTGATTTGAGCCACTCTAGGAAGTTCTCAGGAGTCATTCTTGGTGATGCGGTATCAGGAATCAAACTCAGGCATCAGCATTCAAAACATGGATCAGACCCCAAACCGGTACCTCCAGTTTTTCTTTAACATGGCATTATTGGAAGGATATAAGGCTTGCTGGTAGATCTTGAAACAGTTGTCAGTGCAGGCTGTGGAACTCAAGCCCAATTTCCCAAATGCAAAAAAGGAGGCCCATGTTCTTGCATGGTTATTCTGGAGCTTACATGAAAAGCTATGCAAAGTACCAATGAATCACTATTTATTGGGGGCAATGGGTCAGGCCATACCCTGTCAGTGATTAGGGACATTGCGGGGCTCAGTGCTATGAATGGCCTATGAAATGGTTTTGGTTTTTTGGGTTTTTTTTTTTTTTTGGTTTTTGGGTCACACCCGGCAGCACTCAGGGGTTACTCCTGGCTCTACACTCAGAAATCACTCCTGGCAGTCTCGGGGGACCATATGGGATGCCGGGATTCAAAGCACCATTCTTCATGCAAGGCAAACACCTTGCCTCCATGCTATCTCTCTGGCCCCTGAAATGGTATTTTTAAATCTGTTAGTTTTATCTTTGATAATAAATAATGAAAGTGGGGGCCCAGAGAGATAGCACAGCGGCGTTTGCCTTGCAAGCAGCCGATCCAGGACCAAAGGTGGTTGGTTCGAATCCCGGCGTCCCATATGGTCCCCCGTTCCTGCCAGGAGCTATTTCTGAGCAGACAGCCAGGAGTAACCCCTGAGCACTGCTGGGTGTGGCCCAAAAAACAAAAAAAAAAAATTTTTTTTTTAATTGTTACTGAGGTACTGTGATCTACAATACTGTTAATGATGGTTTTAGGGCAGTGGTCGGCAAGCCGCGGCTCTTTCCACTTTAAAATGCGGCTCTTCTGTGTGCCAGGCAACAACTCCAGAAGTCAGGACTCTGCTCCTAGCCTCTGTCAGTCTGGGCCCTGTGTGCAGCCCAGGCGGCCAGCTCCACACAGGTCTGTGGAGGCCAGTGTTCACGTTAGTGTTTGTGACTTTGTCAGTCATCATTGTCAGGATGTAATTTTGTCTACATTGTAAGGCAAATTTTACGGAATTTAACGTTATCGATAAATAATATCGTTCTAAAGTTTTTGTTTTATTAGTTGTGTTATTTGTATCCTCCCGCCTTATGGATACTTGCATGCAGAATATTCTCAATGAAAACTTATTGAAACTAAAAAACAGTGTACCATCCTGTCTGCGTGTTTTCGGTTTTAAAAATGTGGCTCTCAAAATAAATTTCAATCAAGGTTTTGGCGAGATTTGGCTCAGTTGAAAAGAAAGGTTGCCCACCACTGTTTTAGGCAAACTCTCCAACACCACATCCACCATTGTACGTACTTCTTCCACCAAGGTTGAGTCCTCACTTTTTATATTTTATCTGCGTTTCTTTAAAATGTTTTACTGGCATTTTTTATTCTAAGTAGCGTTATAGGAAAATTGGTATTAAAGCAATTTGGGGAGGGTCACACCTGATTGTAGTCAGGGTCCTTGCAGGGCTGTTGATCAAACCCAGTCCAGCCCATGAAATATGTGCTTAGCTCTTAGAGCTGTCTCCAGATCCAAGTTTATGATAATTTTTGGGGACAGTGAGCAGAGTCCTCCCTAGTGGTATTAGTAGCCCCAGGCCTATTCCTGAAATGTCTTACCTAAGGAGGCTTTCAAGTCAATGCTATGGCCCTTCAGTGTCAGTGCCTAACAGCAACTCCAGGGCTGCACCTCATGGTGCTCAGGGACTCATATGTGGTACTGGAGATTGACTGGGTGAGCAATACTTCAATACTGAATGATTGATTTCTCCGACCCTTGATGATTTCTAAATACAATAAAGAACAGAGAGTAAGACAATAGATTCCTATTATCACTCAGAAAAATATATTTCTTACCAGCTCTATCATATTTGCTTTAGAGATTTAACTTCCTTAAAAGAATTAAAAGCACCCCAAAAATAAAGCTTTTAGAGTATTGTTCCCATCCTTTCAACTTCCTCATCAGAGGCAGTTGGTTCTATGAAATTTGTTTGTATATCCCCGTTCAAGATTTTTTTGGTGCCCAAATCCAACCCAGGGGGTCTCATACATAAAAACCACATGCAGTATACTCCCAATTCCAATTATAAGTATATGTCACAAATAATTTTATGTAGTTACCTTCAGACTGCACATAATTATCTTATTTCATAAATATTCTGCAACTTGCTCTTTTCCTAAATGCTCTATTTTTGAGGCCTAGTCTACATGAAATGTTTCCAATGCCATCCTCCACATTTCAGTCCATTTGTAATGTCTTATCCATCAAGAACTTCACTCAGATGAAGTTAAAGGGCAGCTCACACAATAAAAGGTGTGGGACTTACAAGTTAAAACCACTTTTTCCAAAACAAAACAAAACAAGACAAAACAAAAAGGGGCCAGAGAGGTGGCGCTAGAGGTAAGATGTCTGCCTTGAAGCGCTAGCCAAGGAAGGACCACGGTTCAATCCCCCGGCGTCCCATATGGTCCCCACAAGCCAGGGGCAATTTCTGAGCCCTAGCCAGGAGTAACCCCTGAGCATCAAACGGGTGTGGCCCCAAACAAACAAAAACAAACAAAAAACAAAAAACTACTTTTTCATTATGAACTGCAAAGCTTCATATGATACAACCAACCATATTTCTTAACTTAATTGCATAATTCTATCTCTTATTTTATTTTGAATAGAAGTTAAAGATTTAACAAAAATAAGATACTATATTTCTGTTTATTTGATGTAAATAGAACTCTCTACAACCAAAGTTTCCTAAACCATCACTAAGCCATGCTCCATCAAACTTTTCAGAAAAGCTTGTAAAATAAGAAGTTACATTTTTAAATAGGAATTAAATCTCATTGTAGTTTTTTAATCATAGACTTTATATGAAATTATATAAAACTTCTTAGACCAGAGAGATAAATAGTTTTATTAAATAAGGCTCTTGCCTTGCATATTGCAGAACCTAATTTGCTCCCTAGTGTCACCTAAGAACCCCCAAGCTCTGCCAGAAGTGATTTCTGAGCAGAGAAAACCAGGAGTAAATCCTGAGCACAATTAGATGTGGCATAATACAAAGCAAAAAAGAAAGAAAAATAAAACAAAAAAGAACAACTTGTTGTACCAAATACCTTTGTTATATTTTGTGTTTTTATTTGTCCCTTGTTCTAATCTTGTTTTATTTTAACAGTTTCATCACTGGTCCAGCTGTCACCCCTGGGTACTTCTCCATAGATGCTGAAAATGTGGTTCTTGTTTTAAATGGAAGAGAAAAGGCAAAGGTCTCTTATGCCATCCAGTGGTTAATTTATGTACAGAATTTAATGAAAACCCAAAAACTCCAGCATCTTGCTGTTGTTTTGCTTGGAAATGAACATTGTCATAATGACTGGATAAATGAATTCCTCACAAGAAATGGAGGATTTGTGGAGCTGCTATTCTTAGTATATGACAGTCCATGGATTAATAATGTGGATATATTTCAGTGGCCTTTAGGAGTAGCAACGTAAGTACAAAAATGTTTTCACGCATTCCTAGATGGTAAGAGCTTTTTTTTTTTTTGAATCAGGAAAATTATCTTTTCTATTTATAGTAAATGTCAGAGCAATAGACAGCGGGTAGGGTGTTTGCTTTGTACATGGCCGACCTGAGTTACATCCCCAGCATGCCTTATAGTCCCCCGAGCCTGCCGGAGTGATTTCTGAGCACAGAACCAGGGGTAACTAGCCTCTGAGTGCCCGCGTGTGACCCAAAAACAAAAACTAAACAAAGTTGTAGAAAATGTAGTAAATCTTTTCTATAAGTAAAAGTATGGTTTTGCCTCATGATTCAATAATAATAAGGATACATTAGCTGTTGTTTTGGTATTGGGAGCTTTTAATTTTTAAGTTTATTTTGTTTGTGGGTTGGTTTGAGTGTGTGTGTTGGTTTTTTTTTTTTTTTTTCAAGTTTACTCTAAAGTACTTCCAAGTTTAGGAGTAGCCTAAGAAGATGGTTAGCCAAGAGTGGCTGAGAGACAGATCTTAAGACAGTTATAGCTCTGTGGAATTCATAGCAACAGAAGGGCAAGTGTGATAGTACAGTGATAGTACAGGGGCAAGTATGATAGTACAGTAGGTATCACATTTGACTTGCTGGACTGGGTTGATCAGAGCCCATTAGGAGTGATTTCTAGTGCAGAGCATCACTGGAGCACCACTCAAAACTCAAAACAAACAAACAATCCAAAATACAAAACAAATTAAAAAAAAACACAGAAACTCTTAAGGCAGTAGTATCCAATCATTGTACCTTTAGCTTTGAAAGCATTATATTGGGGCCAGAGAGATAGCATGGAGGTAAGGCGCTTGCCTTTAATGCAGAAGGACGGTGGTTCGAATCCCGGCATCCCATATGGTCCCCCGTGCCTGCCAGGGCCAATTTTCTGAGCAGAGAGCCAGGAGTAACTCCTGAGCGCTGCCGGGTGTGACCCAAAAACAAAACAAAACAAACAAAACAGAAAGCATTATATCGAGTTCAGCTCTCCCAAAGTGATTAGTTACATTAGTGTAAATCTAAAAGAGAGGTAAATTAATAACCAAGGTGTCTCAATATGTCACCTAGTTAAGTCTGTAAAACAGAAAGTTCATATTTTTAACCTGTTAATAGAGTTTTTAATGAATAAAGTGAGTGCTAGGGAGATAGTTTGACAGCTCAAGGAGCACTATGCATACTCAAGGCCCAGATTTCATCCCTAACACCGTATGATCCTGAGCACTGTTGGAAATAGCCTTAAAGCAGAATATGTCGACTTGAATATGAGCTAGTATATAAACTTCCCGAGGAGGGTTTTGTCTCTTCTGTTCATCATTTTATCTGCAGAGCTCATAAACTACAGCCTAAAAGCTGTACCAGTTCAGAGAAGGCACACAGTAGGTATTCGTTAGATTGATGAATTAGAAAAATCTCAGTATTGATTTTCTAATATGATATTCCTGATTTATTACTCTATCACTGGTTACCACCTGAGGCTCTGTATTGCCTACTGCTCAGTTGGCTATAAAGGTATCACCAGGGAGCTAACTTGGTGTGACCTTCCCTTCCATACCTCTACAAAAGTCTCAGTGCTTGAGGTTGGACCAACAAAAGTATTTATATTGAGTACAGCCAAGTCTGAGACACAGCAAAATCTACCCTTTCTGCCTATATTTGTGAAATGCTTTGGAACAAAATTAATAATTTTGGCCTGGGGCTGGAGAGATTGCACAGCGGTAGGGCATTTGCCTTGCTTGTGGCCTGCCAGGGAGGGACCTCATTTGGTTCCCAGTATCTCATATGGTCCCCCAGCCTGCCAGGGGTGATTTCTGAGTGCAAAAGCCAGGAGTGACCCCTGAATGCTGCTGGATGTGGCCCCAAAACCAACCAATCAATCAAATTAAAAAAAAAACTAATAATATTGGCCTGGTTATTGTGACTGAGCAATAGAGCACTTGCCTTGCCTAGTGATTTGACCCGTGGCACGTGGCAGCACAAAAAATTTTTTTAATTTAACGTTTTTGAGAACAGATACTTTAGTGAACAAGGTGCTTCCCTGGCAAATTGCCAACCTTAGATTGACCTCCAGCACTTTATCTGATCCCTTGCAAACTACCAGGAGTGATCCCTGAGCACAGAGCCAGTGTGGCCTCAAACTCCACCCCAACTGCAATGAAAATTTTACTTTTTCACAATAATACAGTATAAGATACAAAAAATTCTGTAATTCTGATGTGTGACATAGGCAGGTATCTTCCTTAGAAATCCATGATTGAGGGCCTAAGCAGTTGTACAGTGGGTAGGGTATTTGCCTACAGCTGACCTGGGTTTGATTCCCGGCAAAGTCCCCCATGCCGACCAGTAGTGGTCCCCTGCGTACAGAGTCAGGAATAAGCCCAGAGGACCAACCAACCACAGTGATGATCAACCAGAGGCATTCTCCCGCCACCGGGAGAAATTTGGCACTGTTGGAGGTATTTTGAGTTGTTTGCAAGTGTAGAGAGAAGGTGACAGTAATATTTAGAGGCTAGAGATGCTGCTAAGAATCCTACAATGTGAGGACATCTCCCAAATGCAAAGGTGATCTCTTCCAAAACAGCAGGAACAGGGTTGCCAGAACCTGTTGTAGTTTATTTTGTAAAATTTGGCTCTTTCATAAAGGCAGTGAGTGATTCCTGCTATTTCCAAATACCTACAACAGCAGCTGCAACCAGCCTCTTTTATATGGCATGGTAAATTCCTTTGGTTGATCTTTTAATCTACCTGAGCCTTTGGAATTGGAGTAATTTGTGATAGCAATATATATTCTATATTTTTTTTCTATTATCTAACTTAATATATTGGTAAAGTCATTATCATCACGAATATAGAAGATTCTTTTTTTTTTTTTGGTTTTTGGGTCACACCTAGCGGTGCTCAGGGGTTACTCCTGGCTGTCTGCTCAGAAATAGCTCCTGGCAGGCACGGGGGACCACGTGGGACACCGGGATTCGAACCAATCACCTTTGGTCCTGGATCGGCTGCAAACGCTGCTGTGCTATCTCTCCGGGCCCGAAGATTCTTTATACTTTGGGGGAATCCTAAGTTTACCCTGCTTTACACCTGTTTACCTGGAAATTGACAAATGTATTAATAAAGTACCTTGAATAATGACGTCGCTGTAACAAATTTTCTTTAAGATTTAAAAGTAAGGTTTTTTTGTAAATAAAGTTAATAGATTTCAGATTCTTTTCCTAATAAAGCATGGAAATTGCATTTGAGATTTAGAAAATGATTTTAAGCATCATCCCCTTCTATTTTCATGCTAAGATATTTGGCTATGGAAGTTTTGCCATTCCGATTGTCATATGTTGATAATTGATATGTACTTGTTTTTACAGATACAGAAATTTTCCTATGGTGGAGGCAAGTTGGCCAATGTTGTATAATGAAAGGCCATATATATGTAATTTCTTGGGAACTATTTATGAAAATTCATCCAGACAAGTTCTAATGAACATTTTGAAACAATATGGGGATGCTCGGCTTTGCTGGATTTCCTCAAGAGACCAGTAAGTTCTGTATTTACTCAATACATTTGTTTTGTTTTCCGATATGAGAGCTGATGTATAATTTATGTGGCATTACTGGTTTCCCAAGAGGTATAAATGTTAACTTTTTAATATCGATCTTTTCCCCCAGAATATATATTGGTCACTAAAACTGAAAAATCTAGACTGTATACAGCTAAAATAGAATTTCCCTTCACTCTAATTCTTGAAGCAGAACCTGTTAGGGGCTTAATAATGTCAGTAGTCTGGGTTTCTCCAACAGTATGTGTGCTACTGTACACATGAGAAATGAGAAATGCCAGTAAGTCTTAGCTTGATCCCTGAGATATTCAGATACCCTAGGCATACCCTCAAACTGACATTTACTCATTGTATTATCTCACTAGTTCAACAACTTTTATATCATTTCACGTGTAAAATCGCATATGGTCTACCCAAGCCAGGAGCGATTTCTGAGCACGTAGCCAGGAGTAACCCCTGATCATCACCTGGTGTGGCCCAACCCCCCCCATAGAATCCCCAACTCTATTGAGTTATTAATAAATAAATTATTTATCAAGGAAACTTCAACTTTTCCAAAACTATTTGGAATGAGGGATATAGCATTGAACAAAACAGTTAAAAATCTATGCCTCTTGGGATTTAAATGCTTGTTAAAAGAGATTAACATGTATTAAAATGTATTGTATCAGAAAATTATACATGCTTGGGCTGGAGTGATAGCACAGCGGTAGGGCCTTTGCCTGGCATCCCATATGGTTCCCCTAGCCAGGAACAATTTCTGAGCGCAGAGCCAGGAGTATCCCCCAAGTGCCGCCAGGTATGACCCAAAAACCAAAAAGAAAAAGTTATGCATGTTAAAAATGAGCAGGAGAGGAGCCAGAGCAATAGCACAACATTTGCCTTGCATACTGCTGCCCCTGGATTTAATCCCCTGCATATCCCATATGGTTTCTGAGTCTGCTAGGAGTAATTTCTAAACTTGAAGCCAGGAGTACCACCGGAGTGCCACTGGCTATGTCCCCTTCCCCCCAAAAAGCAGAAGAGAGTAGAAATTATAAAGGCTTTTGGGTAGAACATTTTTTGTTTTAGAATAGCCAAGGAAAGCACTAGTAAGAATACATTTAAATCCCAGTGACTGGGACTTGCCCCTGTTTGGTTGATATGTACTCAACATGGGGAAGGTATATGTACAAAGATCTATTATAGGAACATCTATATGTTAGTTGGACAACAAAGGACATGTACTATTTTGGACCAAATAATATGTGTAAAATAATGGTTAGGTGTTATCCTGCCATTCCTCTAATACTGTTGGAATATAAGGTAAACTAAATGACCTCCTTGCTTCTTTAGACTATTTACTTTTCTTTGTCCTATTTCCTTTTTGAAAGCATATATGCTGCCCCCCCCCACGTTTATCCCTTAATTATTGAAAGATCGTATTCCTGGGGCCGGAGAGATAGCACAGCAGTAGGGCATTTGCCTTGCACTCGGCCAACTGGGGGCAGACCGGGGTTCAATTTCTGGCATCCCATATTGTCCCCAGAGCAGCCAGGTTTGATTTCTGAGCAGAGAGCCAGAAGTGCCAATTTCAGTGTGTGCCCCAAAAACCAAAACCAAAACAAAGCAAAAATTGTTTTCCTGGCAGAATCACGATCTCTGACATTATTCCATGTATGACATTATGCCAATTTAATTGTTGTTGGTTCCCAAATGTATAAGTGATTTCTGTCACTTAGCTAGGCAGTGACTTTACCTCCTCAGCTTCAGTGATCTGCTTCTTCACTCACCATCATCATCATTTCCTAGACACTTTCATTACATACACTGTTGCTTCCATGTGTCTCACACTAGTATCCCTCTTTAACCAACATGTGTTCTTATGCTATCTCATTTTTCATAATAATTTGACTAACAATTTATCTGGAACTTACAGTCCGTCGTTCCATTACCATTTCATTATCCATTGCTTAGCTCATATCATTACTTCTTTACTCTGCATATTTCTTAATCACAACTGCATATAAACCAATTTTTCAATTCCTTAATCTAGCAAATTCTAACTCTGCTTAAATCCAGCTCTCTTACCTACTGAACCCATTCATCCAAACATTCTTAGAGAAAGCTACCAATCTTTCTTTAAATACATGGTCATGGCATTTCCTTGTTCATATTTTGCCTCATATTTCTCACTCATAGAACTCATATATCTTTTCTCTTCCCAACTACTCTTAGTCATATGACCCTCTTATTTCACTGAGCAAATAGGATTTCTCATTTTTGTGGCTCTCCAAAAAATGGCAGCCAGGTGATTGTGGTAAACATAGAGTAGGTCAGTCATTTTTTCCCTATCTGATCAGTGCCCTACTTCATGGATGTTTTGAGTTTTCCCATCAATGTGTCTGCTTCACCCACCTGACTCCCCCTAATTTTCATATGTGGTCTTGCTTGCATGCTCCCCCTAGATTTCTCCTCACAGAACTAGCTATGCTGCTGCTTTTTAATTTTCCAAGAATATGTTATTCCATGGTCTTCATGCTTGCCATGCTCTGTTTTCTCAGATATCTGGAAGATTTCTCCTCACCTACAGCTCCAACTAGCAAACCCTGCAGAGAGCTATTTCCTGATCACCTCTTTTACAGCATTTCCCTTCACAAATTTCTTCCTCTCTTCTTTATTTTTGTCAATGTAGTTAGCCCCTTCCAGATACTTTGCTGACTTGCTTATTATTCAACTCCATCACTAGACTTGAAAATAAACTCCACATGGGTAAGGAGTGAAATGGTAAAATAGGCCAAGAGCAAAAATCGAGCTCTCAAGAAAATATTAACTGAAGGCACTCATTCAGAATGTGTATGGTAACCACTAAATTTTGTAAATGGGAGCTGTAATCTGGTCAAGTAGCCTGTTTAGACATGATTCATCTTCCTGTCATCTCTGCATTTCCCACGTCTATAACTGGTGTTAAAATTCCAAAAAAAAATTGTGTTCACAAATGTCAATAAAGTAGGAGCTACAATTGTTGTTTTGTTTTTTTTTTTCCTGCTTTTCTAGATGGCAGCCTCAGGAAACAAGTGAAAGCCTTAAGAATTACCAAGATGCTTTGCTTCAGAGTGATCTCACATTGTGCCCAGCAGGAGTAAACACAGAATGCTATCGAATATATGAAGCTTGCTCCTTTGGTTCCATTCCTGTGGTAGAAGATGTCATGACAGCTGGCAGCTGTGGAAATGTTTCTGCCGATCACAGTCCTTTGCAGTTGCTCAAATCCATGGGTGCTCCCTTTATCTTTATTAAGAACTGGAAAGAACTTCCTGCTATTTTAGAAAAGGAGAAAACTCTGATTTTACAAGAAAAGATTCGAAGGAGGAAAAGATTGCTTCATTGGTATCAACAATTCAAAAAGGAGCTAAGATTGAAATTTACTGAGGCTTTAGAAAGTTCATTTTTCAAGAACAATAAAAATTAATTATTATTTAATCTTAGTTAAGAGATGATTTTTTTCAAATATTTGCCTAATGTTGGTTATGTATAGGTATTGCGTGTTTTAAAATGCTATTGAAAATACCCTTATAGGCCCTAGCTTCTCTTCTGTTGCTTTGACCAAGTGCAAAACCACATATGGTCCTGGGGCAGTGGGGTGATGGAACAATCTTATCCACAGTACTCTGGCACTATTCCTGGCTTCTTGCACTGGAGTCACTCCTGGTGGTGCCAAGGATAGTGCTGGGTTCAAATATATGCAGCCCAAAGGCCTTAACCTTTCTACTACCTTTCCAGGCCCTCATGAATAGCTTCAGGAGAAATAAATTTCGTGGGGCCCGGAGAGATAGCACAGCGGTGCTTGCCTTGCAAGCAGCTGATCCAGAACCTAAGGTGGTTGGTTCGAATCCCGGTGTCTCATATGGTCCCCCGTGCCTGCCAGGAGCTATTTCTGAGCAGACAGCCAGGAGTAACCCCTGAGCACTGCCGGGTGTGGCCCAAAAACCAAAAATAAATAAATAAATAAAAATAAATTTCATGGCTTTTTTTTTAATATGAGAAAAAGGACATTGGTAATACATTTTTTTCCCTCTAAGATCAATTAGACCCCAGGGCCAAAGAGATATCATGAAGGTAGGGCATTTGCCTTGCATGCAAAAGGATGGTGATTTGAATCCCAGCATCCCATATGGTTCTCTGAGCCTGCCAGGAGCAATTTCTGAGCATAGAGAAAGGAGTAACCCCTGAACGCTACCGGTGTGACCCAAAAAAACAAACAAACAAAAGATCAATTAGGCCTGAGACCGAATAAGTGAATTTGCTCAATAAGATATTTAGGTCCCTAGGATGGGTACAGATTTTTCAAATGAATCACCTCTATGTCTCTCGAACCTGTGATGGAGAATAATTTCTTTTGGGGGGCTAGGAAGCCACACCTAATGCTCAGGGTGACGCTCAGGGGTTACTCTTGGCTATGAGCTCAGAAATCGCTCCTGGCTCGGGGTACCATATGGGATACCGGGGGATCGAACTGCAGTCTGTCCTAGGTCAGCCATGTGCAAGGTAAACACCCTACTACTGCTCCACCACTGCTCCACCGATCCAGCCCCTGAAAGTGAGTGATTTTATTCAGCTCCTTTCATCTTGAAGAATTCATCACAGAGAGGGTTATCAGATCTTTTATACTTCTCAAACTACATAACTGAAATTGTATTCTATATTCTTCTTTCAAAACAAATATACACATTATTTCTTCTCCAACCTTCTTCAACTCAATGATATAATTAGCTATGCTATTTTTCTAAGTAGAATCTAGTAATTTCTACTTATATTTTCCCATTCTTTCATCAATCACCTCTTTGTTTTTTACTATCCAAAATCATATAGGCAAAAACACTTTAATAAAATAATCCTTTGCTAGAGTAGCAAATTACCACTGCAAAAATAATGTTATTGAGATACATTAAAAATTATAAAGGCGGGGCCGGAGAGGTAGCACAGCAGTAAGGCGTTTGCCTTAGGCACAGAAGGATGGTGGTTCAAATCCCAGCATCCCATATGGTCCCCCGAGCCTGCCAGGAGCGATTTCTGAGCATAGAGCCAGGAGTAACCCCTGAGCACTGCCTGTTGTGACCCAAAAACAAAAAAAATTATAAAGGCATAAAATACTCTGAGTCAGAGAGATAGTATAGCAAGTAGGTCACTTCTCTGCGCACAGCTAGTCCAGGTTTGATCTCTGGCACTCTATATGGCCCCCAGAACCCCGGTTAGTAATTCCTGAGTACAGCTGGATAGGTCCCCATATTAAAAAAAAAAAAAAAATGTTTTCTTGGGCCGGAAAGCACAGCGATAAGGCGTTTGCCTTAGATGCAGAAGGGCAGTGGTTCGAATCCCGGCATCCCATATGGCCCCCGAGCCTGCCAGGAGCAATTTCTGAATGTAAAGCTAGGAGTAACCCCTGAGTGCTGCCGGGTGTGACCCAAAAATAAAAAAAAAATGTTTTCTTAACCTATGATACAATATTTGATCTATAAAATAATTGAAGATTGAAGGCAGCAGGCAAGCAGAACTTCTAAACATATAGAACTTAATATTTATATTAGTCCTCTATATATATAGAATGACTTAATGCCTAAAGGAAATTAGTTTTACAAATACCAGTTATTGTATTTTATCCTTAAGTATATTTTTGTTAAGACATCTAATTAAATATTGTAAAGAACTCACTTATTTTAGTAAGTCAATTTAACATGAAAGTATCTTTGAGGACTGGGGCAATAGCATAGTGATAGGGGTTTGCCTTACACATGCCCAACTTTGAATGGACCCAGGTTCGATCCTCGGCATCCCACATGGTCCCTCTAGCCTGCCAGGAATGATTTCTGAGTGCAGAGCAGGGAGTAACCCCAGAGTGCTGATGGGTGTGACACCACTAATAATAATGTGTCTTTGAGTTTTACTCAATTCAGTTTTCTGTGTGTGTTTTTTTTTTCTGTAGCAGAAATGCAGTTTTTTTTTGTTTTATTTTTTATTTTTATTTTTTATTAATAATGAATTTTGTTTTATTTTTATTTTTTTTTATAATTTTTTATTATGAATTATGAGAACAAAAGATGCAAAGAAAGAGGATAAGGTAAAGTTACAGTGGAAGGACAATCACCCATAACATAATTATCAGAAGAAGTCCCCTTGCTGATATCTTAACTTTGAATTTTCACCAAAGAAAGTTAAGATAAATAAAACAGAATCCATGTGCAATTACTTTTTCCCTCAAGTCCCCAGATTGTAGCACATTATAATATTTCTTAACAGCACACAAGGCAATCTAAAGCCATCAAACTTACGTAACTCCTTAAACATTAGAGGCATAGTGTTTTTTACATTTCCATGTACATGCATATTAGCTTAAGTTAACCTCAAATTTTAAGTGGGTGTGTTTTAAGGATTAGAGTCAAAGGAGCACAGTAAAAACGGTGTTAGAGTGGCAATTGTTGTTTGCATAGGCCCACCAAAATATGAGAGGCATGGAAAGGAATAGCCTTGGCCTAAATACAAAGAGATCCTACCCCTGAAGTTTCCTGGCATAAGACCAGCTCTAGGCCTCAGGAAAGTTATCGTTCGCTCCAAGACATTGTCCGTAGCGCCAACACACTTATCACACAGTCTCTGTTGTTGGTCTCATGTTTCTGTATTAAAGATTCTGGAATCTGCATGTCCTACATTGAAGTCATGATGAGGAGTGCCTTCTCGTTTCACCTCACCATGAAAGGGGAATGCAGGAAGCTCTGTCCTATAAGCAGGTTGTTGTTGTTGTTAAGTCTTCTCAGTGTTAAAGGAAGTCTCTTTTGAGCAGGACGATGTCTGAGCAGTGGTAGGGTCTTCCGTGGTAGAGGATTGCTTCCAGGTGATGTTATAGACAAACCTCACCATAAAGGGGCAATACAGCAAGCCCTGTCCAGTAAACAGGTCATTGTTCTTGTTGTCTTCTCAGTGTTAAGGGATGTCTCTTTTGAGTAGATCGATGTCAGAGCAGCTGTAGGGTCGTCCCTGGTACAGGAATGCCTCCGGGTGATGTTTTATACAACCTTGGATGTTTTGTAAATGTCTTCTGTAGATCAAGGGGTAAATGGAGAATGCCCATTCTTCTGAGGCCTGTGCCAGGTCTTTATGTCAATGTTCAGGGTGTAAGGTCTCATTGTACTACAAGATTTGTGTGTTCCCATTTCTATTAGATAAGAACTTATTGGTATGTATAGTATTTTCCCATGTCAGTGTGCCTACGCAAACAAGATATAAAGCCACGTGGTGCTATCAGATATATGGGGGCATAAGAACATTTCCAACAAGACCCATGACTTGGTTCAAACATAAGTATTAAACTGAGGGATTCTTTCACACCAAATTTCATATTGAGCAGTTCACAAAGAGAAGATAAAAAAAAAATGGGGGGGGGGGATCATCACTGTATAAGAAAGTATTTAGCAAAAGTTATAGCCGTCAAAGAAACACCCATAAAATGTTGAAAAGATATGTGTCCTTTTTATGCCTTTTAAAATAGTTGTGTGGGTGTTAACTCTAGGGCACCACTTTGGTCTGTGAATTAGGACTCAAGAGTACTTAAGTTAGAAAGGGTAAAAAAGGAGTAATGATGATAGGAGTTAAAGAAGTTAAAGAGAAATATGAACTTATGAAGGGTTATGCAAAAGGGCAGAGTACAAAATGGACATTCTGCATACATAAAAACATAATTCAATGATAGTGAGTACTATTAATGTTTCTTGTGAGAGTACTATTAATGTTTCTTGTGCGCGCGGGGGCGATAGCCCCCCCGCGCGATTTTGAAAATGTAGACTGGACAGAGATTACCAGTGCCAGCCAAACCTCCTCCTGCTAGACTCCCGGCTCCCAGGAAGGAGAGATCCTTCAAGAAGCTGGGAGAACAGAAGTTCAGAGTCCCACCCAGACCCTCCCTAAGGAGCCGCATGGATAGTGGGGGAAGGCCTAGGGTCCTTCAAGCTCCACCAAGGGACCCAACTCACCGGCTTGCCCAGGGGTGTGGCCCGGGGAAGCCCTGGAGATCTGGAGCAAGGCGGCAGAGGGGTGCTGGGGTTACCCAAATCCCGCACCCCCCCTAGGCCTGGCCAAGCAGGCCTCCGGCATGGCGTGGGCCTGCCAAACCTCCTCCTGCCTGACTCCCGGCTCCCAGGAAGGAGAGATCCTTCAAGAAGCTGGGAGAACAGAAGTTCAGAGCCCCACCCAGACCCTCCCTAAGGAGCCGCATGGATAGTGGGGGAAGGCCTAGGGTCCTTCAAGCTCCACCAAGGGACCCAACTCACCGGCTTGCCCAGGGGTGTGGCCCGGGGAAGCCCTGGAGATCTGGAGCAAGGCGGCAGAGGGGTGCTGGGGTTACCCAAATCCCGCACCCCCCCCTAGGCCTGGCCAAGCAGGCCTCCGGCATGGCGTGGGCCTGCCAAACCTCCTCCTGCCTGACTCCCGGCTCCCAGGAAGGAGAGATCCTTCAAGAAGCTGGGAGAACAGAAGTTCAGAGCCCCACCCAGACCCTCCCTAAGGAGCCGCATGGATAGTGGGGGAAGGCCTAGGGTCCTTCAAGCTCCACCAAGGGACCCAACTCACCGGCTTGCCCAGGGGTGTGGCCCGGGGAAGCCCTGGAGATCTGGAGCAAGGCGGCAGAGGGGTGCTGGGGTTACCCAAATCCCGCACCCCCCCTAGGCCTGGCCAAGCAGGCCTCCGGCATGGCGTGGGCCTGCCAAACCTCCTCCTGCCTGACTCCCCAGAAATGCAGTTTTTTAATTACCAACTTGAAAACTTTTTTTTTGTTTGTTTTGTTTTTTGTTTTTGTTTTTTTTTTGTTTGTTTGTTTGTTTGTTTTTTGGTTTTTGGGCCACACCCGTTTGACGCTCAGGGGTTACTCCTGGCTATGTGCTCAGAAATCGCCCCTGGCTTGGGGGTACCATATGGGACGCCGGGGGATCGAACCGCGGTCCTTCCTTGGCTAGCGCTTGCAAGGCAGACACCTTACCTCCAGCGCCACCTACCCGGCCCCTTGATTTGCAATCTCAGTCCTTTGGAACCCTTCATTTATGCTAGCAGTGAAGTTGTTGCTACAGCAGCCATCATGGAGAAATTGTCTTGAGTGTTCAACTTTTAGGTTGCATATTTTTTAGAAATGACTGTAATTATTCTTTTTTGTTTGTTTGTTTTTTTGTTTTTGGGTCACACTCGGCAGCGCTCAGGGATTACTCCTGGTTCTACGCTCAGAAATTGCTTCTGGCAGGCTTGGGAGACCATATAGGATACCGGGATTCAAACCACTGTCCTTCTGCATGCAAGGCAAATGCCCTACTTTTATGCTATCTCTCCAGCCCCAATTATTCTTATGTCTTTTTTTCCTTAGGGCCTCCTTTGTACCTCCTCATAGTAGGCATATTCTCTGCCTAAAATCTCATTTCTATTCTCTTACCTGTCTTGTTTTTAACTGTTAAAATAACTTTTTCAAGAAGAATATAAGGTATTGAGGGATACTGAGTATAGAGACGATTTTACAGTCTGATGTGGAAAAACCAAACATTCATTTAACAAATATTCAACACTGAACATCAGTTATGCTGTTAGACAATGAACCACAGATTCTATAAAATAATCTTACTGTTGCATCCTTCATTAAATGAAGAAGCGAATCCAAGATTTTCATGAAGATATTCTGGGGAGTAAAGAAACACTCAAAGAATAATTGTTCTCAGTTCCATTCCTCCTCCAAGGCCTTATCAGATCTCTGACTGTCCAATGGAGTATTATTGGAGAAATTCATCCCTTTCAGTCAATGTCAGTCTAAGGTTCAACAGCCTACTCTGGCCTTCTACTAAATAGAAGAAATTCCTCTTTTCTGTTCATTATATGGAAGTTTCCATCAAGTGCAGTTGATGCTAAAGGCCTGGGAGACCCTGAGGAAATGGCCAGCCCCAATTCTGTCAGCTTGTCTGCCCCAGTGAGGGAAGGAGTCTAGTCTCCAGAGTCAGCTGGTCTGCTCCAGTGAGTCAGCTAGCCATTATGCAACTGACATACAAAATCTATCATGGTTGGACCCAGTAAAATTCTCTCACCTCTATTGATGCGGGTCCCCATACAGTTTATTTTGTGTGGTTTCATTATTTCATATTTGAAATATGTAACCCATTTTTCTCTCGTGAAGGATATTTTTTCTCCACTAGAGATGCTGAGAAGCAAGATACCTGCAGCATCTTGTAGTTTCTTGTTTCACCAACAATAAAATTATGGTAAGAAAGAACAAGCTGAATTTTAGCACCAACCAGAATGGACCTAGAATGAGTTCACCAATTTAGACTGCCTGAAGAAGCCACAGTAACCTGTATCTTACCAACTATCTAGTTGTTTTTTGGTTTGTTGGTTTGGTTTGGTTTTTAGGTCACACCCAGTGGCGCTCAGGGGTTACTCCTGGCTCTGTGCTAAGAAAATGCTCCTGGGTTGGGGGACCATATGGGATGCTGGGATTTGAACCACCATCCAAACTGGGTCAGCTGCATGAAAGGCAAAAGCCTACTGCTGTGCTTTCTCTCCGGCCCCTTAACTAGCTTTTAATTTTTTTTCTCTTTTTATTCATTTGGTGTTATTTGAGAGCCGCACCTAGCAGAGCTCAGGATTTATTTCCAGCTCTGTGCTTGGGGAAACCACTTGCTGCCAAGGAACAAACCCAGGCGTCCTACTGTACATCTTGTCTTTATTAAGACATTGTGGTTTTGTTCATAGTTTTTTAATTCTATGCCTTAATCCTGGTATTTTTAAAATGTGTGAAGGACTGGAGCATATTGGGTAGGGCTTTTGCCTTGCTCACAGTTGACCCGGATTTGATCCCCAGCATCCCATATGGTACCCTGAGCATTGCCAGGAATGACCCCTGAGTTCAGAGCCAGGACTAACCCCCGAGGACTGCCAGCTATGGCCTCAAAAAACAATAAAAATGAGGTGGCATGAAGGGGTAGTAGAGATATTTAGATTGAAGCCTTGCAAGTGGTTAGCCCAATTCGATATTTAGCATTACATAGTCCTCCAAGAACTACTTTTTTTTTTACTTTTCGGGTCACACACTGTGACGCTTAGGGGTTACTCCTGGCTATGTACTCAGAAATCTCTCTTGGCTCAGGGGACCATATGGAATGTAGCGGGATCAAACCAAAGTCCATCCTAGATCAGCCACATGCAAGCCAAATGCCCCAGCGCTGTACCATTGCTTCGCCCCTCCAAGAACTACTTCTAAACTCCGAGTCAGGAATCTAAGTTACCCTAATTACTACCAGGTGTGACCCAAATTTTCCTAAATGCTGCTTGAAAATAACATTCATTGGACCAGAGAAATAGTACATCTGGTAAGTGATTTGCCTTATAGTCAGTTGACCCCAATTTGATCCACAATACTGCATATGGTCCCAAGAGTTCTTCCAGAAGTGGTCCATGAGCACAGAGCATGAATAAATCCTGAACACAGCCCTAGTATGAATCCCCCCAAAACGTGAAAAGTAAAAAGAAAATATCATCTTTATCACTGAGTTATTTGAAACCCTGTGAATATGTTTTAGAAGGAGATTGGCTCGATTATATTGCCCTACTACTGGCCTTGGTAACATCCAAAATTGATATCTCACTAACTTTAAAAGGGTTGAAGTCCAGAATATATGAATAACTATGACTTAAAATTTCAGGGGCTGGAGACCTAGTTCAGTGGGAAGGAGCATATTTTATACATGGCCAAACCAGATTTAATCACCTGCAACTCAGATGGTCCCCGGAAGCCCACCATGCATGATCCTTGACCACAGAACCAGGAGTTTGCTCGGAGTACTGCTGAGTATGGCCCCAAAACAAAATCAAAAGAAAAACTAATAGACAGATGGAAAAAAGAAATAGGTGCTAATGCCCAGAAAACAAAGAAAAATACTGAAAATTTTCATTAGCAATGAAATGATCTTGGATTGTTTAGCATACTCTGCCCAAGAGTTCACCACCATTTATCACAAAGGGCCAGGATTAAAATCCTAAAAGTTGAGCTCCAGAGCTTCTTTTATCAACCAAGATGCCTCCAGATCCTACAGACCACAGATCAATAACCTTATACTTAAGTGAAATAAGATATACAAGGGCCAGAGAGATAGCATTGAGGTAGGGAGTTTGCTGTGCATGCAGAAGGACGGTGTTCAAATCCTGGCATTCCATATGGTCCCCCGAGCCTGCCAGGTGCAATTTCTCAGCGTAGAGCCAGGAGTAACCCCTGAGCACTGCTGCGTGTGGCCCAAAAAAGAAAAAAAAATAAAACATACAAATTTCAATAAAGAAGCAAGCAATGGAAAGAAAACTCTAGGCTACCTGTTTGTTATGAAACATATAGGGTCATTTTTATCCTCTCCCACTGGTTTATCAGCTCCAACTACCTCTGGGCTACCTTCCTCCTGCACCAGATATGTTCAGAAAAATTTTCATTCATCCTAAATCCATGTCCTTGAGGAAACTGAAATAGGACCAATTGATATTTTGCTTGTTTTGTTTTGTGCTTTTGGTTTTTGGGTCATACCCGGAAGCACTCATTGGTTACTCCTGGCTCTGTGCTCAGAAAACGCTCCTGGCAGGCTCGGGGTCCATATGGGATGCTGGGAATCAAACCAGGGTCTGTCTGTGGTTGGCCACATATAAGGCAAATGCCCTACCACTGTGCTATTGCTCTGACCCCCCAATTGCTATTGTGAATAAGTTTAAGGAGAAAGAGAAATTTTAGCAGGGAGTCGCATTGGGGCAGATCAACTGAAATTGACAACGCATGTAGTTATTTTGTTTGTTTGTTTGTTTGTTTTTGTTTTGGGGTCACACTTGGTGGTGCTCAGGGGTTACTCCTGGCTCTGTGCTTAGAAATACCTCCTGGCTGGCTCGGGGTACCATACGAGATGCTGAGATTCAAACCAGAGTCTGTCCTTAATCAGTTGCTTGCAAGGCAAACAACTTAGCGCTGTGTGCTCTTTCTCCGGGTCCTCATGCAGTTATTTCTGAGCATAAAGAATAGGTTTCTCTAGGATGCTCAGTACTGTTCTCCTTAAGCATGCCACTGTGACCTGTGGATTATTTTGAGCTAAGCTAATACAAAAACCTGACTGAAAGCTCAAAGAGAGACTTTTGCTGTGAAGCATGTAGAAGAATTAAAGTTGGTGGTGTTTCCCAGAATGAGTTTTGTTGTCAGAAATAATTAGAGATGTTTGCTGTATGGTAAGACAAATACTTACCTGCTGAGCATCCAGTCTTTGTCCTCTCGGTCAACCTTCCCTCATTAAGTTCTGATCATCTCTCTTTTTTTTTTTTTTTTGGTTTTTCGGGCCACACCCGTTTGATGCTCAGGTGTTACTCCTAGTTAAGCACTCAGAAATTGCCCCTGGCTTGGGGGACCATATGGGACTCTGGGGGATTGAACCGCGGTCCTTCCTTGGTTAGCACTTGCAAGGCAGACACCTTACCTCTAGCGCCACCTCGCTGGCCCAAGTTCTCATCATTTCTCCTTAGCTCAGGATTTACTTCATTGTCTTTGGAATCCATATGTTGATGTAGACTTCCCATATGTGCATATGTAAATTTTGGCTTCTTTTTCTACTAACCTCTCTAATGCTGATTGGATGATTTAAACGTCCCAAAGGGTTGAAGAACCCAGAAGGGTAGAGGGAAACTTCCCTTCTCCAATACAGTATGAAATGCCATTATTTAAGGATTAAAGTTAATTCCTTAAGAGTACTAAACATTGGATATTATAGTTATATCCTAAAGTCATACAGACCATCTATTCTGGATGCTTGGTTGCTTACTTTTCCATTGTTTAATTCACTCATTGATCGATGATAGGAACAGCATTCCTTCTGAGATAAAATGCTGGATTCTGGGGCCGGAGAGATAGCATGGAGATAAGGCGTTTGCCCTTCATGCAAGAGGTCATCGGTTCGAATCCCGGCACCCCATATGGTCCCCAGTGCCTGCCAGGAGCAGTTTCTGAGCCTGGAGCCAGGAATAATCCCTGAGCACTGCCGGGTATGACCCAAAAACCAAAAAAAAAGCTGAATTCTTAGCCCTGAAATCAGCAGAAGGACCACTTTCTTTCATTTATTTACTCTATATACTATCATCTTTTGTTCACTTATGTTGTATTAATATTAGTTTTAAACCCTAGGTGTTCGTGGAGTAGGCCTGGCTCCTGCAGCCCCTTTAGGCAAGCAGGTCTGAGGGAGGAAATGACCCATAGCAGTCATGAAGTTTTTTTTTTTCCCCTTTGGTTTTTTGGCCACACCCAGCCGTGCTCAGGGGTCACTCCTGG
Source organism: Suncus etruscus (assembly GCF_024139225.1). Classification (NCBI taxonomy): domain Eukaryota; kingdom Metazoa; phylum Chordata; class Mammalia; order Eulipotyphla; family Soricidae; genus Suncus; species Suncus etruscus. Next base: position 92,744,130 of record NC_064858.1, read on the forward strand.
CTGTCTGCTCAGAAATAGCTCCTGGCAGGCACGGGGGGCCATATGGGACACCGGGATTCGAACCAACCATCTTCGGTCCTGGATCGTCTGCTTGCAAGGCAAACAGCCTCTGTTTCCATGCTATCTATGACTTCTCTCTCTCTCTCTCTCTCTCTCTCTCTCTCTCTCTCTCTCTCTCTCTCTCTCTCTCTCTCTCTCTCTCTCTCTCTCTCGTAGAGAGATCAGAGACAGCATGGATACAGAGGCTGTTTATCTTAGAAGCCACACATGGTGGTTAGGGTCTTATACTAAAACTGGACCAACTGGATTACTCCTTAAACTACATGACTGCTGTGATGAGGGTCATTTTCTCGCTGTTACCCTCATATCCACAGACCTGCCATAGGGGCTGCAGGCACAATGCCAAGCCAAGAAAGATTCCATCCATCCATCCACCAACAGTACTTTATAATTAATATTTCATATAACACACTTACATGTCTAATAGCTTTTAGAAACTGAGTGCCCAAATAACTAGGGGTCAAAATATGGCAAAATAAAAAAGGCTTTGGCCAGGACCTCCAAGAGCATTGATCTCAAGACTTGGCTCCAGGAAATAGCCAGAAATGTTTCTCAATAAAATATCTCAATCTTGGGGCTGGCGCGGTGGCACTAGAGGTAAGGTGTCTGTCTTGCCAGCGCTGGCCTAGGACGGACCGCAGTTCCATCCCCCAGCGTTCCATATGGTCCCCCAAGCCAGGAGCGACTTCTGAGTGCATAGCCAGGAGTAACCCCTGAGCGTCACCGGGTGTGGCCCAAAAACCAAAAAAAAAAAAAAAAATCTCAATGTTTTCCACATTAGTTTTTTTTTTTTACATGTAAAATGCAAACAACAGTTAGGAACAGATGCAACTGTAGAGAAGCAGAACTGTTGAGTGTGAAAATGGGGATGTGGTTCAGTTAGGCAAACCCTGATTGTTTTATTGTTTCTTTTGGGCTGTGCTTGGTGATACTTGTGGATTATTCTTGGTTTAGACTTGCTGAGGGCCATATTGTGCTAGGGATTGTAATTGTACTGAATTGCAAACGCTCCTGCCCTTTGACTATCTTTCCAGTCCCAGTCCATAAGCTTAAACTACTCACCCATTTTTTCATCTAAGAAAATTTGTTTTACTTTTTTTAAAACTTTATTTATATTATTATTATTAATTATTATTATTATTATTATTTTGGTTTTTCGGGCCACACCTGTTTGATGCTCAGGGGTTACTCCTGGCTAAGCGCTCAGAAATTGCCCCTGGCTTGGGGGGACCATATGGGACACCGGGGGATTGAACTGCAGTCGCGATCTTTCCTTGGCTAGCGCTTGCAAGGCAGACACCTTACCTCTAGCGCCACCTCACCGGCCTTAAACTTTATTTATTAATTGACTGATTGATTGGTTTTTGGACCATACTCAGCAGCGCTCAGGGGATACTCTTTATTCTGCACTCATAAATTGCCTCTGACAGGCAGGCTGGAGGACCATATGGGATGCCTGGAATTGAATCGGGTCCTTTCTGGGTAGGCCTCATGCAAGGCAAATGCCATACTCTCTGGCCCCTAAGGAAAATTTTAAACCACACAAGTTTTGAGATTCTATTTATTAGTCTGGGATGAGGCTGAAGCATTAATATTTTAGAATCCTTATTTTCACATTAGCAAACATCCTTATTTTCAATCCTTATTCTCTTTTTTTTTTATGTGACTGGAGCAAGTTCAGTGATCTCTGGCAACCCATTTGATTTTCTTTTTTCTTTTTTTTTTTTGGTTTTTGGGTCACACCCGGCGGTGCTCAGGGGTTACTCCTGGCTGTCTGCTCAGAAATAGCTCCTGGCAGGCACGGGGGACCATGTGGGACACCGGGATTCGAACCAATCACCTTTGGTCCTGGATCGGCTGCTTGCAAGGCAAACGCCGCTGTGCTATCTCTCCGGGGCTCAATCCTTATTCTCACTTTAGCAAACATCAGACTTGCAGAATTGGTGGAAATCTAGATTTACTGGGCAACCACACTTTGAACAGATGATAGATGAAAAGCTTAATAGATGTGTGGATAAAAGAAATTTTATTTAACCTTTTTTGTTTGCTTGTTTTGGGACCACCCGGCAGCACTCAGGACTTACTCCTGGTTCTGCACTCAGAAATCACTCCTGGCAGGCTTGGAGGACCATAGTTGTCAGGAGTCGAACCCGGGTCCATCCCAGGTGGCTGTGTGCAAGGCAAACGCCCAACCGCTATGCTATATCTCTGGGCTCTTATGTAATCTTTAATGTTTTGTGTATATATTTTTTGACAATTTAGAATGCAAAGTAGAAATTTAAAAAATAGAACTTTAAATTACAATATGCAACACAAAAGCTTTCCCTTTAGGCATAAGTTTAGGTTTCTACCACAAGAGGGAGTTATGAAACCACAAATAATAACTTTGCTTTAGCTTTTCTGAAGCTTATCAAGAGTAGGCAATTGAGAAATCTATGATTTGAGAAAGACTTAACTGATGGGCCTGGCACTAAACTTAATGCTTGTCCCCATTTCTTTGAGATCTCTTATCTAAGTAAAACTTTCTATTAAGGAGCCAGAAAGATAGCATGGAGGTAGGGCATTTACCTTGCATGCAGAAGTACAGTGGTTCGAATCCCGGCATCTTCTATGGTCGGTCCCCAGAGCCTGCCAGGAGCGATTTCTGAGCGTAGAGCCAGGAGGAACCCCTGAGTGCTGCCTGGTGTGACCCAAAAACCAAAAACCATATATATATATATATATATATATATAAAGAGGCTTACCATTACTACTTATGAATCAAAACCTTATCCTTAAAAAAATTAAGTAAAAAAAACTTATCTTTGGGGCTGGAACGGTAGAGCAAGGCAGTAAAGCATCTGCCTTGCCCACGCTAGCCTAGGACAGACTGCTATTTGATCCCCAAGAGTCCCATATGGTCCCCCAAGCCAGGAGCAATTTCTGAGCACATAGCCAGGAGTAACCCCTGAGCATCATTGAGTGTGGCCCAAACCAAAAACAAAAAACAAAAAAACTTATCCTTAATTTATATCCTTAAATTTTGTCATTCTTCTCCCTCTTTACATAGAGTGCTTTCCAAAAAATGATTTTGTGTTTGAAGTATAATTGCATAATCAAGAACATGAAAGGAAGGAATTGTTTGTCAAGGATAAATGCTCAATATTCTAAAATTTTCAATAGATTTTTAGTACTTTAATATGAAGACAGAGGTGATTACTTATTTTTATGAAGGCCATAGTTCTTTGTGTGGATTGTATTTAAAGTTATTGACATCAAATAAGTCCTATAGCAAATCCAATTACATGTTCACATCCACGTGTCCTATGCAAGTGAGATCTGTTTATCATAGTGTCATTTCATCCAGAAAATTCAAGGAAGGGGAAAGACAAATAGCCAGTAAATCCTATCTCAATGTGTTTATCCTCGTCAGTAGTCAAGGAAATGCAAATTGAAGTAAAAAAAAAAAAAGAGATTTCATCTTAGACTCATCATAGTGAAAAAAATTTAAAAGTCTGATCGAAGTTTGTAGTAAAATGGACACCTTCATGCCCTGCTGAAGAAGTTTAAATTGGTGGGACCACATTGGAAAGCAATTTAGCACATATAATAAAGTTAATGACGCATGTGCCAACAGTTCCACTCCCCTTAAATTGAAAACCTGCTTTCACATCAGACTCATTATCCCAGTGGATTATCAACACACCAAATACTCTACAAGAAATGATCACGTGTGGGAGTGAGCAGACAATTCAAAAGCGGTGCAGGCTTAGCAGCAGTTTATCACCGCAAAAAATATCGAAAATAATACAAATCCCCATCAACCAAACTAGAGAGAAATTCAGTATGGCTTGGCACAATTGTTCAGTAGACAAACTAATGAAACTATAACTATTTGTACATGATCGTATCTCCCACTTATAATTTTAGAATTTTTTGCACTCTATGCATGTATCTGCATAGGGTGAAATTCTAGAACCATCAAAATAAACACTTTATGCCTCTCTGTAATTTCTATTAGTTTTCCAGAACTGCTATTAAAAAACTATCACTGGGGCCGGAGAGATAGCATGGAGGTAAGGCGTTTGCCTTTCATGCAGGAGGTCATCGGTTCGAATCCCGGCGCCCCATATGGTCCCCCGTGCCTGCCAGGAGCAATTTCTGAGCCTGGAGCCAGGAATAACCCCTGAGCACTGCCGGGTGTGACCCAAAAAAAACCAAAAAAAAAAAAACAAAAAAAAAACTATCACTGGGGGACTGGAGCAATAGAATAGCAAGTAATGTCTTGCATGTAGCCAGCCTGGGCTCAATCCCTCGCATCACATATGGTCCCCGAAGTACTGCCAGGAGTGGTTCCCGAGCTTTATAGTCAGGAGCAAATGCTGAGAACACTGGATGTGTCCCAAAACAACAACAAAAACACATCATCATCTTATTTTTATTCTTTCATAGCTCAGCATCTTCCTTTCATTTATCTATCTTAATTTTTATAATTTCCCCTTGTCAAATTAATTAAGCAATATCATCACATATAAGAAATGTCCCTTCTGGAAAGCAATTTTCAAATTACACATATTGTCGAGTGATGTCTACATACATTCATATTATTCAAGAAGTATTTGTGGAGTCTCTGCTGTAGGCCAGGAACAGTCATCAGGCAGGCTCTGTACGCTTGCAAATCAGAAAGGAACTTAATCATGTTAACAGCACCTACACCAAGTGCTCTGGGAGGAGCAGAATCCCAGTGGGGTCACAAGAAGACATTAACTATGTTCTGGGGGAGGTAAGTCTCCTTCTTCAAGATGATGCTCTAGCTGAAATTAGAACACTGAGATGATGGTCAGACAAAGGATGGGAATGAGAGAAGTACTGTGTGTGTGTGTGTGTGTGTGTGTGTGTGTGTGTGTGTATGTGTGTGTGTGTTGCGTGTGTGTGCACGTGTGAAAGAACTGCAGATTGATGTGAGGATTATTTTAAGTTGCAGCCATTTGAGATCTAATAGATGCAAAAGCAAACACCTTCTGAGAAAGGAGGTTCCCCACCAACCCAATTTCAGAGCCATGAGGAAGAAACTCATTCAAGGGTCAGTGAATTGGTACAGTGGATTGGGTTCTTGTCCTTGCACACAGCTGACCTGAGTTGGACTCAAGTCCCCCATATTTTCCCCAGAGCCTAACTAGAGTGACCCTGAGCACAGAACCAGAAATATGACCTGAGCATCACTGAACGTGATGTTCTCTTACCCCCACTGTCCCCAAAAAGAAGAGACACACAGGGGCCAGAGTGATAGCCCAGTGGTAGGGAGTTTGCCTTGCACTTGGCTGACCCAGGACAGACCTGGGTTTGATTCCTGGTATCCCATATGGTCCTTCAAAAGCCAGGGGCAATTTCTGAGCGTAGAACCAGGAGTAACCCCTGAGCGTTACCAGGTGTGGCCCCAAAACCAAAATGTAATTAATTCATTAATTAAATAAAATCAAATTAAAAAAGAAGAGACAAACAATTCTGGGCACATTATCTGGCAGTGCCCAAGGGACCATGTGGTGCTGGGGATCAAACCCTCCAGCTCACTGAGCTTGCTCCAAACTCTACCAGAAACTTGGTTTTGGTGGTTTGGGTTTGGGTATTCGGGTCACCCTGGCTATCCCTGGCTGTGTTCAGGGGTCACTCCCTCAGGTGCTCATATGTGGTGGGTTCAGACATTCTGCAAAGGCATTCCACTGGGGTCTCTGGAATACTCCTTTTAGGGTGCCACCTATTAGTCTTCTTCAGTTACAAAGTCCCTCCCTCCTATATCGCACAATTCTTAATCTCCTTCCCCTTTCTCCCCAGATTCTTTGTCTCCACTTTTAAATTTTTAAAAGTTTTGTCTCCACATTGTCTCTACTTTTAAATTTCAGAGGCAACATCCTATCAACTATATGGGCTAATAAAGTAAAAATTCTCTGCTTTGTCTTTGTTAGAGGCCCAGACTAGAGCCTGAGCTCCTTCTGGGTCCCTAGGTGAAATAAATCCTGTTTCTAAGACGTTCTAAGTGGATGTTTCAAGTCCAGCTTGATCAAAATCTCACATGAGGAATCATAAAGTGACAGGGATCCAACCTGTGCTTTCTGCATGCAAAGAATACGCTCAGTCCATGGCATTTTTTTTTAAGCAGTGAAGCCCATGCAATCTTTTTTTATATTAATATCTTTATTTAAACACCTTGATTACAAATATGATTGTAGTTGGGTTTCAGTCATGTAAAGAACACCCTCCTTCACCGATGCAACATCCCCACCACCAATGTCCCAAATTTCCATGTCTTACAAACATTCTTGTCTCCTATCTGTTCTCCTAAAATTCCTTCTGTATTTGGGGAAGGACATACTAGATGCAGAAAAAAATCCCTTTTGAGAAAGCCATAGCAGGTCATCCCTAGTGGTGTTTAGGACTGTGTGAGGTGCTGGAGATGCAACTGGGGCTCTGGGTTAGGACACTACAAGGCAGGCATCTTTATTTCTGTACTATCTTTCTGGACTTGCTCCTTGTATTGTTTGTTGTTTCAAAAGAGGTGCCTTGAGGTATGCTGGGGGGCCACTAGGACTCCTTCCAGTACTGGGGTGGGAGACATGAAGGCCAGAGATGCTCAGCATCCACTTTCCTTTTGTTTTGGGACTGTGCCGGGCAGTGCTCAGTACTTAGTTCTGGCTCTATGCTCAGAGCCATACCTGGCACTTCCATATGACTCATCCATAAGAAGATAAGCACCCTACCTATCCTCTGCCAACTCCACACTTGCCTTTTCTTTGTTTTTTTGGCCACACCTGGAGATGGTCAGGGCTCAGAAATCACTCCTGGCTTGGGGGACCATATGGGATGCCAGGGATCAAACCAAGGTCCATCCAGGATCAGCCATGTGCAAGGCAAACTCTCTACCACTACGCTATCGCTCCAGCCCCCACACTTGCCTTTTTAAAAGGAATTTATTTATCTTTTTCATCCAAGACTTCTCTCCACATCTCACACCGTACAGTTAGGATCAAGCTTCTTCCTGTTAGCTCCTGTGCCGGTACAGCGTGTTCTCACTGAAAATTCTTGGAAAATTTAAGAACTTGCACACAAAGTAACTTAGAGTGAAGCTACTTATAAGATAAACAGTTCCTCCAAAAAAACAATGGCTGGGATTTTCTTTTCTCACCCGTATGGAACAAAGTGTGGTTGAATGAAACTAAGCTCTTCCAAAGCCTGCAGTACAAATGCACAAATAAAGACTCTTTCCCTTATTAGAGGGTCTTTTGTCAACTTAATTTGAATTTTCCTAGAACCTGATCTCAGGTTTAGACTAGAGAGAAAAACTGAAGACTTTTTTTCTTTTTCAAGTCACAAGCATAGGAACAGCAAGTTCCTGAAGCCTGAGGGAAGGACAAGATGTATTTAACTCAGCAGAAAGAAGTGAGCTGGCTGAAACAAAGGAATGAAGGAGGAGCCATAGGTGCCAACTTAAACCTATTCAGAGTGGACCATGAGGGATATGGAGAGATAGCATAGTGGGTAGCCTTGCATGCAGCCTTGCTTGCAGCCGACCCAGGTTTGATCCCTGGTATCCCATATGGTCCCCTGAGCCTGCAGGGAGTAATTTCTGAGATCAGAGCCAGGAATAAACCCTGATGGCCTTGGGGTGCGCACACACACACACACACACACACACACACACACACACACACACACACTAAATAAATAAATAAATAAATAAATAAATAAATAAATAAATAAATATAAAGAGTGGATCATAGGGCCGGGCGGTGGCGCTAAAGGTAAGGTGCCTGCCTTGCCTGCGCTAGCCTTGGGCGGACCGCGGTTCGATCCCCCGGTGTCCCATATGGTCCCCCAAGCCAGGAGCAACTTCTGAGCACATAGCCAGGAGTAACCCCTGAGCGTTACCGGGTGTGGCCCAAAAACCAAAAAAAAAAAAAAAAAAAAAAAGAGTGGATCATAAACAGGCCTCAACTCTGTTACACATGTTCCTTTTCCCTCTTTCCCTTATATGTCTGTTACTACTGTTGCTAGGGTAACCTGGTTTTACACATTCAGTTATGATGCCCATAGTCCTGGCAGCAGTGTTCACATGTTCTTGTGGAAGCACTCATTTTAAAACTCACACACCTGTTTCATGCATCAGAAATTACACATACTGGGACCAGAGTGATAGTAGGAAGGGCACTTGCTGATCTGGTTTAATCCCCGACACCATACGTGAACCCTCAATCTAAGCCAGGAATGATCCCTGAGCATAGAACTAGGAGTAAGTCCTGAACATTTCTGAGTATGGTGAAAAAATTTTTTACTCTGTTAAGGATTTAGGGATCCCATATAACCAAATCATTGGACCCTGTTTACTCCATGTGGGCAGTGGCAGCATAAAAGGGTAGAACTTGTGTCTCAAGTTTGAAGAAAGTAAGTTTTTTGTTTGTTTGTTTGTTTGTTTTGAGGCCACACCTGGTGGTGCTCAGGGGTTACTCCTGACTCTTCGCTCAAGAATTACTCCTGGCAGTGCTTGGAGGACCATATGGGATGCCAGAGATTGAACAGGGTTGACCATGTGCAAGACAAATGGCCTACCCACTGTGCTATCGCTCCTGGCCCTGAAGAAGGTGTTTGGTTTTTTGTTTGTTTGTTTTGGGGTCACACCCAACAGCACTCAGAGTTTTTTTCTGGCTCTATACTCAGAAATCGCTCCTGGAAGGTTCAGGGAACCATATGGGAAGCCGGGATTCGAACCACTGTCTTTCTGCATGCAAGGCAAACTCCCTACCTTCACGCAATCTCTCCGGTCCCAAAGAAGGTGTTTTTTAAATCACTAAGCTATACTATGAAATGTAATTTAACTACATAGATATGGGCCTTTCAGATATATCCAGCTAAAGACCAGCTCTCTCTATTATTTCTGTCTGTGACTGCAGTAAAAACTGGATCTGAAAACTTTAAAAAATGTTTGTTTTTGGGCCGGGAAAGTGGCGCTAGAGGTAAGGTGTCTGCCTTGCAAGCACTAGTGTAGGACGGACCGAGGTTCGATCCCCCGGAGTCCCATATGGTCTTCCTAAACCAGGAGCAATTTCTGAGCGCATAGCCAGGAGTAACCCCTGAGCGCCAAATGGGTGTGGCCCAAAAACCAAAAAAAAAAAGTATGTTTTTGAAATTAGAGAGATAATATAGGAGTTGAGGAGCCTGCCTTGCATGCATCCAATCTTGGCACCATCCCTAGTATCATATGGTCCCCCAAGCAATGACAGGGGTAACTTCTGAGCATAGAATCGGTATCTTTAGGTTACACCTTATTTTATCCCAAACAAAAATCATCTCTGGTTTCTTTGTATCTGTTTGTTTACAACTTGGTTTCACCCAAAACAAAGATAATCTATGGTTCCTTTGTATTTATTTGTTTATAAACATTATAAATATAAATATTTATAAATAAATTTTTTTTTGTTTTACCTCAAAACAGAGATTATCTTACATATAAACCTGGACAGGACTGGCTCAGGATTGCCTGAGCTATCTATCCTTACTCCCCAACCTGGTCATGGTCTCTGGACTCAATAAAAACGACCATTCTTGGGCCCGGAGAGATAGCACAGCGGTGTTTGCCTTGCAAGCAGCTGATCCAGGACCAAAGGTGGTTGGTTCGAATCCCGGTGTCCCATATGGTCCCCAGTGCCTGCCAGGAGCTATTTCTGAGCAGACAGCCAGGAGTAACCCCTGAGCAACGCCGGATGTGGCCCAAAAACCAAAAAAAAAAAAAAAAGAAAAAAAAAAAACGACCATTCTTGATACGAGGTAGAAGATTGACAGAGTATCTGTGTTTCACCCTCAGTCTGGTCTGGATTCTTTTTTGTTGGTTTGTTTTTGTTTTTGTTTTTTTGGGGGGGAGGGGGCCACACCCCGTGGCGCTCAGGGGTTACTCCTGGCTCTGAGCTCAGAAATCACTCCTGGCAGGCACGGGGAACCATATGGGATGCCGGGATTCAAACCAACGTTGGTCCTGGGTCAGCTACTTGCAAGGCAAACTCCCTACCGCTGTGCTGTCTCTCCGGAACCTGTTCTGGATTCTTTTATGCATCGACTCTGCTTTAGAGTTGTTCACCTGGGATTGAGAATATGGCTCATGTGGTGATTTTACACAGGAGTAAGTCCTGAGCACTTCCAGATGTAATCCCAAAACTAATTTTTTTCCATTAATTTTTAGATTGTAGACAACAGCAGTATTCAGGGAGCTATGTAGTTTCAGACATTAAATTCAGGGTTCCTACGTGCAGAATATATGCTTCATCCTTCTGAGCTACCTCTAGCTCACATGAACATTTTTTGGGGGGAGGTCACACCCGGTGATGCTCAGGGGTTACTCCTGGCTATGCGCTCAGAAATTGCTCCAGGCTTGGGGGACCATCTGGGACCCAGAGGATAGAACTATGGTCCGTTTTAGGTCAGCCGCATGCAAGGCAAATGCCTTACTGCTGTGCCACTGCTTCGGTCCCTCATATAAACTTTTTTTATTTTTGCCACACCTGGCAGTGCTCAGTGCTTATTCCTTGCTCTTCACTTAGGAATCACACCAGGCAGGCTAGGGAACTCATATAGGATGCCAAAGATCAAATCCAGGTTGGCAGAGTACAAGGCAAACACCCTCCCCACTGTGCTATCATTCTGGCCTGCTTATATAAACTTAAAAAAATTATAACTTTATAAGTACAAGCCAGAAAGATAGTACAGGGGATATGACATCTTGCTTTCCATGTGACTGACCTCAGTTCAATTCCCAGCACTGATATGGCCCATAAAGCACATTCTATCTATGAGACTAGAAGCCCCTGAGTACCACTGGGTATACTTTCCAAACTCAAAATATAATAATAGTAAATTTTAAGAAAGCAGAAAAATCAGGACATATATTTTGGTAAAATATTTTGACCGTTCAACCTTTATCTGTGTAATTATTTTTTTTATAAATAATGTAGCATACTGTTGTGTAAAAAATCTTATTTACAAGACAAAAACATACAAAGAAATAAAATCATACAGGTACTGTCATGTATCTCGATACCACAAATGCAGATCATGTTACACTCCCTGGGATGAAAGTTCCTCACTGTAACATAAGATATGCAGGTCATTCTGAGATCTCTTGAGGAAAATTTAGAAGAGAACCAGGAACAATTTTCCTGAACATAACCCTAAGCATAGAATACCAGTCTCTACAATTGCCTGCATCATTGAAGAGGTTCCCAGAAACTTCCCTGTCTATTAGGAGTTTCTTATACATGTGAAGTATCAGGTAGTTTGTTTATTCATTCTTCAAGGAAGGTACAATATGAATATTGAGTGATTAGGTCCCTAGGTGGCTGTCCTGTAAATTAAGATTTGCCCTATTATACATTTCATATTGAAAAATATTGGTTTACTTGATCAGTGTCTTTAGCCTTCCTCTCTTCCACATGTTAAGCAGAAAGTATTTTTGGCAAGGTTTTGGTGAACATTGAGCATCCTAGTTTTCATTGTAATGTCAATTTTTATTGTCTTGTTTATTTTTATGTACTGTAATAAACAGTGTGTACTGTATTCGTTTTCTGATGTATAAATTTTTTTCATAATAATAGGTGCAATCTTTTGGTTACTTTATTGAGTTCTCTACTTACATATTAAAATATTTCCATTTTCATCATGCTTGATTTATTTTTATTTCTTCTTGTCCTCTAAACCACATTCCTAGCCAGTGGTTTCATTGTTTTCATTAAAAAAATAATCAATGTCCACTTAAAATTTGAGGTTAATTTAAGCTAATATGCATGTACATGGAAATGTAAAAAATACTATGCCTCTAATGTTTAAGGAGTTACGTAAGTTTTATGGCTTTAGATTGCCTTGTGTGCTGTTAAGAAATATTATAATGTGCTATAATCTGGGGACTTGAGGGACAAAGTAATTGTACATGGATTCTGTTTTATTTATCTTAATGTTCTTTGGCTGAAAGTTCAAAGTTAAGATATCAGCAAGGGGATTCTTCTGAGAATTATGTTATGGGTGATTGTCCTTCCACTGTAACTTTACCTTGTCCTCTTTCTTTGCATCTTTGTTCTCATAATTAAAAATAAAAAAATTAAAAAAAAATCAATGTGGGACCGGAGAGATAGCACAGCAGTGTTTGCCTTGCAAGCAGCCGATCCAGGACCAAAGGTGGTTGGTTCGAATCCCGGTGTCCCATATGGTCCCCCGTTCCTGCCAGGAGCTATTTCTGAGCAGATAGCCAGGAGTAACCCCTGAGCAACGCCGGGTGTGGCCCCAAAACCAAAAAAAAAAAAAAAAAAAAATCAATGTAAAAAAAAAAGTAAGTGTAGGCCTATAGCACAGCAGGTAGGACATTTGCTTAGCACGTGACCAATCTGGGTTTGATCCTTGACATCCCACATGATCCTCTAAACGAGCCAGGAGTGATTTCTGAGCACAGAGCCAGAGTAGCCCCTGAGCACTGCCAGGTGGGGCCATAAAACAAAACAAACAAACACATATAAGTGTATGGACTGGAACAATAATATAGTAGGTAGGATACATGACTTGTACATGGCTAACCCAGGTTCAATCCCCAATATCCCATATGGTCCCCCAAAGCCACCAGGCATAATGCTTGAGTAGATAGGCAGGGGTAACCTCTGAACATTGCTGGTTATGGCCGAAAAACAAACAAAAAGTAAGTGTGGATAAATATTATTCATTTATTATAAATTGGATAAAATTGATTAATTTCCCATAAATTTTCTTTTAGGATAGCAGATGAGGTTCTATAAACAAATATGCCTCATAAATAAGATTTTTGTGGGGGGCTTGGGCTACACCTGGCAGCACTCAGGGGATACTTCTGACTGCACTCAGAAATCACTTCTGGTAGGCTTGGGAGGACCATTTGGGATGCCGGGGATCAAACCCAGGTCCATTCTAAGTTGGCTCCATGCAAGGCAATCGCTCTACCTGTGCTATTACTCCAGCTCCAGACTCATAAATAAGGCTCTTAAGCCAGAGAGATAGTGCAGGGTTAAGTTATTTGCTTCATTGCTACGTGGGCTACTCAATTCAAGGAAAACAAGTTAATAAGACAGATGAAAACATTTTTTCTAAGTTGATTGTCTTCTATGATTAGGCAGTCTTCAATTGGATGGTAAGAGACCTACATAGATGATCCTAAACAAGTGGTTGCCTCTAGTTTCTGACAGCTTCAAAATGGCGCACCCTGACAGTTCTGGGCATTGTCATCTGAGACCCCCTGTGCACCCACCAGAGGATTCTGCTCTTTACTAGAATGATGGCAATCTCATACCCCCTCCCTTACACTTGGTTCACCCTAGCAGCTCATTCAGCATCTGTAGAGCGGAGGTGAGACAGACAATCCCATAGGGAGAACTCAAAGAGAAGGGCAACATTACCCTCAAATTAGAGCCTTACCCCTGAGTGAATGTGTGGGCAGACTTCAAATACCAGAAGAAACATTAGCTCATTGTTGGCCCAGCAATCTGCAGTACAGAACTAAAATAACATGTTGGGAGACACACCACACCTGCCATAGGGGTCACTCTTGGCATGGGGGCCATATAGGCAGGATTGAACTTGGTCCTATCTTGCAAAGCATGTGCTCAAGGTTCTTTGAGCTCTTTTAAATACCCAATTCTGTCAAAACCAGTATCCTGCAATATATGAGACTGCAGCTGCCTTTATAAAAGGAATCTGAGGGCCAAAGAGATAGCATGGATGTAGGGCATTTGCCTTGCATGCAAAAGAACAGTAGTTCGAATCTCGGCATTTCATATGGTCCCCCGAGCCTGCCAGGAGTGATTTCTGATCAGAGAGCGAGGAATAACCCCTGAGCTCTGTTGGGTGTGAACCACCACCCCCCAAATAAATAAAAAAGGAATTTGGGGGGCTGGAGATCAAGCACAGAGGTAAGGCTTTTACCTTGCATCAGCCAATCTGGAAGGAACCTGGTTCAATTCCCAGCATCCCATATGGTTCCCCTAGTGGCTGCCAGGGCTGATTTCTGAGTGCAGAGCCAGAGCATGAACCGCTGGGTGTGGCCCCAAAACCAATCAATCAATAAATAAAGTTTAAAATTTTAAAAAAGGAATCTGATTAGCAGCCAGGCCCCCTTCCCCTTCTAGGACTTAGCACTGGGCTGGACACCAGGAAAGAAATGGGAGAGAATAAGGCTGCTTGAATGATGCACTGCTCACTTCTTTCTTCCTTACCCTCTACACTGCTAACCCATTCCTCCCTTCTGCTGATGAAATAGTGTCTGCCTGATGGGACACTTCCACCAGTCAGTGGTGACCTTTGGGCTGTAGCCAGACCACATGAGAAGGGTTTGATGTTGCCAGTGCACCCAGATAATGCAACTCCACCTGGGCAGTGCCTCAAGGACTGAATTAATCAGAAACGCTGACCTTAAAAATCTTAAAAGCTCAAATTGAATATTCCTTTAAGCTGTCTCCTCTTCATCTTAAATAGTTAATTCTGACTTTTCCACCCCGTATTTTATAAAGCTGATTTCCTCTCTCTTTTCTTTTCAGCAATACTAGAGTAACCACTCCCTATACCATTTTGCAGAAATATAATTTGTGCCCATGCGCGTTTTTAGCAATACATCTATATACACCAGCCCCCTGCATGATTGAGGAGGGCGTAAAAGGAAAGTAGAAAACTAAGTCCACAAACCACTGTGTGTTATGTGGAGGAAGTGTGTACTACCAGTGGAAATTTTAGTTTTTAAAATAATACAAACGTACAATTTAACTTAATCAAAAAGTTTCTCCAGAGAATTTTTATTTCTTGGCTGCAAGGTTCTGAAACCTTGGAAGCCATCAGCCAAGTCTCCATATTTTTCTGTGCAAAATGTCATAGCTTATATAAATGTTCGATATTTAATTATAATGCATGCCTTCAGTTGTAAGTAGCCATATTTCTCTACAGTGTTAATGAAATGCTCTTTTTTAATTGGCCCTGTACAGTTTGCTTATTTATAAATTTATTGGAATCACTACAGTGTTGAATGGTTAAAATGTAGGCCTCCAGTTAACTTCAGTTATTTGTTGAGTGTGAAAACAGCTATTTTGCACTGTATCAAAAGTAACTTATTTAATGAAATCAGAAGCAGATGTTGGTGCAATACAAATATTGTGATGCACTTATCTTAATAAAATGCTAAATGTCAATTAAAAAAACATTATTTGCTTTACATATGACCCATTCTGATCAAATACGTAATATTGCCTGTTTGTCCCTTGACAAACATAAGGATGATCTCTGAGCCCAGAGCCAGGAGTAAATCCTGAATACAGTGAGGTGTGGTCCAGAACAAAATATAAATTAAAAATAAATAAATTAGGGGCCGGGGAGGTGGCGCTAGAGGTAAGGTGTCTGCCTTGCAAGCACTAGCGTAGGACGGACAGCGGTTCAATCCCCCGGCGTCCCATATGGTCCCCCCAAGCCAGGGGCGATTTCTGAGCTCATAGCCAGGAGTAACCCCTGAGCATCAAACGGGTGTGGCCCAAAACCCAAAAATAAATAAGTTAATTAATTAATTAAAAATAAGTAAGACCTGGGGGTCGGAGAGATAGCACAATGGTAGGGCATATGCCTAGCACACAGCCCTTTCAGGACTGATGATGGTTCAAATCCCGACATCCCATATGGTACCCTGAGCCTGCCAGAAGCTATTTCTGAGTGCAGAGCCAGGAATAACCCCTGCACACCACTGGGTGTGACCCAAACAAACAAAAAAAGTAAGACTTAAGGGGTCGAAGCAATAGCACAACGGAAAAACATTTGCCTTGCACACAGCCAATCCAGGACAGACTCCATATTCCTGGCATCCCTGAGACTGCCAGGAGCAATTTCTGAGCACAGAGCTAGAAGTAACCTCTGAGCACCACCAGGTGTGACCCGCCCCCTCCCCAATAAATAAAATAACCCTGGCATTCCATATAGTCCTATCAGTTTGCTAGGAGCAATTTCTGAGAGCAGGTTATTCCCAATAATCCTTGAGCATCACCAGATATGACCCAAAAACCAAAAAGAAAAACAAAGAATTCACTGTCTGGTGCTGCCACATGTACTGAGTACAACCCAGTGGCTCCACTGTTTGTGCTCTACACTGCACTAACTTCCGGCCACATGGAGCACTAAAAGGGGTTTGATTCCTGGTGAAGATGACAGCTAAAAGATGTACACACACCACAGTCAGGAAATATGGCCCCTTGCAGGTATTGTAAACGAAGTATGCAAGCATAATTAAATTATGTGTGCAGTCTAAATGAACACAGGACTTGGTGAGTGACACAGCTGAGTGTGTGAGCACACAGTGAGCTGATGTGAAGTTCCTAGCAAGCATGGCAGTTCCAACATGCTAGCCCCACAGCCAGCCATGTAGGATTCTCCACAAAACAGCATCAACAACAAAGGGGTGGGAGGATAAAGAAAAAGTTGCCCGAGAGAGCAGTGGATAAAAGGCACTTTCTTTGTATGCCAACCCAGTTCAGTCCACAATACCATACGTACATGATCCCCCAGAACCATCCGGATTGATCCCTGAGTGCAAGGAGAAAGCCTTCGGCACATCTTTTTATCTTTTTTTTTTTTTTTTTAAATTTTTGGGCCACACCCAGTGACTCTCAGAGTTTACTCCTGGCTAGGTGCTCAGAAATCGTTCCTGGCTTGGGGGGCCATATGGGGCGCCGGATGGAACCCAGGTCCGCCCTAGACAGCTATGTGCGAGGCAAATGCCCTACCACTGTGCTATTGCTCCGGCCCTACCTCTCAGCGCATCAAACCAACCACACTCCTCTTAAAAAAGAAAGAAAAGTTTTTTTGTTTCTTTTTTTTTTTTTTCTTTGTGGTGCTTATCGTTATTGTTGGAGTCCTCACTGGATATTTGACACTTCTTTTTGTACTGGTGGAGTGTTTCACCTTCTTTCTCTCCTTCGATTCTCAAACCGAGGATGAGAGCCTCTAGAAGAATTCCGCTTATTTTCTGCGTATTAGACCTTTACCCCAGTTTACTACTATTCCCTTCTTCAAACAAAACCAAGTAACTTGAACTAGCTAGTCCTGCCCCCCAGTTAGAGGGGGAAATAAGGGAGGCACCAGGACCAAACAGGTGCAAAACTACTAAGTAGTAGGCTAGATACAGAGGGGACCACATATTCTGGCAGCCCTGGGGGTGAGGGAAGAGGATATGGGAGGTAGGACAAAAACGGAGGTGTAGGGAGGACAATTTGGTGATGGGAATCCCCCCTGATTTTATGTAAATATGTACCTAAAATATTATTGTCAACAATATGTAAGCCACTATGATCAAAATAAAAATTATATTAAAAAAAGAAAGAAAAGAAAAAAAGAACTATAAATAAATAAACAAATAGATAAGCCAGGAGAACTCTGAATGGGAGAGCGCACATGCTTCGCATGCAGGAAAGATCTGTGCTTGATTTCAGACACTGCCTGGTCTTTCTAGCCCTGTGAAGAGCAGCCCTGAGTTTTGAGCCAAGAGTAGGTTTTGAGTACTGCAGGGTGTGGTCCCAACTAACTAATTTTAGTTGATTAAGTAAAATAAATTAATGAAATAAAAAAGCAATTAACTAGTGAAACTTTTTTATCTATACTATATTGTTTAATACAAGTCTTTATACATTTCTCAAAGCCCATGAAATGTACAATGCAAAAAGTGACTGGAGCGGGAAGCCCAGGGGCTAAGGCACTTGCCTTCATGCAGCTAGTTGATCCCCAGAGTACATTATCCCTATGTACAAAACTAGGAGTAACCCCAGAGCACAGAACTAGGACCAGCCCCAAAACATCTAGGTGTGACTAAACCTCTTCCCCCCACAAATGAATCCTAATAAAAATGATGAACTTTAGTTAATAAGTTATGAATATTGGTTTAGCTATAACCAATGTACCTCATAAATACAAAATGCTACTTATAGGGAAACAGCAGGAGTGAAAGAATATAGAGAAAATTTCTGAGCATTCTGCCATGTAAAATGTTTAAAATGCTCAAAAAATAAACCAATCAATTCCCCCCCCCCTTTTTTTTGCTTTTTGGGCCACACCCGGTGACACTCAGGGGTTACTCCTAGCTATGCACTCAGAAATTGCTCCTGGCTTGGGGGATCATATGGGATGCCGGAGATCGAACTGTGGTCTGTCCTAGGTTAGCTCATGCAAGGCAAATGTCTTACCCCTTGCGACACCCCTCCAGCCTCTCAATTCTATTTTTTTTGGGGGGGCCACACCTGGCAGTGCTCAGGGGTTACTCCTGGCTGTCTGCTCAGAAATAGCTCCTGGCAGGCACAGAGGACCATGTGGGACACCGGGATTCGTACCAACCACCTTTGGTCCTGGGTCGGCTGCTTGCAAGGCAAACGCCGCTGTGCTATCTCTCCGGGCCCTCAATTCTATTTTTTAAGGCATCATTGATCCTTTTTTTTGGTGGTGGTGGGGCACATCTGGTGGTGTTCCGGGCTTACTCCTGGCTCTGCACTCAGAAGTTACTCCTGGCAGCCTCGAAACAATATGGGATGCCTGGAATCGAACCCAGGTTGGCCTCCTGCAAGGCAAATGCCCTACCTGCAGTGCTATAACTCTGGCTCCAACATCACTGAATCTGATTTGCTAGTGTCACTACTTTAAAAGACCTAGGATAAAGAAGATAAATTAAAGGGCTGAAGTATATACTTTGTGTTGGGAACTCTGGGTCTATCCCTGGTGCTTCATGGGCCCACAGGAGTGGCTCCCAAGCCAAAAAAGAAAATGTAGTGCACTGTCTATATATATGGCTGATATTCATTAAGTCCCAAGTTTGATCCCCAGGACAGCACTGCTCAGTTCCCTACACTGCTATGGCCCAACATCTCCAAGCTTAAGTAGTACCACTAGGCTGCCAGTTTTAAGTAAAGATAAAATCTGGCCTCTCTTACATGAAGGGAACCAGAGAGGATCATGATCGGTGAAGTAAGTCAGAGGGAAAAGACAAAAATAGCAAGAGAAGAAATAGTATCTAAGAATCATAGGGTTTAGTTCAGGAAGCCTGAGCCCCACAGGGATTCCCCAGGAAACCCCTAGCACTACAGGACCTGAGGATGCATCATAGCATCCTCTGATCCTTGCCTTGAACTGGGCCTGGTTGGAAAAGAATCACAGATAGAAGTCCTCTAAGCTCCATTTGGGAGCTCTCCCAAAAATGCTTCATGAAAGCCCATACCTATGACTTCAAACCTGTCTGTATTAAATATCAAATAACTCCGTTATATTTAAGTTGGTCCCTTTTCACAAACACCCACCTACCCTGGTACACTCACCAGTTGCACATAAAAGCATAAAATGAAGCCACTGTATACAGACTTGTTTCTCTGTAGATCTATCAAAATAAGGCAGCCTTAAAATATCTGTAGTCAGAGGCTGGGATGTAATATTATGGTAAAGTACATGCCCTGCATGCATAAGACCTGGTTCACTCTCCAACCCTGCAAATAATAGCAATAATGATAGCAATAATAATATGTCTGTTTCCAGAGTATAATGGCAAGAAGGGAAGAAACCAGTCATTCATCCCCTGAAATATAAGCACTATGGATAAATGTGCCTCTTGGTATAATCAATCTTTTGTTAGAGTTTACTCTGTGATACTAATCCATCTCTGAATTTGACAACTGCATTGCAGCTGCCCTTTTTTTTTTTGCCTAACTTTGGCTGTTTTCCTCTGAATAATAATAATGCCATCTTTCTTTTTCTTTCCACGATCAGTGATGGGATTTAATACTTTCATCAGGATAGCTCATTGAATATTCATATTCTGCTTGTTTTTGCAGCAGCCACATGGGAAGTTGTAGTAGGATTTCAAAGTAGAAAATAGAAACTCTGAGAAGACTGTGGTGTGTGGGTGGTTGGAAGTTGTGCACAATTCTATTTCAATAATGATTTGTTCCATGTGGAAGCAGGTGATTTGGAATGGGTGGCTAAAATTAGAAATCCACATTAGTCAAAGGAAATTAAAAATATGTAAAGAACCAGTTTGATTTAAACAGTTTTATTGGAAGTCAAATGATGAGTTTGACTTTTTTTTTTTCAGGGAGTGAGAAAAGGGGAACCTAAATGATAGAACTGAACTTTTTAGAAGAACTATTGTGTTATTCTCTTTAGCTTTTTCCTTCCTCGTAGTTATTCTGTTCTTTCTTTTATTTTCTTTTATTTTTTCTGGTTTTGAGGCCACATCTGGTGGCACTCAGGGGTTACTCCTGTCTCTGCACTCAGAAATCACTTCTGGCCGGCTGAGGGGACCATATGGGATGCCTGGAATCGAACCCAGGATGGCTGTGTGCAAGGCAAATGTTTTACCACTGTGCTATTGCTCTGGCCCCTCGTTTTATTACTTTTTGACCACAGAATTTGAGGTTACTTCCAACTCAGTGCTAAGGACTGAGCTAGTGGGGTTCATGGGACCAGGAGGTGCTAGGAACAGAGCCAGGGTACCTGCATGCAAAGCATATGTTGCTGCCTTTTCAGCTATCCCTGACTCAAGCTTTTGTTTCTTTAATCTCGTCTCTTTTTCTCTCCTCCTGTCTCTTATTTGCTTTGACCCTCCCAAGGCCCCATTGAAAGTCACCTTCTTTGTTTTATTCTACTTCTTCCCTGCCATGGAAATCACACCAGAATGAAACCAGCAGTTCTTTTGACAGACTGTCTTTACCACTCTGTTGCCAGAAAAGGGAAAACTGCTGTTTATACAGTCCATTGCTACAAGATGTTATTAAATTGTGGGCCAAGTGTTTTTTTTTTTTTTTTGAAACAAAGATTAAAATTTCTTGATGGCAAGCTACATTGGACCATCCTACCCTGTGACTGAACAGAATTTCCCTATAAACCACAATATACCACCCTAGATATCTAGCCATTAGACGATGAAACTCCGTAGAAACACCCTAGACAACAGCCAATCAACTTAAAGGTCAAGACTTCCTGCTTCTAGTCCTACTAGTCCTAGATAGCCTGGCTTATTTCACCCTCAGGGTTGCCTCTACCACAAGTGGCCATGGCTAGCCAGTTTGTAGCTTGTTGGTAAACAGAATAAAGCTTTGCTTTGCTTTATTTCAATTGGTTTCATCCTTCAACTCAGGACCTAACATTCTTGGGTGAGGATTATCAGATATACTTCCCTGTACTCCATATGTAGCCTCTGGATCCTTACTCTTTGAAGTGTGATCTTCAGAAACACTTTATTATCATGAAATTGGGAGCATGATTAGAAATGCAGGCGCATTCAGCCAGAACATATAATGCTTTTGCTTTGTATACAACCAACCTGAGTTCAATCCCTGGCACCACAGGGCACTCAGGCCTTTTCGGTAGTAACCCCAGAAGCTAGCTGTGAGCACCACTAGGTGTGGCTAAAGATAAAAACCAAAAATATGCAGGATCTGGGGCCGGAGAGATAGCACAGTGGTAGGGCATTTACGTTGCAAGAGGCTGACCCAGGACCAATGATGGTTTGAATCCCAGCATCCCATATGGTCCCCAGTGCCTGACAGGAGCGATTTCTGAGCAGAGAGCTAAGAATAACCCCTGAGTGCTGCCGGGTGTGGCCCCAAAACAAACAAACAAAAAAATAAACAAAATGCAGGGTCTCAGTTCTGGTCCAAGAAGGCCTCAGAAGTGCAAGTTAATAAAATTTTCAATTGATTTTTATGCACATAAAATTTGAGACCTGGGATGGGGCCAGAGCCCTAGAGGTAAAGCCTTGCAAGTGCTTCCCTAGGACAGACCAGGTTTGATTCCCTGGCGTTCTAGACGGTTCCCTTAAGCCAGGATAGATTTCTGAGCCCATAGCCAGGAGTAACCCATGAGCGTCAACGAGTGTGCCCCCCCCCCCCCAAAAAAAAAAAAACTTGAGACTTGGGAACTAGAGAAAGAGTATGGGGATTAAGGCATTTCTCTGTATGTATCCAACTCTGATCCAACCCCCAGCATCACATGGTCCCCCACGCACTGAGCACAGAACTGGGAAAAGTCAGCCCCCACACTGCCCATCGCCATCAGGTGTGACCCAACATCCCCTCCCCCTCAAAAAAATGGGGCCGGAGAGATAGCATGGAGGTAAGGCGTTTGCCTTGCATGCAGAAGGACGGTGGTTTAAATCCCGACATCCCACATGGTCCCCCGAGCCCGCCAGGAGCGATTTCTGAGCATAGAGCCAGGGGTAACCCCTAAGCGCTGCCAGGTGTGACCCAAAAACCAACCAACCAACCAAACAAACAAACAAAAAAAAAACCAAAGGTTGAGACCTGGGTTGGAGAGATACTCAATGGGTTTAAAGGATATACTGTGATTTGTAGGAGGCTCAAATTAGAACCCTGGCACCACATGGTTTACCAAGTACCAAGTCTGGAGCAGCTATTAATCACTGCTGGAGGTGTCCCTAACACAAATTAAGCATTTTTTTTTTTTAAGAAAGAAAAACCTGTCTTTAAGTATATATGTGTGGCTATAGTATGCAGACTTTCAGGGAAATGCTGATACAAGTAGATGAATAGTAAGGTCATACTTTATAAAACCCTTTCCCAGGGTTTTACATGCCACCAACAAAAAATTCCATCCACTCAAAGCACGACTGTAAACAATTTATAAAGTTGAGAGATCACAGAGTTATGATATGTCCAACAGTGCATGTTCTGATGCTTTGGTTGGGTCTAAAATAAAACATGCATGATCAGATAGTAGATTAGTTTTTACTTTGGGAAATTTAAAGTGGCTTTGAAAGAAAAACACTAAATAACAGAATGGATTAATCTGTTGTAAAACCTCACTATCAGGTCTCAGCATATGCTCTTAAAAAGTTGCAATGTTAAAGAAAAGTTGCAATGTTGGGGGCCGGAGCGGTGGCATGAGCTGTTAGGCGTCTGCCTTGCGCACACCAGCCTAGGCCAGACCTCAGTTCGATCCCCCAGCATCCCATATGGTCCCCCAAGTCAGGAGCTATTTCTGAGCACATAGCCAGAAGTAATCACTGAGTGTCGCCGGGTGTGACACCCCCGACCCCAAATAAGTTGCAATGTGGGCAGGAGAAATAGATCAGCCAACCCAGGACAGACCTGGGTTAAATCCCTGGCATCCCATATGGTCCTCTGAGCCTGCCAAGAGGGATTTCTGAGCGCAGAGCCAGGAGTAAGCCCTGGTCACCACTGAGTGAGACCCAAAAACAAAAACAAAAGTTGCAATGTGATGGTGGTGGTGATGGTGGTGGTGGTGGTGGTGTGGAGGGGAGTTGGGGTGATAGCTCAAAGGACACAGGAACACACACTTTACACTGGGGAGCTCTGGGTTCTATCCTAGCATCTATCTCATGGCCACCCAAGCCAGAGGTACCCTGCCCCCAGCCCTCCAACCCCCCCCCCCCCAAAAGAGAGTGTGTCTGGCAGGGTATGTGTTAAGGGGCAAGGTGAAAACAGTCTTCCCTGTTCTGCAGCAAAAATCCAAACAAACCAAAAACATGAAATACCAGAGCTACCACAAGGTGGAGCAAGGTCACAGAAAGTTAGTGTGAGAATCAAAACCACAATCGCTTATCTCCCAAGGTTGGTTGACTAGGTTTTTTGGAATTTTAAGTCACAGGCATTTATTTTCAACTCCCAATCTGTAGAGAGGATCCTTTGCTAGGTTAAGTAAGCTAGAGTAAGCTGAAGGCTTACTCCTGGCTCAGTCCTCAGAGAACACCATCGTGCTGTTTGGGGGACCATGAGCAACATCAGTGACTATAATAGAACTTGGGTTAGTCTCAAAGAAGGCAAGATATCACCCATTTTACTATCACTACAGTCTCTAGTGGGTTCTTCATACAGGTGTCTCTTTAGGCTCCAGTGTAAACTCTTTTCTGTTTGTTTTATGTTATTTGGTTCACACCCGCTGTTGCTCCGGGTAACTTCTGGCTCTGCACTCAGAAATTGCTCCTGGCAGGCTCAGGGGACCATATGAGACGCTGGGACTCGAACCACAGTCCATCCTGAATTTGCTGCATGCAAAGCAAATACCCTACTGCTGTACTATTTCTCTGGCCCCCAGAGTAAACTCTTGAACATAGAGAAGATGGAGGAATTATGGAGAGATAGCTTAGGGAGGAAAGTGATTGCCTTGTACATAGCAAGCCAAGGTTCAATCCATAGTATTACATAAAGTGTGGTCCCTTGACTTCTGCCAGGGCTAATGCTAGAGGACAGAGCCAGGAATAAGCCTCAAACAAGCTGGGTGTGGCCCCAAACTCTTACTATACATATCGGGGAAAGATAAAGAAAGCCTCAGCCTGTGAGAATAACTGATTGTTTAAGCACACTGAAATGCTGCATAATCAACAGAAAACTATGACTCAGAAAAGCATGAACCCATAGTTTAGCTCAGTCAAGTGAACAGGCTTCATGTGCATTTATGATTACAGCCCTTTCATTCATGGGGAGCTGAATAAAAGTTGAAAGGAACACCCATGTTGGAAGCAAAGAAGTAATAGACAAACTTGACCAGCCAGATCTTTATGGAAAGTAATGAACCTCTAGATTTTTCATCTATAAAATCAGGACAAAGGCATCCACTGTGTAGAGTTAAATTTTTTTTTTTTTTGTTTCTTTGTTTTTGGGTTACTTGGTGGTGCTCAGAGGTGCTCTGCCTGTTTTCTTTATTGAAGAGAAGGTGCTCAGGGGGTAATTTGTGTTACTAGAGATTAAAGCCCAGGTTGACTGATCCCTAGGGCTCTTGAAAGCATGATAGAAAATGCTTTGTTTAGTCAGTGGATGAATTCAATCTTCAATAAGAATAAAAGGTGCCACGCTAATATTAAGAGTATTCAAAAAAACTTTATTGGGACTGGCGCAGTGGCGCTAGAGGTAAGGTGTCTGCCTTGCCAGCGCTAGCCTAGGACAGACCTCGGTTCGATCCCCCGGCCTCCCATATGGTTCCCCAAGCCAGGAGCGACTTCTGAGCGCCACCGGGTGTGGCCCAAAAACCAAAAAAAAAAAAAAAACCAAAAAAAACAACAACAACAAAAAAAAACCCCAAAAAACTAAAACAACTTTATTGATAGTTCATTTGATGTTACAATGAGAGAGAATTAATATAGCATCTGATTATTAAATAGCGTTTATTGAAAGAGCATTTAAACTGGGACATAATAACAACTAAAAGGTCAAGTGGCAGTCAAAAGGCAAAGCAAGTTCACTTGGGATCCAGATAGGAAATCTAAAGCAAGGCTGGAGAGATAGGATAGCGGGTAGGCTGCTTTCATTGCACACAGTCAACTTGGGGTTGGTTCCCCAGCATTCCATATGGCCCCCAGAGTGATTCCTGAGTGCAAAACCTGAAGTAACCTTTGTGCTCACCTGGGTGTGGCTCAAAAACTTATCAACCAAATAACAAAAACTAAGCAAAAAGAAAATAAAAATAGCCAGACATTGAAAACAACCAAGATGCCCTTTAACAGATGAATGGCTAAAAAATCTGTGGTATATATACACAATGAAATATTATGCAGCCATCAGGAGAGATGAAGTCATGACATTTTCCTATACATGGATGCACATGGAATCTACTATGCTGAGTAAAATAAGTCAGAGGGAGAGAGATAGACGCAGAATAGTCTCACTCATCTATGGGTTTTAAGACAAATAAAAGACATTTTTTGTAATAATTCTCAGAGACGATAGAGATGAGAGCTGGAAGGTCCACCTCACGTCATGAAGCTCACCACAAAGAGTGATAACTGTTGTGTATGTAAACATTTCCATGGGATTATTATGTTACTGACCCTACCCTGATCGGTGATTGTGCCCTACCCTAGGGTGTGACCTGGCATTCTGCTCCCACCCTAGGGTGGTACCTGATTCTGATTCCACCATTGGGTGGTACCTGATCCCACCATTGGGTGATACCTGATTCTGGGAAATAAAAACAAGGGTCTGTGGAAGGCGAGGGGCTTTTTGGCTGGAACTGATGCTGAGGCTTTTGGCTTCAGTCATGTCCTTGGAATAAAGCTGATATTTTCACAAGCCTGACTGTCTGCTAGCCTTTTACCCACTGCTTCACCTCAGAACCGCCGGCTGAACAGGGTGGCAGAGGTGTGCTCCCAGCTAAAGGGGAAAGACCTCATCCTCCATCCCTCCATCAGTCAGCCCCATCAAGGGCTGACTTGCAACAATAACTACACTCACAACTAACATAACAATGTGAATGAATGAGGGAAGCAGAAAGCCTGCCTCAAATACAGGCGGGAGGGTAGAGAGGTGGAAGATTTGAGGCATTGGTGATGGTAATGCTGCACTGGTGAAGGTGGGTGTTCTTTATATAACTGAAACCCAACTACAATCATGTTTGTAATCAAATTGTATAAAGATATTTAAAAAAAAGAAGAGGGGCCAGAGATATAACATGGAGGAAAGAAAGAAAAGAAAAATTAAGAAACCTAGGATAGACAGAAGTGGCAGAAAGCCAGGTTTTATGGATGAAAAGAGGAAGATGTGGTAAATTGTTAAAGAAAAGAGATAATTAGTTTTAACAAGCATATGCTCCTTTTAGTTGTACATAATTATTGATTGTATTCTCTGACGCAACACAAAAACCCAAAGTCTTGAATCATTAACTCTTATGACCTGGGTGACCTTTCCAACAATTGTGTTTGGTCTATTTTAAAAAGGAAAGTATATTTTCCGTTTAGTGTCTACCTGGCTCCATACTAAAATGGCTTCCTTATGTCAGCTTTGCACAATACTATAATAATTGGATACCTATAGTGGTCTGTGGTGCTGTGAGTACCTATTTCTTTTCTAGAGACCACTCATCTGGCAATACTTACCTGGCTATGTGAGTCTGTGGTTCATTGTGGGCCGGAGAGGTAGCAAGAGGTAGGGCATTTGCCTTGCCTGCAGAAGGACTCTGGTTCGAATCCTGACATCCCATATAGTCCCCTGAGCCTGCCAGGAGTGATTTCTGAACGTAGAGCCAGGAGTAACCTCTGAGTGCTGCCAGCTGTGACCCCCCCCCCAAAAAGAAAAAAATTATAGTCTGTTCTTTTCTTTTTTAATTTTTTTAAATTACTCATCTGATTTATAATACTGTCCATGTTAGGGTTTCATGGACACAGCATTCTACACCTATCCACACCTATATTTATACAGGGATATCCACTACCTTCTATCACCGTCTCACTTCTGCTCCTCCCTTCCATCAGTATAGTAAGTTCAGTTCTGTGATGCCAGAATCTGTTCTCAGGCCCAGAATGATAGCACAAAGGTAGGGCTTTTGTCTTGCATGTGGCCGACCAGGATGGACTCTGGTTCAATCTCCAGCATCCCATATGGTCCCCTGAGCCTGCCAGGAGCAATTTCTGAATGCTGAGCCAGAAATAGCCCCCTGAGCAGCACCGCAGGTTGTGGCACCAAAATAAAACAAACAAACAAACAATCAGTTCTCAAGATTCTGTTACTTTTAGTCATTTGTTATTCCCTTAATAACTTACTTTGTTCTGTATCTTGGGCCCACACCCAGCAATGCTCAGGGGTTATTCCTGGCTATGTGCTCAGAAATTACTCCCAGCAGGCTTGAGGGACAGTATGGGTGCTGGGGATTTGAGTGGGATCAGTCGCTTGCAAGGCAAAAGTTCTACCTGCTGTGCTATCACTCTGACCCTCCTTATTAACTTCTTTATATCCCACATATGACAGAGATCATTCTGTGTTTGATCTTTTCTTTCTGCCTGATTTCAGTCTGCATGTTTCTCTATGGATCTATTCATGTAGTGACAAATTGTATGATTTTGTTTTTTCCTTAGTCGAATATTTATGCTGTGTGTGTGGTGTGGTGGTGCATGTGTGTGTGTGTGTGTGTGTGTGTGTGTGTGTGTGTGTGTGTGTGTGTGTGTGTGTGTGTATTATTTTCTTTATCCAGTCATCTGTTCTTGGACACTTGAGTTGTTTCCAGATTTTGGCCACCGTGAACAGTATTACAATAAACATAGAAGCACTAAAGTCTTTCTGGAATTGTGTATTTGGGCCCTTGGGTAGATGCTAAGAAGTAGAATTTTTAGGTCATAAGAAAGCTCAATTCTTAGATTTTTGTTTTGGTTTTGGTGGGGGAAGTAGGTTGGCTACATCCAGCAATGCTCAGAGCTTACTCCTGGCTCTGCACTCAGAAATTTCTCCTAGCAGGGGACCATGTGGGATGTAGGGGACTGAAACCCAGGTTAGCTGCCTGAAAGGCAAATGCACTACTCAGTGGTCGGTAACCTTTTTTTTCAACTGAGCCAAATCTCGCCAAAACCATGATTGAAATTTATTTTGAGAGCCACACAGGGCATGCACTGACAGAGGCTAGGAGCAGAGTCTGACTCCTGGAGCAGCCGCACGGCACACAGAAGAGCCAAATTAAAAGTGTAAAGAGCCACATGTGGCTCGCGAGCTGTAGGCTGCCGACTACTGCTACCTGCTCTTCAGCCCCTCAATCCTTAGTATTTGGGTAAATTTTCCAAAATTGTTTTTCAAAAAGATTGAACCAAGTAACATTCCCATTAGCAATGGATGAGTGTTTCTTTCTCTCACATTCACATCAATACTGGCTATTTTTGCTCTTTGTGATGTGTGCCTGTCTGACTGGTTTGAGGCACTATCTCATAGTTTGGGTTTTCATGCACAGCATTTTTCCATATGTATATGATCATAATCATTTTCACTGAGAAAGTTTCTGTTCATCTCTTCTACCCATTTTTGTTTTGGGGCCACACCTGGCTGTGCTCAGGGATTACTCCTGGCTCTGTTCTCAGAAATCGCTCCTGGCAGGCTTGGGGACCATATCATATGGGATGTCGGTAATCAAGACCTGGTACAGCCCTGGCCGGCAGCATGCAAGACAAATGCCTAACCACTATGCTATCACTCCGGCCCCTCTTTACCCATTTTTGATGAGATTGATTCTTTTTGTCTTTCTCAATTTTACCAGTAATTTGTGTATCTTGTTTATGTTCACCCTTTGTCAGATGAGTGGTTGGCTGAGGTAATTTCTAGTGATTTTAGTTTGGTGGTGCAAGCCTGACAGTACTTGTTTCGATTTGAGTACAGTACTGCTTACTCAAGGGGTGCTATGGGTGGGATAGAGGGCACCCCACTATAGCTATATATAGATATATGTATATATATCTATATATGATTTTTAAAAACATTTGAAAATGGACTTGTTGGGGGTTGGAGAGAGAGTTCACTTGTAAGACAAGTGGCTGAACTGGGTTGAATCTTTAACATCACTTAAAGTTCCAGGAGAGCCGCCAGGAATTATCTCTTTAGCACAGGCCAGGAGTAACCCCTAAGCCTCACCCAGTATGCCCATGCCCCCCAAAAGAAAGAAATTAAGAAAATGCATTTATTTAAAATATTTAAATACCTTTTTTTTCTTTCTTTTTTTGGTTTTTGGGCCACACCCGATGACGCTCAGGGGTTACTTCCTGGCTATGTGCTCAGAAATCGCTCCTGGCTCCAGGGACCATATGGGACACCGGAAGATCCACAGTTCGTCCTAGGTCAGCTCATGCAAGGCAAATGCCCCACTGCTTGTGTCACCGCTCCAGCCCCTATTTAAGTATTTTTTACTTGATAAGGAGACCTTGTTTTAACTCTGTTGTAATAGTCTCAGAGTATGTATATGTATATATATATATATATATATATATATATATATATATATGTATATACACACACACATACACACACATATGTATAAATACTCCTGTTTTCCTCTGAAATGCAGTCCTTTAAGGTGGTGAACTAACCACTATTCATCTCTTAAATTCAGCCCAAATACACTTCTGCAGGACTCCTTTTCCTCTTGCAGTCTATTCTCCTACCCCTGGGCTCCTAAAGTTGGAAGTATCTCTCTTTCTTACTGCATACCTATACTGTGGTAATAATTTATTTATACAACAGACCTTGGGTTCCCTTTAGCACAGTGCTCTGAATTCCTACCTCTTAGTTTCCCCTCTAGCTCAAATAAGAACTCGAAAGTTTCTCTCAGGTTACATTAGAAAAGAAAATCAGGGCCTAAAATCCTCTTCTTTAGAGATTTTTTTTTTTTGGGGGGTCACACCCTTTGGCGCTCAGGGGTTATTCCTGGCTCTTCGCTCAGAAATCGCTCCTGGCAGACTCAGGGGACCACATGGGATGGGATGGGATGCGAACCATCGACCTTCTGCATGCAAGGCAAACGCCTTACTTACCTCCATGCTATCTCTCCGGCCCCGAGATTTTTTTATATATATATATTTTTAGGGAAAAACATTTGGATACTTGTCGTGGCCTTCATGTCAATAAATCAGGTCTTTACACTTGAGAAGTGATCCGAATGGAGCCAGGAAAGGTCCCAATAGGTAAATGTGACCATCTAAAAGCATAGGGGCACTAAGTATGGTCCACCCATGCCTTTTCCACCACCAGATCTCCCCATCTTCCTTTCACCCATGGATCTCCGGGTGCCCCCTGGAGATGCTGTGGTTTCTGCAGTGTATTATGAGGTGCCCCATCCCTTTGATCTCAGCCCGTGCTGCCCCCCCCCCAGGTCCAGTGTTTGGCTGTGTAGATTGTAATATATTATTATTATTATTATTATTTTTTTTTTTTTTTTGGTTTTTGGTTTTTGGGTCACACCCGGTGGTGCTCAGGGGTTACTCCTGGCTGTCTGCTCAGAAATAGCTCCTGGCAGGCACAGGGGACCATATGGGACACCGGGATTCGAACCGACCACCTTTGGTCCTGGATCGGCTGCTTGCAAGGCAAACGGCGCTGTGCTATCTCTCCGGGCCCTGTAATATATTATTAGGGTGTAGCTGGTCCTGTTTTTCTCTGGTTAAGTGGAAGAGTTCCCCTATTTCTCTGAGATTTGGGGGTTGGGGGCTGCACTTCCAGGTCTAGGCCAACTCCTAGCTAGGAGCTCACTCCCAGAGCAGGAGGTGGCAGGGACACGCCCCAGCTCTTGGATCTCTCTTCCTGGCCCCAACGGGGTTCTTGGCTCACGGTGCAGTGTCCACTTCTTGGGTGAAACCTCTGGGACCCTCATCCCTTGCGCAAGTGGGGTCCTCTGGGGAACCCTCTCCTGCGCGAGTGGGGGACACGGCTTTCCTTGCTTTTCTCTGGGAGAATTCGGGGGAGCTTCCACCAAACACACCCCCGCGGTGGGCCAGGAAGGAAGGGGGCTTTCCAGCCGCGGAAGGAGGAGCGGGGAGCAGCGGGGGGCGTCGCCCACCCACCCACTCACTCACCCACCCACACACCGCCGGCGGCGGCCGCCAGAGGCCTCCACCTGCCCGCCTTGGCTTTCCGAAACTCCGACCGACCGGCCTTGCAGCCAAGCGTCCGGCACCCCGCACCCCAGGAGCCCCGTCGGGAAAGAAAGAGCCCTGCAAAGTCGGCTCTGCCGGGCGTGGATCGGTCGTGCGGCCTCCGGGGGGCAGCAGCGGGCTGGGGGGGACCCACCGCGGGGCCAGGGCGTTCTCGGCACCCCGGGGCCCCGGCTCGGGAGACTCGACTCGACTCGACTCGACTCGACTGGACTCGGCAACTGCAACTGGGGAAGCAACAGCAACTGTAGCTGCAACTGCAACTGCAACAGTAAGAGGAGCTGCAACAGCAACAGTGGCTGCAACTGCAACTGCAACAGTAACAGAAGCTGCAACAGCAACAGTAGCTGCCGGAGCAACAGCCATCGTAGCTGCAACTGCAACTCTAGCTGAAATAGCAACTGCAACTGCAACAGGAACAGCAGCCACAGCAATAGCCGGGAGCAGCATCCCGGGACTAGGCGGGCGGCTGAGCAGGAAGGGAGGGTCCCGGCGCCGCCCCCCGCCGAGCGAGCGAGCGAGCCAGCGAGCGACGCGACTCCCCCGGCGCGGGGCCCGAACAATGGTGCGGAGCGTCAGCGCGAGCCCCGACTCTGCCCAGCGCGCCTAGAAGAAGCGACCGGGCTCCAGGCTCCGGGTGGGGTTTGCCGGGAGACCTTCTCCCCACTTGGGGAGACCCCCACCCCCTGCCCCAACCCCGGCAGCACCTCCTGCTCCATCCAGCAGCTCGCCCCTGGAGTTGGCAGCGCGCTGGGCTCGAACCCCTGATCCACCCACCCACACACCCACCCACCCACCCATGAGCGACTCCCCGATGGTTGCTACGTCCGGGAGCATGGTGCCAGCGCCCGGGCTAGTCTAGAGCTTGCTTTTCTCCCTCTTCCTCCTTCTCCTCTCTCTCTTGCTTGCCCAGGCGGGCGCAAGCACAAACTCTCTCTCTCTCTCTCTCTCCTCTCTCTGTCTATCTCTCTTTCTCTCTCTCCAACGAGACTCCCCGGGGTGTCACCCCTGCGCAGAACTTGGCCCCCCGAGAGCCACCGCCAGCCTCCCCACCCCAAGAGCTGGAGAATGTCCACCCCGAGCAGATTCAAAAAGGACAAAGAGATCATCGCCGAGTACGAGAGCCAAGTCAAAGGTAAGGGGCGACTGGAGTTGCAGCGGGGCTGCCCAGCCGAGGCTCCTTTTGTGCCTCCTGCTGCTTCTCTGGAACTTGGGGGGGGTGGGCTGTCTGTCTGTCTGTCTGTCTGCCCGCATAGTGGCCCAACGTAGGGAGCGCAGGTCCGCGGGGAGCTGGACCCTGGACCCTGGAGCGCACCTCGGGGAGGGACGACACTGTCTTGAACTTGACCATGTTTGGCCCCCCGAAACTTTCTTCCAGGGGAGAGCCGGGTGGCAGCGGGGGGTTTGAATCCAAGGTCCCCTCTCCTTCCTCCCCATCCCCATATCTCTTTATACTACTGCACAATAGCGTGTATATAGTAAATAAATATAGTATATACCGCATGTGTAAATATAGTCCATAGTATATATTCTATTGTCACAATGCCTCGGCAATTTCAGACATTGGCATTGTTCAATCGTCATTTATTAGGGCGAGACCCCCCCCCATCTATCCAATAGCTAGCGCCCCCAAAGCCGGGCAGCTGAGCCAAGCAGGGATCAGTGGAATTTGACTCCTCCTTTCTCCTGGGTCAGACTTCATGCCATCTCGCATACTCCCACTCCGGGAACATTGCTTTGTATTCTATCATTTGCTGGAAGCCCCTTGCCTGTGAAAGGAAGGTTTGACTCTTTGAGGACTTGTTTCATTCATTTCCATGATCCACTGATGAAAGCGCCCACTGACGGCTGGTTAGGCATTTTTTTACTTACTTCAAGTGCCTTAGGATTTGGAAAGCATGGACATGTCTTCTCTCCCATGACAAGCATTATATATCGCAGTTGAAGTGTTTGCTAAACATACTGTTTTTAATCCCTGGAGTTCTGCCCCCCCCCCATTATTTTTTTTTTTTCAGATTTTTCCCCCCTTTTGTGGTTTCTCATGGGCCATTGAGACAATGGGTAGTGTTCTTTTGGCATACTGACGGCAAAGTTCATGTAATTGTACTGTAGATGCCTGCATTTGTTCACATGCAAGCTGGTGGAAAGAGCCACTGAGAAAGGCATTCCTGCACTTTTCTTGGGCAAGGCAGGAGCACCTGGGGTGTTCTTTTGTGTGGTCAAGTTGGCAAAATGCTTGGTGTCCTGGGAGAGACCTGGTGAGGGAACCTTCTATCACTCGGGTGGGTGTGAATTCAGATCAGCTCATCATGGCCAGGGGCATGCCAATGTGCAAGCCATGGCATTTCTGCTTCCTTTAGGCTGACCCCTGTAATGGAGGTAAGCAAATGTTGTTCTGGAGCTGTTTGGGATGTAGTTAATTCATACTTAGAGGGATTGGTTGCATGAACAGAGGTTATATTAGCAGCCAACTGATTATTTCCTCAGAGACAGGTAAACTTTGTAATAAGCATACCTATTCTTTCTTAACACCGCCTTAAACCTTCCATTCTTTCCAACACAGCCTGAAACCCTCCCTTCCAAGGCGGAACTCTTGCTCTGAATCATCATTTTTCTCTTTGCGTTTTTCCACATGGCTCTTTGTGGCAGGTCTTCCAGGGGCCCAGTCTGGCTTCTTTCCTGCTGTCTGGAGTAGGGGAGGCAGATTTCACTAAGTATTGGTTTAATTATTTCTGCTCTAAGGTCATTTGCCCGTAACACCAATGGTCATTTCCTTTTGTAAAAGAATAATCTCATGATTGATTTCTTCCAGAGTATGAATTTTGCATTTATAGGGCTACTTAAATGCTTGAGACCGACTAAAAACCAGCAGGCAGGGGTGAGTTGCACTGTTTAAAATAGGTCTTTAAAACAGATCTGAGCTGGAGAGATAGGACAGCAGGAACTGTTCTTCCCTTGCATATGGCTGGCCTGGGATATCCTATATTCCACCAGGACTGATTCTTGAGTGCAGAGTAACCCCCAAGCAATACTGGGTGTGGCCCCAACTCCCTCGCTCCCCCCCCCCCAAAAAAAAAGAGATCTATCATATCCAATCCCAGTAAAATTTTTGAATGTGGTGAAGATTATTTTGGGAACAAATTGCATCTGGTAAAAAGTGATCTTCTTCCCTTCAACCTTAATTAAAAATACACCCAAGAGTACTTTGGGGTACGGTAGTAGTGGGGAGTGTTTATGGTTCTTTACTACACCTTACCTGCCTCTGTGAGGAATGATGTCCAGACTTCATGTCCTTTGAAATACTTAAACATTAGCCTATAGTACAACATTGATGTACACATTATGGAACTTGGATAGTACATTGGAATTAGTCACATACATACCTGTACTTATTGGCAAAATCCACCAGGAAAGAAATAAAAATTAAGAGGATTTGGAGCATGAGGTTAGCACTCTTATGGCACGAGTCCCTAGGAGATGGGACTCTGGTTTTGTTTTATTTCCTGAGTCCCTGTTTAAAGATGAATCAACAGGGCTAGCTCAGTGGTTTGAGAACAACCAGCTCCTTTAATTCTAGCCAGCAATTTCATCTGGTGACAAACAAAAGAAACGTGGCCTGTTCTGTTGCTGAAGGAAAACCTGGCTCGGAAAAAAAGACAGGTCTATTTCCCAAGAAGAAAGCCACATACATTGGTCTCTCTGGGTGACAGGTGTGTGCGTGGTTTGAAGAGTTTCTTTTTTTTAATTTGTGATTTATTTTTTAACCTTCTCATTTAGAAACCAATACCTGTACTGTGGTTCTGCATTGTCTTTAATTTTTTTTTTTTTTTGGTTTCTTGGCCACACCCAGCAGTGCTCAGGGGTTATTTCTGACACTGAGTTCAAAAATCGCTGCTGGCTGGGGGACCATAGGAGATGTTGGGGATCAAATCTGGGTTGGCTGCATGCAAGGCAAATGCCCTACCCGCTGTGCTATCACTTTGGTTCTGTCTTTTCTTTCTTATAATCTCACTTCTCTTATACCTGAGGCATTGTCTCAGAATTCTCAAATAAAGGTTTGATTTGAAGGTATAATTTTGCAAGTGGAATTTGGTTGTCTGCCAAATATTTGTTGTGGGTTGTATCCCAAAATATTTGGGAATAGACTTCAAGGAACTATTTTGAA
The DNA here is from genome assembly GCF_024139225.1 of Suncus etruscus. NCBI lineage: Eukaryota > Metazoa > Chordata > Mammalia > Eulipotyphla > Soricidae > Suncus > Suncus etruscus. Next base: position 92,779,757 of record NC_064858.1, read on the forward strand.
GTAAGGAAAAGCATCTAGCTGTGTAAAACCCTAGATATTTCTAGAGGTATTATTTTGAACAAGTCACTCACCTTTTCTGGATTTTCTCACCTATAAGGAGTTTAGATTCTTTGTCTTTGAGTCTTAGAGAAGATGCCATGCTGCGGGACCAAGTACATTTTACTAAGTACGTTTGGAGGGGGCGTGTTATGTTGGGGCCATATCGAGGAAGGTTGAACCTAGGCTTCACATAACAAAGCATTAGCCCTTTGAGCCACCTCTTTGGCTCCATGCTTAGTAAACATTTTTTTTTAATTTATTTAAACACCTTAATTACATACATGATTGTGTTTGGGTTTCAGTCATGTAAAGAACACCACCCATCACCAGTGCAACATTCCCATCACCAATGTCCCAAGTCTCCCTTCGTCCCACCCGACCCCCGCCTGTACTCTAGACAGGCTCTCCATTTTCCTCATACATTCTCATTATTAGGACAGTTCAAAATGTAGTTATTTCCCTAACTAAACTCATCACTCTTTGTGGTGAGCTTCCTGAGGTGAGCTGGAACTTCCAGCTCTTTTCTCTTTTGTGTCTGAAAATTATTATTACAAGGGTGTCTTTCATTTTTCTTAAAACCCATAGATGAGTGAGACCATTCTGCGTTTTTCTCTCTCTCTCTGACTTATTTCACTCAGCATAATAGATTCCATGTACATCCATGTATAGGAAAATTTCATGACTTCATCTCTCCTGACAGCTGCATAATATTCCATTGTGTATATGTACCACAGTTTCTTTAGCCATTCGTCTGTTGAAGGGCATCTTGGTTGTTTCCAGAGTCTTGCTATGGTAAATAGAGCTGCAATGAATATAGGTGTAAGGAAGGGGTTTTTGTATTGTATTTTTGTGTTCCTAGGGTATATTCCTAGGAGTGGTATAGCTGGATCGTATGGGAGCTCGATTTCCAGTTTTTGGAGGAATCTCCATATCGCTTTCCATAAAGGTTGAACTAGACAGCATTCCCACCAGCAGTGGATAAGAGTTCCTTTCTCTCCACATCCCCGCCAACACTGTTTATTCTCATTCTTTGTGATGTGTGCCATTCTCTGGGGTGTGAGGTGGTATCTCATCGTTGTTTTGATTTGCATCTCCCTGATGATTAGTGATGTGGAACATTTTTTCATGTGTCTTTTGGCCATGTGTATTTCTTCTTTGTCAAAGTGTCTGTTCATTTCTTCTCCCCATTTTTTGATGGGGTTAGATGTTTTTTTCTTGTAAAGTTCTGTCAGTGCCTTGTATATTTTGGAGATTAGCCCCTTATCTGATGGGTATTGGGTGAATAGTTTCTCCCACTCAGTGGGTGGCTCTTGTATCCTGGGCACTATTTCCTTTGAGGTGCAGAAGCTTCTCAGCTTAATATATTCCCATCTGTTAATCTCTGCTTTCACTTGCTTGGAGAGTGCAGTTTCCTCCTTGAAGATGCCTGTAATGTCCTGGAGTGTTTTGCCTATGTGCTGTTCTATATATCTTATGGTTTTGGGGCTGATATCGAGGTCTTTAATCCATTTGGATTTTACCTTTGTACATGATGTTAGCTGGGGGTCTAAGTTTAATTTTTTGCAAGTGGCTATCCAATTGTGCCAACACCACTTGTTGAAGAGGCTTTCCCTGCTCCATTTAGGATTTCCTGCTCCTTTATCAAAAATTAGGTGGTTGTATCTTTGGGGAACATTTTCTGAGTATTCAAGCCTATTCCACTGATCTGAGGACCTATCCTTATTCCAATACCATGCTGTTTTGATAACTGTTGCTTTGTAGTACAGTTTAAAGTTGGGGAAAGTAATTCCTCCCATATTCTTTTTCCCAATGATTGCTTTAGCTATTCGAGGGTGTTTATTGTTCCAAATGAATTTCAAAAGTGTCTGATCCACTTCTTTGAAGAATGTCATGGGTATCTTTAGAGGGATGGCATTAAATCTGTATAATGCCTTGGGGAGTATTGCCATTTTGATGATGTTAATCCTGCCAATCCATGAGCAGGGTATGCGTTTCCATTTCCATGTGTCCTCTCTTATTTCTTGGAGCAGAGTTTTATAGTTTTCTTTGTATAGGTCCTTCACATATTTAGTCAAGTTGATTCCAAGATACTTGAGTTTGTGTGGCACTATTGTGAATGGGGTTGTTTTCTTAATGTCCATTTCATCCTTATTACTATTGGTATATAGAAAGGCCATTGATTTTTGTGTGTTAATTTTGTAGCCTGCCACCTTGCTATATGAGTCTATTGTTTCTAGAAGCTTTTTGGTAGAGTCTTTAGGGTTTTCTAAGTAGAGTATCATGTCATCTGCAAACAGTGAGAGCTTGACTTCTTCCTTTCCTATCTGGATTCCCTTGATATCCTTTTCTTGCCTAATCGCTATAGCAAGTACTTCCAGTGCTATGTTGAATAGGAGTGGTGAGAGAGGACAGCCTTGTCTTGTGCCAGAATTTAGAGGGAAGGCTTTCAGTTTTTCTCCATTGAGGATAATATTTGCCACTGGCTTGTGGTAGATGGCCTTCACTATATTGAGAAAGGTTCCCTCCATTCCCATCTTGCTGAGAGTTTTGATCAAGAATGGGTGTTGGACCTTATCAAATGCTTTCTCTGCATCTATTGATATGATCATGTGGTTTTTATTTTTCTTGTTATTGATGTTGTGTATTATGTTGATAGATTTACGGATGTTAAACCAGCCTTGCATTCCTGGGATGAAACCTACTTGATCGTAGTGGATGATCTTCTTAACGAGGCATTGAATCCTATTTGCCAGGATTTTGTTGAGGATCTTTGCATCTGCATTCATCAGTGATATTGGTCTGTAATTTTCTTTTTTGGTAGCGTTTCTGTCTGTTTTAGGTATCAAGGTGATGTTGGCTTCATAAAAGCTATCTGGAAGTGTTTCTGTTTGTTCAATTTCATGAAAGAGTCTTGCCAAGATTGGCAGTAGTTCCTCTTGGAAAGTTTGATAGAATTCATTAGTGAATCCATCTGGACCTGGGCTTTTGTTTTTCGGCAGACATTTGATTACTGTTTTAATTTCATCAATGGTGATGGGGGTGTTTAGATATGCTACATCCTCTTCCTTCAACCGTGGAAGATTATAAGAGTCCAAGAATTTATCCATTTCTTCCAGGTTCTCATTTTTAGTGGTGTAGAGTTTTTCAAAGTAGTTTCTGATTACCCTTTGAATCTCTGTCATATCAGTAGTGATCTCTCCTTTTTCATTCCTGATACGAGTTATCAAGTTTCTCTCTCTCTCTTTCTTTGTTAGGTTTGCCAGTGGTCTATCAATCTTGTTTATTTTTTCAAAGAACCAACTTCTGCTTTCGTTGATCTTTTGGATTGTTTTTTGAGTTTCCACTTCGTTGATTTCTGCTCTCAGCTTTGTTTTTTCCTTCTGTCTTCCTATTCTTGGGTCCTTTTGTTGAGCATTTTCTATTTCTATTAGCTGTGTCATTAAGCTACTCAGGTAAGCTCCTTCTTCCTTCCTGATGTGTGCTTGCAAAGCTATAAATTTTCCTCTCAGTACTGCTTTTGCTGTGTCCCATAAGTTCTGAGAGTTTGTGTCTTGATTGTCATTTGTTTCCAGGAACCTTTTTATTTCCTCCTTGATTTCATCTCGGACCCACTGGTTATTGAGCATGAGGCTGTTTAACTTCCAGGTGTTAAAGTGTTTCTTCTGAGTCCCTTTGGAGTTCACAAATATTTTCAGAGCCTTGTGGTCAGCGAAGGTAGTCTGCAAAATTTCTATCCTCTTGATCTTATGGAGGTATGTTTTATGTGCCAGCATGTAGTCTATCCTGGAGAATGTCCCATGTACATTGGAGAAGAATGTGTATCCAGGTTTCTGGGGATGGAGTGTCCTATATATATCCACTAGGCCTCTTTCTTCCATTTCTCTCCTCAGGTCTAGTATATTCTTGTTGGGTTTCAGTCTGGTTGACCTGTCCAGTGTTGACAAAGCCGTGTTAAGGTCCCCCACAATTATTGTGTTGCTGTTGATATTATTTTTCAGATTTGTCAACAGTTGTATTAAATATTTTGCTGGCCCCTCATTTGGTGCATATATGTTTAGGAGAGTGAATTCTTCCTGCTCTACGTACCCCTTGATTAATATAAAATGTCCGTCTTTGTCCCTTACAACCTTCCTGAGTATAAAGTTTGCATTATCTGATATTAGTATGGCCACTCCAGCTTTTTTATGGGTGTTGTTTGCTTGGATAATTTTTCTCCAGCCTTTTATTTTGAGTCTATGTTTGTTCTGACTATTCAGGTGCGTTTCTTGTAGGCAGCAGAAGGTTGGATTGAGTTTTTTGATCCATTTAGCCACTCTGTGTCTCTTAACTGCTGCATTTAGTCCATTGACGTTGAGAGAAAGAATTGTCCTGGGATTTAACGCCATCTTTATTTCAAAATTTGGTGTGTCTTTTGGGTAGTCTTGTCTTAGATTAGGTCTTTCAGTTTTTCTCTTAAGACTGGTTTTGTGTCTGTGAAGTTTCTGAGCTGTTTTTTGTCTGTGAAACCATGTATTCTTCCATCAAACCGGAAAGTGAGTTTTGCTGGGTATAGTATTCTGGGTGAAGCATTCATTTCATTCAGTCTTGTCACAATATCCCACCACTGCTTTCTGGCATTGAGTGTTTCTGGTGACAGGTCTGCTGTAAATCTCAGGGAAGCTTGCTTGAACGTGATTTCCCCTTTTGATCTTGCTGTTTTCAGAATTCTGTCTCTATCTGTGGGATTTGTCATTGTGACTAGGATGTGTCTTGGGGTGGTTTTTCTGGGGTCTCTTTTGGTTGGTACTCTTCGGGCATGCAGGATTTGATCACATATATTCTTTAGCTCTGGAAGTTTCTCTTTAATGATGTTCTTGACCATTGATTCTTCCTGGAAATTTTCTTCCTGGGTCTCTGGGACTCCAATGATTCTTAAGTTGTTTCTGTTGATCTTATCATAGACTTCTATTTTCGTCTGTTCCCATTCTTTGACTAATTTTTCCATTGTCTGCTCATTTGCTTTAAGTTTTTTGTCCAATCTCTCCTGCTGTATGGAATTGTTATGTATCTCATCTTCCACAGCACCAAGTCTATTCTCAGCTTCTGATACCCTGTCCCAGAGCTTATCCATTTTGTCATTCACTTCGTTTACTGACTTTTTCAGTCCTGTTAGTTGACATGTTATTTCAGTTTGGAGTTTTGTGATTTCTGCCTTCATATTTTCTTGGTTCTTATTAGTGTTCTGTTCAACTCGATCCATGGTTTCTTGGAGTCTGTTGAGCATCTTCCATATTGCTAGTCTAAAGTCCTTATCTGAGAGGTTGATTAGTTGGTCAGTCATTATCTGGTCCTCAGAATTGTCATCTTCATTCTCTATGTCTGATGCTGGCCTGCGTTGTTTCCCCATTGTCACACTTGTATTGTGGGTTTTTCTACGTGTTGTGGTGGTATTCATTGTCTATATGATGTAGGCAGCACACTCCTCTGGCTCCTCCCTTTCTGGATGGGCTGACTTGCCTCTAAGGGAGGGGAGTCCTCCGTGGATGAAGCCTCACACTGGGTCAAATCTTAGGCCCGAGCATGCAACAGAGAAGACAGTCCAGAGAGAAATGTTTGCTTCTGTGATATAGCGCCGTTCTTAGTGTGATTTTTCCTTCTTGTTGCAATGGAGTTCTTTCCTTAGAAAGAGTGCACGGCCGCTCCGCTTCGCTCCGCGGCCGTGCTCCTCTGGAGCCTCTTTTTGCCCCACTCGCAAGAGTTTCACGCAAGAGGACAGTAGACAGACATAGACAGGTCACACTCACAGTCTTTCACAGTTGAGCCCCACTGGGCCGGTGTACTTTTGCGGATTTTCCCCGCCTGGTGTCACACACAGGGAGCCGGCTTTTGCAAAGGTTAGCCGGTTTTTATGCTCTGAAGTCCCTCCCTGAAAATGGCGTCTGGGCGAGCGAGGTTTCTGGAGCCTCTCCTTGCCCCACTCGCAAGAGTTTCACGCAAGAGGACAGTAGACAGACATAGACAGGTCACACTCACAGTCTTTCACAGCTGAGCCCCACTGGGCCGGTGTACTTTCGCGGATTTTCCCCGCCTGGTGTCACACACAGGGAGCCAGCTTTTGCAAAGGTTAGCCGGTTTTTATGCTCTGAAGTCCCTCCCTGAAAATGGCGTCTGGGCGAGCGAGGTTTCTGGAGGCTCTTTTTGCCCCACTCGCAAGAGTTTCACGCAAGAGGACAGTAGACAGACATAGACAGGTCACACTCACAGTCTTTCACAGTTGAGCCCCACTGGGCCGGTGTACTTTCGCGGATTTTCCCCGCCTTGTGTCACACACAGGGAGCCGGCTTTTGCAAAGCTTAGCCGGTTTTTTTTAGTAAACATTTTAAGATTTTCATATTTTCATTTTTTTGGAGTCATTATTTTTCTCATAATGAATTCACAACATTGTGTATCATTTGAGATATCAGCTTACTAAAATATAAGACCATAAAGATATGGAAAAATAATAAACCCATGCTGAGAAATGTATCACACAGAATTGTCAAATGAAGAATGTGAAATTAATACAATTAAAAAATAGATAAAAAGTGTAAACAAAGGGCTGGAGTGATAGCACTGCGGAAGGGCGTTTGCCTTGCACACAGCCAACCTGGGACGGACCCAGTTTTATTCCCGCCATCTTAGATGGTCCCTCGAGAGCAGCCAGGAGCAATTTCTGAGTGCAGAGCCAAGAGGAACGAACCCCTGAGCACCGCTGGGTCTGGCCCAAAAACCAATAAAAAAAAATATAGAGACAAAGACAACCTAAGCAATAATTACTTAGTACTATATTTGTTTTAGGGCTACACCAAATGATGCTCAGGACTACCCCTGGCTTTGTGCTCAGGGATCACTGTTGGGGGAATCTAGGACCATACAAAGTGCTGGGAATTGAACCAGATTTGCTGGGATGCAAAGAAATTTCATTAACCCATGTACTATTTCTCTAGTACCCCAAACAATAATATAAACGAGTTCATTAGTTAAAAGGGGAAATACTTAGTTCATACAGTTTGGTTAACTTCTCTCATTAAGAACGCAGAGAAATCAACCTGTTGTTTGTGTGGATCTTTAAAATTGATCCTGGAGAAGAAAGTGTCATTAAACAAACCCATTGCCTCTATTTTTATTAGCATCTCTCGCAAAACATTTAGTGGTGTTTGTACATCCAAAGCATAAACATCAACATTACTATATACTGAATTTAATTGAGTTTAAAATGTTTACTTGAATTTAAAATGTTTAGCGGTGGAAAATATGGTTAACAAATGGCTAATAGAAGATTTAGGGATTACATATGAATTTTAGCTATCTTCGTAATTTTGCAACAAAGATATTATAGGACCCATAAAAAGTTTTGGTTCACATATGGCAACCAAAAGAATTAAAAGACATTATGTGAGGTCGGACTCATGGGTGAAAGGTTATGTTTGTTTTTAATAAAAGGTGTTGTTGGTTGCTAAGAAGTTACTGTGATAATTTGCAATGTTTTCATAAGGATAATCTCCTACTCATCTACATGCCATATGTACAGGAAGTGTCAAGAAAATCTGTTGTTCATCGACCACTCAGCTGCCTATGCTCTGAAATAGGACATTTTGGAAGCAGTTGGAACCTGAGGAAATGGCAGAGAAATGTGATTTATCCCAGTGTGCCCTAGATTTCAATAGGGAAATTAAAAGTGCTACCTTCACTAATATGGAAGCCATGACTACCATCAAAGTTCTTTCATCTGACCTGGAATAGGAAGCAGCAACACTTTAAATTATGATTTAAAACTTTATAGCTGGGAGGGACTTTTAACATTTCCTGTCCAACCCACTCATTTGCATGATGCAAAGAGGCATAATAACAGCATTACCCCCATGAAAAGATAATATATTGTGCTTGGAAACCCATGTCATCTGCTCAGGTCAGGAGAGGTGGCTTAGATTCTTCAGAGACTAGGAAAAAGAACATTTGTCTTTTTAGAGGGGTTTCCATTGAAGGAATCAGAGGTAGAATTCAGAGACTAGCAACTCATAATTCTGTTTATGGGTGATTGTCTTCCCACTGTAAGTTCACCTTGTCCTTTTTCTTTGCATCTTTGTCTTCATAAAATAAAATAAATTAATAAAAAAAAGAAATGTTATAATGTACTACAATCTGGGGACTTGAGGGACAAAGTAATTGTGCATGTGTTTTGTTTGATTTTTCTTTTTTTTTTTTTTTTGTGGTTTTTGGGTCACACCCGGCAGTGCTCAGGGGAAACTCCTGGCTCCATGCTCAGAAATTGCTTCTGGCAGGCACAGGGGACCATATGGGACGCCGGGATTCGAACCGATGACCTTCAGCATGAAAGGCAAACGCCTTACCTCCATGCTATCTCTCCGGCCCGTTTGATTTTTCTTAATGAATGTTTTTTTGGCTGAAATTTCAAAATTAAGGTGTCAGCAAGGGAATTTCTTTTGAGAATTTTGTTTATGGGTGATTGTCTTCCCGCTGTAACTTCACCTTATCCTCTTTCTTTGCATCTTTGTCTTCATAAAATAAAATAAAAAAATAAAGAATAGCAACTCAGTGTTATTAACGAGAGGAGTAATTAATCTGATTAACTGTAACTACGTTTTTTGGTGTGTTTTTTTCTTTTATCCTGATCACTCAAACCTGTAGCCAGCTTCCCATGTTGGCCTTCAGATCAAAAAAAATATCTCTAGATGACTAGTTCAATCTCTGGTGGCACCTGGGTGGGTATTCAAGTAGGAGGCCCGAGTTTGATCCCTGACATGGCATAATCTCCCCAGCACTCAGCAAGGCCCACTTTCTACTCACAGTCATTCACAGCAGGAAGTAGCCTTTGGATGTGGCCTCAAAAAAACTGGAAAAAAAAAAAAAAAAAAAGAGGGGCCAGAGAGATAGTATGGAGAGGTAAGGTGTTTGCCTTTCATGCAGAAGGTCGGTGGTTCGAATCCCGGCATCCCATATGGTCCCTTGAGTCTGCCAAGAGCGATTTCTGAGCATACCAAAAAAAAAAAAAAAACTGAAAAAAAGAAAATGCTCCCCTTCTCCTTTTAATTGATGATGAGAAAAAGTACAAAGGTTTAGGTTCTTGCCTTGCAGTGGCCTTTTACATTCCAGGCACCACATATCACATAATATTTATTATATATTGTTGTCACACCTCTAAGTACCACCAGGAGTGATTCTTGAGCACAAAGCTAGGAGGAGTAAACACTGAAAACTTGTAGGGAGTGGTCTGAAACCAAAACAAAACAAAACAAAAACTTGGTGAAAACTTACAAATGTAACTTTGCTTGAATTTTGGTTCACGTTTCTTCAGCTTCTTCAGTAAGTCTCTATTGTTGCCTAGAACCTTTTATTTATTTCATGAACTTCAAAATACATTAAGGAATAGTTCTGTCTCCACTTTGAGAAGAGCCTGCATGGTCCTTTTGAAAGTCACTGAGAAGCACCCTGGAGGGTATGACAGGATGGTAAAATAGCCCAGCTCTGGTATCAAATTTGTTTTCCTTTCCATGTAAGCTCTTGAACATTTTAGAAACAAAGCTCCTCAACTTTTTTGGGGTGGTAGTGGTGGTTTTTGGGCCACACCCGGCTGCACTCAGGGGTTACTCTTGGCTCTGCGCTTAGAAATCGCTCCTAGCAGGCTCAGAGATAGAACCCAGGACTTTC